>NC_057938.1:45974496-46574496 GCF_018555375.3 Anguilla rostrata
GCAGGATAGCTGTGCGTGAGTGTGTGTGGTGTGTGTGTGTGTGTTGTGAGAGAGAGAGAGCCATGCAGGATAGCTGTGTGTAGTGAGTGTGTGTGTGCGTGTGTGTGTGTGTTGTGAGAGAGAGAGAGAGGCCATGCAGGACAGCTGTGTGAGTGTGTGTGTGTGTGTGTGTGTGTGTGTGAATGTGTGTTGTGAGAGAGAGAGAGACCATGCAGGATAGCTGTGTGAGTGAGTGTGTGTGTGAGTGTGAGTGTGTGTTATTGAGTGTGTGTGTGTGTGTTGTGAGAGAGAGAGAGGCCATGCAGGACAGCTGGGGCGGCTGCCAGCAGGCTTCAGAGGGTCCACTGCCAATTAGTCGCTTTATTTGTTTAAATTTCTCCCGGGCCGTGCGGCGGTGGGACATTCCTCCCCGGGCGGCCGGAGCCGGAGGAAGCTCCTGCTCGGGGAGCGTGGGAGTTTTTTTTACCGCCTTCGCCGGGGCGACGTCCTCGGCGTTACGGCGGCGGGTCCGGGCGGTCACGGCGCGGCGGGTTTCCTGCTCAGAGGGGGGCGTGCAGGACCGGGCGGGGGCAGCAGGGGGCAGCGTACGCCGGGGGGCTCTTTTTATTTATCCCCCTGCTGCAGGCACTGCGGCCCTTGCCCCAGGTACTCACACGTAGGTTTCATCACAGGGACGCACACATTCAAGCTTAGATCAGCGCCATTTTGTAACGGTGCAAAACAGTGGTGTTTTGTGTTGGGTTAGGGTTAGGGTTAGGGTTTATACTTAACACTATGCACGCTTAACACTGTGCCGAGGGCCTCAGTGGCCAGTAGCCGCAGCTGCTCAGCCGTATCTGACGACGACCTCTCGGGCGCCCCGTTTCCACGCTGGCGCTCTACCTGTCTGCGTTTCGCGCGCTAATGGGAGAGGATGTCCCCTGAGATCAGCCCCCCCCCCCCCCCCCCCCCAGCAGAGCACGCGGCCCCCGGCGGGTGAATGGGGCCCATTGACGCAGAGCCCAGTGGCCGCCGCCCCCCCTGAAACGAGCTCCACCAATAGCAGGGCGGCAAAGGGGCCCTCTGTGCGCACGGGCGCTCCCGCCGGACGCCCCCCTCTCTGGCTCATTTCACCCACCCCCTCTGGGGGACTATTACACCCCCCAACCCGCTGCTCAGCACACGCCGGGTGGGGGTAGGGGGAAGCCCGAGGCCCCTCGGTTTTTTGCGATGTCTGTCACGCTAACGGTGGGCGCCGCGTCGACTCGCGCGTCTGTTTTTATTTCAGCAGCGGGAAAGAAAGGCCAATCGCTGTCCTGCGATGTTGTCCTTCTCCCCCCCCCCACCGCCCCCCACCCAGCCCGCCAGAGGAGGGGGAGGTCGCTGTTGACCTGCCGCTTGGTCTCCCGCCAAGCGCAGCGCTTCCTTTCCCACAGCTACCCCGGGCTCCGCCCGCGCCGGCGGCCCTCTGCGCGGGGCGCTTCCGCGGCTCCAGGGCCGGTCCGGTTCGAGCGGCCCGCTCGCAGTCCGGCCCGCTCCCGCACCAGGCCTCCGAGGCTCGCTCTGAACGCTTCGTCTGAGAAGCGCCCAAAAGGCTTTTCCCCTGTGTCGCATTTAGGAGCTCCCCGTGCTGCTCGCAGTCCCCTCTCCCGACAGACAAGACGGATTCTGCAGCTCGGTCTGAATTCAGCAGTCTCAGCTGCGCTGTAAGGCCTGACGTGCGCGTGCAGAGACATGTCGCTTTCTTCTGCATTCCCTGAAGCTGTTCCCTATAACCCACACTTCAACAAGGCTTTGCAATGAATATGGAATTCATACATTTTTGGATGGATGTATATGAAGCTGTTTTTCGGTTGGTGTGTTTTCTTTGTGGGCGTGTACATGTTACCTGGGATGTGTGATGCCGGGTTGGGAGGCGGTGTGGGAAAAGGGCGTTTTGCCCGGTTGGGTTTGTGTCGCTGCTTGTTCCCCCTCCTGACAGGTTCTGCCCTTATCAGTTGTGAGAGATTTTACGGGCCGGATTTATTGCAATCCTGTTAAGACGGTACACACTCCCAGGGTTACTGATGCAAAATGGCTACCCGGCGCGAAACGAATGCATTCTCTGTTCGATGTATCGACAGACCTGTAAGATAGGCCGGGTTACATTAAGTTCGTTAAGGTTTCTGTTCGCAGTGGATTGTAGTAACATCAGACTTTGAAGAGGATCCCCTGTTCGGTGACCAGATACAGGACTAGCAGCGTCCGTCTACCAGCATAGGATAGAGAAATGTAGTCCGTTCCTGACAGGTCAGTGGATGAGAGGGTAAAAAAGCTCCTAAATGAAGTGTTGTCAGTTTGCTCCGTACCAGTCGTCTGACAAGCTAGCAAGAACTTCCCTGGCCTGGCCTTCCTTCCTGTTCTGACCGTACGTCAGCGCTTTACCACACTTTGGTAAAAGGGACCGGAATCTTCCGGCACCCCCCTAAGCGCGCGTATTGCTGTCCGGCCCGTCTCAGACCGCCGGCGCGGGGCCTCGGACGCAGACGATGAGCAGATGGCCGCGAGGCTGGGAACTCCTCCGCGGGGTCGGCCTGGGACCCCGGCGTGGGACTGCAGCGGGAGGGCGCCGCTTCCCGCTCTTTCTTACCGCCCCAGCGCCCCTCGCATATTTTTGGACGGCTCTTTCGAAAAAAAATTGTTTTGAAGGCAGTTTGCATACTGGGCGGGGGGGGGGGGGCGGAGCTTCACATTACGTGTAGTTGAGCGGAACGCGGCGTTTTCCGAACCGCTTCACACGAGCACGCTTGCGAACCGCAACCTCTGAGAGCGCGGCTGTAGCGGGTAGCGTCAGGCGCTAATGCTAACGTTTCCCCGCCCCTTCTGCTTCCAGAAGATGCTGAACCTGTGGGCGGGGCACTGCCACCACTGAGGCCCTCGGTCTGCTGAACAGAGCCATCGATCCTGACCCGGCAGCACACGAATGGCACAGGGAAGCCACCAGATTGACATCCAGGTTTTGCACGACCTGCGCCAGAAGTTCCCAGAAGTGCCAGAGGGTGTTGTGTCCCAGTGTGTTCTGCAGGTGAGCGCAATGCCATTCACATTTAAATTCCCTGAATTACAAGCTGCATCATCTCTATTTTCTAACTTCAAGCAGATCATGCACAGGTAATGAGGGTTTATGAAATAAACCTGATTTTTCAAATATAGTAGCTGATAGCAGCTGAGAAGCTAAATTCACATTTCAGCACTCTAGGTTCATTATCCTGATCATGGTTCTCTAGTTTCATTATCTTGTTCATGGTGCTTTAGATTCATTATCTTGATCATGGTACTCTAGCTGCATTACCTTGATCCTTGATCATGGTGATGTCCGTATGCGTTTCCTGTACGATTCTTTAGACTGCTCTCATTTCCTCCCCCAGAACAATAACAATTTGGATGCCTGCTGCGAGTACCTGTCCCAGGTGAGCACGGGTTACCTGTACGGCGAAGGAAACCTCAGCTTCTCGGACGACCCGGGCCTGTCCAGACTCCGGAATCACATGACCCAGCTGACCCTGGGCCTGCAGTCTCAGAATGTGCATGGGCCCGGCCCGCGGGACGGCCTGAGGATGAACGGCAGCCGGACCCTGTCCCACAGCCTGAGCGACGGGCCCCTCCCGGCGGGGCCCCCCGGCAGCAAGGCCTTCCAGCAGGAGCCCCAGTCGGCCCCCGCGCAGGTGCCCCCCGGCCTGGGCGTCTTCGGCCTCGCCAACCCCCCCGCCGCGGGCCCCGCCGCCGCCGCCCGCAAGCCGCAGCCGCCCCAGCACCTGGGACTGTACCAGCCGAGCGGCAAGGCGCCCCGCTTCAACCCCATCACCGTCACCCTGGCGCCCAACATCCAGACGGGCCGCAACACGCCCACCTCTTTGCACATACACGGCGGCCCCCAGGCCGGGCTGAACAGCCCACAGGGCAACTCCATCTACATCCGGCCCTACGTCACCCAGCCCGGCTCCGCCCGCCAGCCCCAGGCCCAGCAGCAGCAGCTCCAGCAGCAGCAGCAGCAGCAGGCGGGCTGGGCCCAGTACAGCCCCACCTCCCAGCCCCAGCAGTTGTACCAGATCTCCCACCCCCCCGCCCCGCCCGGCTCCTGGGTTCTGCCGTCCCAGCACGGCCCCTCACATACCTCACCGCACCAGTCGCAGGGCCACCAGACCTCGCACGTCTACATGCCCATCAGCTCGCCCACCAACCCGCAGCCGCCCTCCATCCTGCAGGCCCTGTCCGGAGGCCCGCCCCCGTCCGGCTCCGGCCCCGCCTCCTGCTCCGCCGCCGCCGCCGCTGCCGCCGCCTCCGGCCAGTACAACATCCAGAACATCTCCACCGGGCCGCGCAAGAACCAGATCGAGATCAAACTTGAATCGCCCCAGCGGAGCGGCTCGGCCGCCGCCCTGCTGCGCTCGGGGGGCGGGGCCCGCTCCTCTTCCTCCTCCTCCTCCGCCGCCGCCGCCCTCGCCGCCTCGTCCTGCCCCTCCTCTTCCTCCTCCGCCGCCAGCTCCGCCTCGGGCTGCCCCAGCAACCCCCTCTCCATCGGCGGCGCGGGCCTGAGCCGCAGCCAGCCCACCGTTTACATTTCGGCCAGCCCGCCCGGCGCCGCCGGCGCCTCCGACGAGGCCGCCGCCGCCGTGCCGCCCTCCGGCTCCCGCTCCCAGCCCAAGTTCTACATCTCGGCCAACGCCGCGGGGGACGAGGCCGGCGGGCGCAACCCGCCCACCGTCTACATCTCGGCCAACCCGCCCGCCGGGCCCCGGAACATGTCGGGCCAGGTGAGCATGGGCCCCGCCTACATCCACCACCACCCGCCCAAGTCCCGGGCCTCGGTGGGCGGGGCCGGCTCCGTCACCTCCCCCCGCGTGGTGGTCACCCAGCCCAACACCAAGTACACTTTCAAAATCACCGTGTCCCCCAACAAGCCCCCCGCCGTGTCCCCCGGGGTGGTGTCCCCCACCTTCGAGCCCACCAACCTCCTCAGCCTGCCCTCGGACCACTTCGCCGAGCCCGACCCGCGCCACCTCTCGGACCCGGTGCACCGGGAGCGGCCCAGCGAGCCCCGCAGGCCCAGCATGGGCTCGGACGACGCCGCCTACACGCAAGGTGAGCACCGCCCCCGTCACAGGAGTACAGCCAGCCAGATCCCGCCTGTGGGTTGAGTGATAGGTCGGTCACCTAGCAACATCAAATAATTAAGGATAAAATAAAAGCTTGAGGTTTGAGGTTCTTTCAGAGTAACCGGATTCTGTGAAATTGTGGGGATAGATTGAAGCCATACATTTGCCTCCTAACCACAACCAAAAGTAGTGGAAAACAAAATGCAGTAAGGCAGTATAATAACAATAAAACTCAGCAGGGAAGTTAGTGTGGAGGTGTGTGGGTTGATACATATAGCAGGCCACACATAATACCTATCAGTAATGGACATCGAATGCTACTATATATACGTTTCTGTACACACACGGGGAAGCATTTGTCTTACAAGGTGAAGCTGCAGTATCGTCTGTTAAAAGAGAACCCTGAAATATGTGTGAAAGAAAAGCCTGTCGCCCCTCTTCAGACTCCACTTCAGACGTGCGGGTAGTTTTCCCCAAACCCGTTACGTCCTTCGCCAGAGCGGCCCCCGCCTCATTATGTGAGAATGAGGGACGGTATACATTTTTGACCGCCGGTAGTAAACGATTTTTTTCCGCCGCGCCTTGCCAAGGAGGAAACTCTATCCAGGAGTCCTGTTTACGCCTGTTTTTAAACTCCCATTTCCATAGCGCTGACGCTAACGCGTTAGCAGCCAAATCGTATACGCTCGCGTCCTCGTTACACTCTCCTTGCTCTCAATACGGCGTCCTGGCTAATCCACTGAAGGTGTGGAGGGAAAAAGGGTTCGGCTGAACGCGGACGGGTTTTGTCTGCGAAGGCGAAAGCGATTCGTGTTCGTTTAGGGAGAAGTCGTGCTGACAGGGAGCCTGACACTGCAGTGCACTGACAGCGGTCTGAGTCAAACGTGAATAAGCACAGCCCTTCCTTATTTGGAGTTCTGACCGGATAATGTGAGTCTGGATAAGCCCATGCTCCCCTCCCAAAGCCCCCCTCCCCTCGGGCCCCCCCCCCCCGAGACTGTGGTGACTACCGCATGACGCTTCCCCCTCAGAGCTCAGCTCTCCGCCCATTCCCTCTGCTGTCACTTTATTTGGGTGTCCTGGAAAAACCGTTAAAGAGTTTACGACCCGGTGGAAGATTGCTCTCGCTCTCGCTGCAGATGTGCGGCGTGGGCCGTGCGTTTTTTGGACCGCGCGACCTGCATGTGTACGTCGCGCGGAGAAAATAACGCGTAACCGCCATCCGGGCCTGCATCTTCGGCGGCTAGCAGACGGGCAGCCTCTCCTCCTTATGTCGATTAGCCGTCGTATTACACAACGATAGTTTGTGTGTACAGTGGCTGTCTAACCACATACATGCATTTTCACTTACAAATTCAGTGGCAGCTGCTTGTAACTTGGAGGACTCTGATCTCTTGTTCTGTGGTCTCTCCCCTCCCCTTGTGTGTATCTCAGCTTTGCCGCATCTGTGCACGCCGTTAGTGGGGAGAGCTTGTGGCGTTAACCGGTGGCGTCAACTGAAAGTCAAAGATGTACAAACGATGATTCACTGTCATCGAGGACAGGTGACGTAAATGGCATTCACAGCGCGAAAAGTTGAATGCGAGTCAACCAGTTGAAAAACACGAAGGAAAAAAAAAAAACCATCGAACATAAAACTGCCGCTGAAAGAAAAACCCGACCTGCGTTCAAAAGAAAGGGAAACTTTAAACAGAAAAGCACGATGCTTCCTCAGGAAGATGAGCGCGCAGCGACGACGGGTTTGCGCGCGCTTCCTGGATGACACAGCCGCGTTACGCAGGTCAGCGGCCCGCGAGCAGGACGAGGTGAAGCGTGCAGCTTTGAACGAACGGCTGCTTTCTGCAGCCGGTAAACGAACAGCGGCTGCAGCGGGGGCCTTTTCAGTTCCATTTTAATGTCCTACAGTAGCCTGCGCCTTCCATGACATGATATAACCTGTCATTTCACGTGAGGAGAAATGTTTTTGTTTTTTGAAAAGGTATTAAGGATTAAACGAAGTGCGTGCTGTTGGGTTGGATACGTCTCACACGCGTTTAGGACTGTCTCAAGGTGCCCGGCATGTTGTCTTCTGCAAAGAAGAGACAAAAGAGTGAAATAGGTCAAAGGTCATGTTGAATTCGAGGCTGAGCTGCAGTTTCCAGAGAAGGGGCGAAGAGGTGTCAGACATTTTGTTAGTCTGAGGTTGTTGAGTCATTACATTACATTTATTTGGCAGACGCTTTTATCAGAAGCGACGTACAACAGGATGCATACCGAAGGTCATTGGAACGACTGCAAAACACAGGTCCTTTTTCAGCTGAGTCACCAGCTGAAGCTCAGAAATGTAGTCCAAGCGTTAAGGAGGAAAGGGACACAGCTGAGCTTAACAGCAGATCTGCACACTTTCACACCATGTTTGGCCCCTCTATTTTTAGAGCCATTTTTATCCCTCTTCCTGTTATGTGGATTGACAGTTGAATTCTCTGGAAAAGGCATTGTGGGGGGGGGGGGGGGGGTATTTTTGACTGCGCAGCACACAGCCGATGAAAGGTTACATTTGCAGGTCTTCAACGCTTCGCAGAAAGCCTTTAATTCTTTTATGATGATATTAGTCTACAGCATTTAATAAGAATGGCACAATGACATTTTTGTCACACCTCTTGTATGTACCAGATTGCAGGTTGGCATCATGATTGACCCAACATGATTTGCTGAAGTTCCTCTGTGGTCAGGTTTTTACTCCATTATATAACCAAAGGAATTACGGACCCGTAGTTCAACACAGAGACAGCGTCACTTAACAAAATGGCTGCTAAGCCATGACATTTGAGAAACCAGACAAATCTGTCACACCCTCTATGTTCATGGTCGATAAATCGGTTAGAAAGCTTAGCGAAGTCGTTCCATTTTAAAGATGCGAGAACTTCAGGAGAGCAGAAAAGACCAGGGTTAAGCAGGCCGTGCGTGTGTTAAGGATGTTAAGGCATGAGGGTTAAGGCCTGGGTGTTGGGTCCCGGTGGTAGACCTCAGCTGTGAGCACCAGGTGTTCAGCTGCGAGGACCTGGTGTTCAGCCCTTGACCGCGCGCTCCTCCGTTGCAGCCCTGTTGATACACCAGAAGGCCCGCATGGAGAGGCTCTGGCACGAGCTGGAGCTGAAGAAGAAGAAGCTGGAGAAGTTAAAAGAGGAGGTGAACGAGATGGAGAACGACCTCACCCGCCGACGGCTACAGAGATCCAACTCCGTCTCCACCGTCCCCTCCGTAAGTCCCCCTCCCCCCCGGGGCGCCGCGCTTTTCGCCGGTTCTGCTGGGCCTCGCCGCGAAATCTGTGTCCGCCATTTCCGCGAGCTGCGGTAACGTGCCGAATGTCTTTTGGCTGTGAGAGAAGATAAAACTGTGGAATCGCAATGGCGAGGATCGTGTGTTTTTATGTTGGATTTTTATTATGCAGGGTTGCATAACCCCCGTTCCTGGAAATCCACCATCACGTTATTTACTCCGGTCTTAACAAATAACACCTTGTTCACGAGCTTGAGGTCTTGGATCTCTAGGATCAGGGTTGGGCAGCCCTGGTATAAGGGGTTGAATTGATATTCTTCTGGCGTCATCCTTAGATGTTTTTTTGCATTGGAAATGCAAAAAAAAAAACAGCGGTGCTGTGCCTTATGGTGTGGAATCAAACCTGTTATGCTGATCAAATCTGGATCGTGCCAGCGCTAACTCTAGGGCACTGCATAATTACTCTTAGCATTGCTCAAGGAGGGTGCCGTTGCTGGCACAATGTCACCTGATCATTGCCCGTGATGTCATTAGTGGAGCAGTGATTGGCTACGCCAGTTTTACAGGAGACAGAAGCCAGTGTGTGCAGCACACTGCAATGGGATGTATATACAGTTATGATTGGGCAAGCTACATGGCCTGTATTTAAATCGAATGCGCCATCGTTTTTTTTTCTGTCCAGTAAAACGACCTCGCGGAATTAGGCTACTCTGTAGATGTGTTGTAGGTTCTGTTTTCCGAAAGGGAAAGTGGTCTTCTCCGGTGCAGTTTTCAGGAACAGCGGGAGTCTCCCCCTGCGCTTCTCCTCAGGCGAGAGTCTTGTTTGTGTTGAAGTGGCGGCTGTGAGTCAGTGGAAGCCTGTCGGACGGAAACCGCGCGCTGCCTCGGCCTTCTTTTTTTGTTTTGTCAGCTGTTTCTCGCCGCCGCTCTCCCCCCCCCCAGCTAAAGCGAGGTGAAAAGTGGACGCTCGGCCGCCGCGGCGACGCGCTCCCCGCCGGGCTCGCCGTCCCACTCCGAGGCCAGCAGGGGGCGGGGAGGAGGGGGGGGGGGGCAGCGGCGCTTCCTCAGGCCCGCGGCGGCCAGCTAGAGCAGAGCTTTGGAACGTTTCCCGGGCGACCGACAGAAACGGGAGGCTTAGCGCTGACGGTCCCGACGCTCGCGTTTATCGAGCGCGAATAAAAAGGCTTCTGTGCGGCTGCTCTGTCTCTCTCTCTCCCTCTGTCTCTCTCTCTCTGTCTCTCTGTCTGCCTCTCTCTCTCTCTGTCTGTCTCTCTCTCTCTCTCTCTCTCTCTCTGTCTCTCTCTTTCTCTCTCTCTCTCTCTCTCTCTCCTCTCTCTCTCCCTCTCTCCTCTCTCTCTCTGCTCTCTCTCTCTCCTCTCTCTCTCTCTCTCTCTCCTGTCTGATGCCTCCTTTCGTTCTCCTTTTCGCTTGTCGCCTCTCATCTGTACTGCTCTCCTCCTCTGATCTCTCCTCTCCTCTGTCCCTCCTCTGTCTCTGTCTGCGCTTCCTCTCTTTCTCTACTCTCTCTCTCTCTCTCTCTCTGCTCTCTCTCTCTCACTCTCTCACTCTCTCACTCTCTCTCTCTCTCTCTCACTCTCTCTCTCTCTCTGTCTGTCTCTCTCTCTCTCTCTGTCTCTCTCTCTCTCTGTCTCTCTCTCTCTCTCTCTCTCTGCCTCCCCGCTGGAATCTGATGCCTCCTTTCGTTTCTCCTTTTTCGCAGATTGAGGAAATGCAGCAGCTGCGATGCAAGAACCGGATACTGCAGATCGACATCGACTGCCTAACCAAAGAAATCGATCTCCTTCAAACAAGAGGTACGCCGGCCCCGCCCCGTCTCCGCGGCAACGGTTTTACCGCCGCCTGTCCTGTTATCTGAGGAGCGTGTCGGAGGCAGAGGATGGCGGTGTCTCGGTGCTCACGTTAACGCCACAGGTGCTGCAGTACGTACTTTCGAGCAATGAAAAAGTAAACACCGATTGTTTTTGCTAAAGTCTAAAGGGCAGTAGTCACACAAGTCCTTGTAAGACCTGGGGACTCCTTAAAAACATTAGGCAGATTTTTCCTCACCAAAGACCCACGCGCAGAAGTTAGTGTTTTTGACGTTTTTTTACTGTGCCTAGTAGGCAGTGAGCCGCCGCACGCCACAGTTCTAGGCGTGCGACGCGGTGGCGTGTCTCTGTAGCGTGTTTAAAAGCCCGAGCGTGCCACGCTCTGCCCCCCCCGCAAAGGTGCTGCCATTGTGCCGGTAACGAGCGCTCGTTTCCTGAATTGCATCCTGCTGCTGGTTGGTAGCAGAGGGATTAATGGGTCCCCCGGCAGCTCTCCGCTCGCTGCGCACGCCCGGAGAAGCTCGGCGAGCCAACATGGCTCCGGATTCCGTGGCCTGTAGTAAATGCGCGGTAGGTCTGTTAACGCGGTACGGGAGCAGATTTTAGGTTCTTTCCGTTGGGTCGCGTTTGCGCTTCGCAGCGTGCGGTGCAGTGCTCCTCATACGCTGAAGTTTCTCGTGTTTCTGACTTTGACTGAATTCCTTCCCGTAGGTGAACCTACGTGTGTGTACGCGGCAGCCAAACACGGTTTTCCTTGCCGATGGTCATTTTGTATGACGCTTAATAACTTTTTCTCTCTCTTTTCACCCCCCCCAGGACCACACTTTAATCCCAGTGCAATTAATAATTTCTATGACAACATTGGGTTCCTGGGCCCCGTCCCCCCGAAGCCTAAAGGTACTATAAATGTCGGTAAGTCTCCAGGGTTGCGTTTCAGCGCCAAGACCCGCCCACCGCCGGCCCGCTTCCCGCCCGTCGCCTTTCGCTTCCCCTTTTTCTGACGGTTGAGTAATTGCCTAGCGTGGGCTCGCCGGCCTGCGTTTGTTTAGGCAGTTTATATGCGTGTACACACGGCGCACTTCCTGCCGGGCGTCTCAGGTAGCCGCCGCCGCCGCTAGCAGCTTCTCGCCTTTTATCTTTCATGTTTTATTGGGTCGCTGGGTACACCAGCGCTTCCTGTAAGCGCGGCCCCTCTGGCTCCGTCTGGTTGTTCGTCTCTGTGCTGTCCTCTCTCACCCCCCCCCCGCCCCCCTCAGCTCCTGCTGTGACCCTGTCTGAGCATGTGCGTGGGGGGGGGGCGGGGGACAGGAAGGAGAGTTCGTGTGACCGCCCCGTTAAAGACGGAGACTTCCGCCCTCCCTCCTGCCCTGCCGCTGCTCCGGGTCGGTGGCTCCGTCCTCGAACCCGGGTGCCCCCCGCCCCCCCTCTTCCTTTTATGTCCTCCGTCTGCACGCCTTTCTGTATCTTTTCATTATTCGGTTTGTCGTTTCACGAGGGCTGTCCTTCCTTGCTTCTCGCAGAGAGGGATCTGGTTTTCCTTCATCTTTATAAAATGGCAAATTATTCTCCATTATTCTCAGCTCAAGTTCAGCTCGTGTATATTTTTTCCATAAATTTCAGTTATGCATTGCTTGCTTTATTCCCAAAAGCTGCTCATGGATGACAGAGTGGCTGAATATTACAACTGATTTTGATTGTGTTTTATTGTTTTCTTAAACAGGTACCTGGGGTACAATAAGCTTTGTCTGTGACACATTTCGTTTTACCACTGAAAAAATTAATTTAAGTTGGCGTGTTCATTTGTAGATGTATGACGGGCTCAGAATTGTTTTAAACACTGATACAGTGTACACTTGCGATCAGTTTATATGTTGTCTCAATTTGCCAGGAAGTCATTTTAAGTACTTCATTGTTTGAGTTCTATGTGGTTTTCAATATTCAGGGAAATATTTTACAGTTTAAATTAGCATTCAAGTGGGTAATTCTACATTTCTTGGGCCAAGTATGTTCGGTAGTGAGAATGTCTTTCATAAATCATGTCAGATCTTAATATTAGAATAACAAAGGCGCTGGAATGCCATGGTGGTTGGCTCGGAGTTACAGTGTGTTTCCAGTGAATGCAGAATGAGGACCCGTTCCCGGGAACAGGGCGCAGACAGTGGTTTCGCGCTGAATCCGTTTTAGAAAAACATTCCCACCATTGTGGGAGGAATGGAAGTCACACTGTCTCTTTCATGTGAGGGTGTGTGTGTGTGTGTGTGTGAGAGGGAGTGTGTGAGTGCGTGCGTGTGAGGGAGCGTGTGTGTGAGTGCGTGCGTGTGAGGGAGCGTGTGTGTGTGAGAGCATGTGAGAGATTGCGTGTGAGAGTGTGTGTGTGTGCGTGTGTGAGAGCGTGTGTGTGAGTGCGTGCGTGTGAGGGAGCGCGTGTGTTTGAGAGCGTGTGAGAGATTGCCTGTGAGAGAGTGTGCGTTTGTGTGAGGGAGCGCGTGTGTTCGTGTGTGTGTGAGAGATGGCGTGTGAGGGAGCGTGTGTGTGAGAGATGGCGTGTGAGGGAGCGTGTGTGAGCGTGTGAGAGAGTGCGTGTGTGTGAGGGAGTGTGTGTGTGAGAGCATGTGAGAGATAGCGTGTGAGAGTGTGTGTGTGCGTGTGTGAGAGAGTGTGTGTGCGTATGTGAGAGAGTGTGCGTGCGTGCGTGCGTGTGTGTGTGAGAGAGTGTGCGTGCGTGTGTGTGCGTGTGTGAGAGAGTGTGCGTGCGTGCGTGCGTGTTGTGTGAGAGAGTGTGCGTGCGTGTGGTGTTGGTGGTCGTGTGGTGAAGCATGTGAGGATGCGTTGGAAGAGTGTGTGTGCGTGTGTGTGCGTGTGTGAGAGAGCGTGCGTGCGTGTGAGGCATGTGAGAGATAGCTTGTAGTGTGTGTGTGTGTGTGTGTGTGAGAGATAGCGTGTGAGAGTGTGTGTGTGTGTGTGTGAGAGAGTGTGCGTGTGTGTGAGAGCATGTGAGAGATAGCGTGTGAGAGAGTGAGCGTGGTGTGTGAGCATGTGAGAGATAGCGTGTGGAGAGGTGTGTGTGGGGTGTGTGAGAGAAGCGTGTGAGAGTGATGCGTGTGAGGAGGTGTGTGTGGTGTGTGAGAGAAGGTGTGGTGGTGTGTGTGTGTGTGGAGTGCTGGAGATGCATGTGAGAGATAGCGTGTGAGAGAGTGTGTGTGTGTGTGAGAGATAGCGTGTGAGAGATAGCGTGTGAGAGAGTGTGTGTGCGTGTGTGAGAGAGTGTGTGTGCGTGTGTGTGAGAGTGTGTGTGTGTGTGTGTGTGAGAGAGCGTGCGTGCGTGTGTGTGAGAGTGTGTGTGTGCGTGTGTGTGAGAGAGTGTGCGTGCGTGCGTGCGTGCGTGTCTTGGCTCTGTCAGTAACCCCTCTGTCCCGCTCCCCTCCTCCCAGCAGAGTCCAGTCCCAAGAACCCAAAGACTTTAGCGGAGGCGGCGGAGGAGGACGAGGGAACGCAGTGGAGCTGCACGGCCTGCACCTTCCTCAACCACCCCGCCCTGCACCGCTGTGAACAGTGCGAGTTCCCACGCCACTTCTGAGCCCCTCCTTACCTACCGCCATCGGCCATCCAAACCCGCACCCGCTCGGAAGAGGGCTTTTCTTCTCCAGCCACGGGAAGATAACGGACAGGGTTTTTCATTTTGTCTTCTGTTTTTTTTTTTTTTTTTTTTTCTCCTTCCAAGATTTTATAATATCCTTTTTTTGGGAGTAAATTGCTGTCCATTGAAGGCCTGACTGGATAGTGTTTACAGGTTGCATTACTTAAGAAGCCAGCAGAGCTGATCATACCTCACCTTGGAGACGAGCACATGTGTGGGGGATCCCCTTCCTGCTTCCTGGGTGACTTTGTCTTGAGGGGCCTCGCGCTTTTTCCCAGTGCAGTATTATGAGTGTTACCCCTTCAGTGTGACGGCGAACGTACGAACACACACACACACACACACACACACACACACACGCTCACACACACACACACATCTCCGAGGTGTCGCTGTGCCTCTCCGCCCGTTCTCCCGTGAAGCCGGGCGGTGGGAGAAGGTCGAGAAGCCGAAGCAGCCGTCGCAGACGCATCGAAACGGAAGATCAAGACTACTCTAAGACTAGTTGGTTGACGTTTCCAGAGGACGATGGGAGTAATCAAGCAGTGTTCTTGCCTTCTGTCGTCGTCCCTTACTATTCCCCTCGAACCCAAAGTAAAAAAAACCAAAAAGTAAAAAAAGAGAATTAAACTGCATGCATGTTATGTACAGGACACAGTGGAAAAAATACCCTCGAGCTTCTTACTGTACATAGTTCTAGAATGTGCTTTAAGTGCCTACTTCCTCACACTATGAATCACTTGTATTTCCTGTGACTATAGCTTAGTAGACTTGATAAACCTTTTTTCCCCCTTTTTTTCCCTTGTAAGCTAGTAAGCACGGTGTCCCTTTTAAGCTTTTTACTTGATATCTGTGACAAGTGTGAAGCCTTACGTAAAAAGGAAGAGCAATAATATGAACCTATGCACACACGAACCTTTTTCCCGCTCCGTTCATCGCTTCTGTAAATGCTGTATTTCCCTCCTATGATCTGCTGGTGCGGCCACGTCAAAGAAAATATGAGTTTTCTCTGAAATGCCAGAGATCCCTGGGACTGGCAAAAAAGCCCGTAACGAACGAATGACAAACTGCCATCTTATCTGACAACTGGAATGTAGGTGTAACGTTGGGGATTTTTTAGCTTCCACGGCGAGAGACGTGTGCGTTTTTTACGATGCGATATTATGTATAACTTGCATCAAGATGCAAGCGGTGAGGTTGCAAGACCGACATGGGGTTGCTTTCTGAATTAACGAAATCACAATTTGCCAAAGGAAGTCAGCTATTCTGTTTGAATAATTTCTCTCTTTAATCACCGGATATTTCTGTAGGAGCATTGTTTCTTTGTTCATGTCAAGAATATTGTGTTTTTCACCGAGATGAGAAGACGAAGAGGCAAGTAACGTTTCCCCCCCACTCAATCCCTCAGTTTTCATTTGTCCCCTAAAGGTTTTTCATTAAAACGGTTTGATGAGGACGGTTTAAACGTTTACCATTTTTTGGATTTTTACCTGTATTTTGGAATAGTATTTTTCAGAGATTTGTGGAGTTTGTCACGCGTTTTGATATGCCGCCGCACATTTTTGTTTTCAATAGTATTATAATTTCTATAAATTATCTGTGCAGTTGGGTGTCGAAATGTTTTTGTTTTTTTAAACCCAGTTGCACAAGATCATGGATATTAATTCGATCGAAAGAACTTAATCTCAGTTGTCTCTGAAGCACTTACAACTTCCTCGTTCATACGTCACGAAAAAAAAGAAACCCAGCTTTCAGCTTTTTCTGCAGCTCTGTGTGAAGATCGAGTCGGTTCATACGTTTTATTAAAAACTAATTTGGATATCTAAAGTTGTTTTTTGATTTTAGTTGGGGGAAACTGTCTTTGTAACAGATAAGTTATTTGTAAAAATAAAAAAAATCTATTCTGAAATGTTTTACTTTTTTTGCGCCTTCCTTGTTCATATTATGAAAGCTTTTTGTCAATGGGAAATCATGGGTTATCCTGCCAAATTGATTATTTCCCCCCACCAACCAGCAGAGGGCAGAAAAACTCAATTTTAACTGGAACAGATGCAAGTCTTGATCTTCATGAAGATGTGGTGCACTATATATGCTGCATACTGATAGACTTTATACAGAGGAAAGACTGGCTGTTAGAAGCAAATTTGGCGAGTTAATATAATTTGAGGATGAACACAGATGGCAAGATACATTTTTATTGCATCAAAAGAAACGGTTGATAGGACAGTCATTTTAGGAACTTATATCTAAGGTAGTTATCAAAAGTGATCTTATGATCAAGTATCATTTAGTCATTTAATCTTAAATGGCAGTTTACATGCATTTAAAACATTCCTCATTTGAGGCTACACAGTTAAAACAACACGTGCTGCTTTGAGAAATCTTTACAAGTCAGGCTGAGCTAAATTCTAAAGAGGGTAGCATTGACACATCTGCTTGCCCTTCACAAACTTTGCCAGGACCCTTACCATTCAGCCCTGTTCAAACGAACGAAGCGTTGAAATGCAGACCTTTGTATATTAGGCTCTCTGCCGACATACTTTGTCATCACATTTTTGAAAGAACAGTGCATTGCACTGCTAAGTTTAGTGAAAGCTCCTCATTCGTTGCTACATCACAATCAGTGGTTTCCCTCTGCGGAGCTAGGGAAGCGCGTTTAGAACAATGCTGATCTGCGGAAACCTAGAAGCGCACACGGCTCGATCTGAACGTGTGAATGAGCAGGACCAGCTCGGACGTGTCCAGGGTGTGCGGGTACATTCTCATGACGTAGTCCACGGCGTGCTGGGGGAAGATGGTGCTCAGCTGGCTCCTCACGCTCCTCCTCTGCTCGCTCAGCGAGTCAGAGCTTCCGCCGGCCTCCGTCCCCCAGCCCGCCGCCCCGCTGCGCCCCCACCCGCGCGCGTCCGGCGCGAGCGGCTTCTGCCAGGCCAGCTGGCGGTCGCCGTACTCCTCCGCGCGGTACACTGCGTCTCTGCTGGGGGGCGCCACCACTCTGTAGGAGCTGTGCGAGTGCTGCCGGCACCGCAGGCCCAGGCCGGAACCCGAGCTGTCCGAGTCCTGACTGGCCTCCAGGCTGCCCTGCTGCCACATGTAAGGAGAGCGGCAGCAGCAGGGCGCGGGGCTTCCTGAGCGCGGCCTGTGCGCGTAGCCGCCGGGGGCTCTGGAGAGGATGTAGTCGCTGCTGTCGTGGCTCCCGTTCAGGCCTGTGAAGCCGCTGCCGTAGCCGAAGGAGGGGCCCGAATTGTACCCCGGCTCCTGGATGTACAGCCCAGACAGGGAGGCCTCCAGGGACCCGAAGGCCTCGTCGACGTCGGGGCTCGGGCAGGTGGGCGACTTCCGGAAGTGGGCCGGGCTGACCGTCTCTCTGGGTCTCTCCAGCAGCGGCTCGGCGGGGGAGAACCCGGGCGGGGCCTCGTGGCCAGGGGGCGCCGCGTTGCCGGGGAGGCTGCTGGCCGAACAGCGGCTCCCTCCGTGCTCGTAGAAACCCGCCGTCGCGGGCGGGAGACTCCCGTTGGCGGGGGAGCAGGGCCGCGCGTCGGACAGCTGATCCCTGCTCGACGCCAGCTTGTTCTTCGCGCGGAGCTCGTCGGCCACCGAGAGCTGAGACTGGCTGCGCTCTGGGTGGTAGAACTTGCACTTTACCCCGTAAGTGCACTTCTTTCCTGTGAGAAACAAACGGGCAACAAACTTACAGCCTTGCAAACCCGCAGCCCTCGGATGTGGCTCAGCGCCGCCTGATAAGGACTGTCAACAAGGGTGTGCGCTCGTGGAAAAGCAGCACAAGCATCCCGCTGTGCCTCTGCCGTACTGTACACACACTTAGCAAGGCAAACAAATGAAGTCTAGTCTCTAACTTGGTGTTCCGTGGTTGCCAGGCCGTGTGTTATGCAGGCCCTTTGTGTCCATTTCCTAGAAATAATTACAGGCCTGCCATTGGGTCTGAAGTGCCCATTATCCTCCCTGTTGGAAAATAGGGGGGGTTTGTATGTGAACGACGCGCTGCAGTCTTGGCCTGTAGCCCTGCTTTCAGTGCACAGAGGAGACTGACAAGCAGCCATGTTAAATTACCACAGTGGCCCTACTGTTGCTTAAAAATATTAAATACTGTTCAGCCATTGCTGTTTTTATGCAGTGGAGTAGGCAGGTTCTCTGTAAGTATAGTGATTTGAACCTTTGATCTGAGGGAACTTAATGAAAAATGCCCACATCATGTCTTTGAGAAACAGTCAAAGCTGATCAAATATTTTGTTTAAAACAAATAATGTGAATTGTCACAGATTGAAACTGAACCGTGTATGTGCTCCAATTCCTAAAGCTTTTCACAGTTTAGGTCAGTCAGGTGCCAACACTACTGATATTAGTTGTATGGAACTCATAGGCTACTGCTGAATCTGGGTCTGTATTTTAAGTACATGTCCAGTTTTGCCTCATCTCATCACCTGTATGCGCTGTATACATAAGGGACCTACCGTATGGGCAGTGCTGTCTTTTGTTTAGTGGGGCCTTGGGGTTTTTTCTCAGGAAGTTGTCTATTGTTGGGCCGTTTCTTCCCAGTGGATCGTCCGGAGGCATAAAGCTGGAAAAATACGCGTAAATGAAGAACGCTTAAAGCCTGGCAACATAATAGGGAGCTCTGTGCCACATGTGACGTATCTGTGAACTATTTTCACGTGTATTCACGTTTATGGATGCATTTCTTTGGGATGAACTGTACTTTGTAACAACATATCGCTACATAAGTGTATTTTTGCCAATCCCTTGGTAGAGCATGGGCAACGTGAATTTAGGACTGCACTTACTTGTCGTTGGCAAAGGTGTACATGAGTAGCCGCTCCTCGATAAACTTTTTCCATTGCGGTTTTTCGATCTGCAAGTCTCGGTAATTGTCGTTGGACACAATAATGCCGTCGGAGTCGTAGGCCAGCTTGACGATGTAACGGTCGTCGTAGCACACCACCCTTTTCCCATTGACGCATCGTGAGGGAGTGAATACCAGTATTTTCTTCTTCTCCAACTCAAGAAGGATGTGTTGGTCTGAAACAGAACGCATACAGGGATCATGAGTCTAATACAATCAAGGCGTTTGCATTTGCAGACCGCCACATTATAAAGTACGAGCTCGCGAAACAACCGATACAACACATGCATGAATTAGTATTGGTGCAAAGTAATGTGCAGGACAAATATTTGGGGTTTAACTTTAAAACCTGAGGATAGTATGAATATGTAGCTATAGCGCCCTCTAGTGGTAAGAAAGTTGAAGCGGCATAGTATGTCTGACCTGTGATCGGAGCCTCTGGTCGGGCCTGCTCCTTCCTCCACAGTGGCACAAACACGGTTATGTCGCGGTGACCTCTCTCCCAAAACCATTTAACTGCCAGCTGGACCCCGTGGCATGAAAATACTTGTTTGTTACCATGGCTGCAACCACAGAAAAGTAGCAGGAAGTTCAAGTTAGCTCCCAAATGTTCTCGACACAGCCAAACTTTGATATGCTGAGGAAGCTAGTCCACATAGGAGTAGGGCAGTGCAATTAACTGTATAAATTCAGTAGGGCCTTGTCTGAAACAGAGTCCGAAGCAGCTTATTTGCCTGCTATTCAGGGCTTTAACTACCATTGATGACACCGAGGTCATGTCCTCTGTATTAATGTTCATCAAAGGCTGTATTTTATTGTATTCCTCAGGTAGAACATCAGCTGCAATTCATTTATGAGAGGAATGAATGGGTTTTAATGTTTTAACAAATTCAAGCCTAATCCTGGGGTGTATGTACTGCATTTACACCCTAAAATACATCCTCAATTAAATGACAAAATTAAAGGGGAAAAGGAGCATATCCTGGCCCACCCTCACCCCACCCAAGTCTCCTGGCCTCAGTATTTTTAGGTATTGGTTATGCACCTGCTACTATTCAGTAAACAAGTAGCATACAACTTGCATGCAACTTGTATACTCAATAGTAGGCAAGCAAGCTGATTCGAACGCAGCCACGGAGTCTGTACCATAGAATGTAGGCCTATATTATGCTGGATTTTTACCCAGCCACAAACCCACAGAAAACAATATATTATTTCTCTTTAGCAAAAAAGTAACATCGGTAAATATCTGACTCATGCACTTCAGTTTGGATTAGCCTACTATTTGTTCACATGTGAAGTGTATTGTGATACCAGGGTTTAAGAGACAATTTGCAAAGGGCTTGTTAACGAGGAGAGCAGTCAAACTGAGACGTAACGAATGGCGTCATGAACTGTTGCGCATGCTTGCTTGTGTACAAGTCGTGTAGGTCTGTTGTTCTGCAGCGTGACATTAACCAATCGGAAAAACAAACCCCACACGACGTTACCGACCATAGACCATAGAAAAGCATGTTGCGGAATTATGGTAAATGTTAACGACTAGTCAATATTAAGCAGACTCATTTCCCGGGGCGTTAATTTGGTGTCGCCTTGTCGCCTCGCATAGCTAGTCACAGCCATTTTCGGTGAGATTATTTGCGAGAAAAAATTTGCCTACAAGCGGGTGTAACTGAGCACGGGGGGTTCCCCTGCACTCAAGAAAGCACAACAGGAAGTCAGAGGGATCTTGGCACACAGCGTCTCGTGGGAAGAGCAGCAGACTTGGTACAAAGGGCTAAACAAAGAATACAGTTTAAGCACTGAGAGACTATTACTGGTGTGCGCCCTCACGTGTCTAGCCCGCAGTCAATGCGTTCCAGATTATTCACATGTTCAAAATAAACAAATGTAGCTTCTTATAAAAGTCACCCACGCTACTGGGATTTTACACCTGAGATACAGTTGGCAAGAAAAAGATACTTTTAATAGACTAAACAAGTTTTTGTTGGAAAACTGTGAAGTATAATTGAGCTCTTTCGCACCAAAATCTCACCCCCACAGGGCAGTTTCGTCATTGTGTGTCCTGTTCCAGAAACTGATCCGTCCCAAATGGAGAAGAGCAACATCATAAAGTTTTCTTAGGAAAACAAAAGCCGCCCCAAAGCCTTAAATTAACCATGCATGTGAAAACCGCATGGCCAAACATTATACTACTGGATATGAACTGTGCTCACATAGGTAGTGCCTCTCCTGCAAGTTAGGCTGCTACGCACTGACACCCATGTGAAAGAAGACAACCCCATACACGGCACAGATCAGAATAAGGGTCCATCTGGAGATCTGGAGATTCAGTCACTGCTGAATTTGTGGAACCGAGCAATTTCATGATAGCAAAAAAGTACACGTGGGAAAAGAAAAGCTGAACCACTGAGAATGAGTGGAATTCCCTTTCACTCTATTGTTTTTCATTCCGACACCCTTTTGAGAACTACCTGTCAAGCCATAACCCTGTTTAAATTCTTGTGCAAACAGCTTTGGTCTTTTTGTTAAAGGTCAGACTGTGACATTTCCTGGTAAACCCATTCAGTGTGAATGGTGGCCGCCCGTTGACTCATAAAGCTCAGTGTCTGTGCCTCTGTGCCTCTGTGCCTCTGAGTGTTCGGCGCCGCGTTTGAACGCACGCCAGCCCCGGAACGCTCACCTCATGGCCACGTTGCTCCCGTCGATGACGACGTGTCTGAAGCACCCCGCCGAGTCCCTCTCCTCCCGCTGGGGGGCGAGGCTGGGCTGGGGCGGCGGCACGGGGCTCCCGCAGCCCCGGGCCACCAGCTGAGGGCTGCCCCGGCTCGGCCGGGGGGCGGGCGGAGCCTCGACGCTGCGGCAGGTCTTGATCAGCTCCTCCAGTATGTCGTTTGTCTGGGCGTCCCGCGGCAGGCTCTCCAGCACCCGCAGGATGTCCTCGAAGGTGTACCCCAGCTTCAGGAAGAGGTCCATGTTGTTCTGCTGCCTGCTCATGCTGTCTGAGTCTCTTGTCTGTCTCCGCTCAGCACATGAGCTCTTCCTCTGGTGCTCTTCTGAGGGTTTTGCCAGAGGGAAGCCCGCCTTCACACTCTTTTCTATCTCATCCACGCAGTTTCCACAGCGACGGCCGCAGTTTTGGAAAAGTTGCGAGGCGCCGCAGATAGCTGTAAACACAGGAAGCCCGAGACGATGTCACAGGGGTTTTTAGGCACTTTGAATGCGGTTTCTTGCTTGGTGATATGATCTGTGCAATTCTTCAATGATTCTGAAGCTGGAGGACGCATGCACACACACACACACACACACACACACACAGACGCAAACGCAAACATACGCACATGCACATGCGCACACACACACGCAGACATCGAAACACGTCACAGCTGTTGAAAAGCCCCTGCCCAAACCTCAGGAAGGAAGGTCAATGGGTGTGATGTAACCCCTGCTACTTAACTGTAGAAACTATAGTCTGATACTTATGCTAGTGATATTGTTTTTGGGACATAGCAAACACCAAAAGTTATATATGTTACAGAGAATTTCCCTACGAATCATGTGAACTCTGACTCACATTTTTATTTGCTCTGAATGTGATTAGTGGTTTTAAAGGCTTTGCCCTCTCACAAAAGGATGTTTCCACGGATTACCCCTAATCGATCCAGTGTCGCAATGTATGTCACTTCAAGCAAGACACTTGGAAAGTCCCAAGAAATCCATTAAGAGGTTTCTTAATGGAAAAGGAGCTAAATTCATTGCTTTCGCTGCTAGGTTATGACACTGTCATGTGTCATGTGACCTTTCGACCCCCAAACTCCCCCCGCCACCTCTCAACCACAAACGGACACACCTACACACCTATGCCTGCATGTAATTTGTACTGTAGGAATGAAATTGCTCTAAAAATAGAATGTTATGTGTATCTGTACATCCTCTAAAGATCTGACCATTTCCTGTAGGGAAATGAATATCTGGTCTTAATCTCAAGAACCATATATTCAACCATGCTGAAACCTACACTACAAGGGACCTTCAAGGAAAATAAAATAAACTATATTTTTATACTGCAACATCCAAAATGCTTGTATTATGTCAAAAAATTTGAAATACTATATATAATTAAATAAAACTGGGTCTCTGGTCTCAAATAAAAAAATTCTCTTACATTGTATACATCAAAAAAGGAAAAATGGAAAATATTTGCATGTAGTATGAAGACAACTGAGACATAATTACAGGCAAATTACATATTATGCATGTGTAAACGGGTAAGCAAGCGCTTCTGTCTCAATGCTACACAGCTCTAAAACTGAAGCTATGTGTAAAGGCTAACATTTCACAATGGCCCAAATATACCTAAGTGCTCAGTCTAAATCCCTCCATGTGAGCACAGACACAGAGGCACTAACTGAACACACAACGGTTGGCCCCCTTGAATCTTTCACTACATGATTGTCTCTGCTCTTCCTACACATCTTGTTTTATTTCTGTCTGACACTGGGTGCTCTGATCAAGACTGAGAACCACATGCGCACACACACGCGCACACACACAAATACTTTCACGCACACACGCGCACACACACGCACACACACACACACCTACTTTCACGTACACACACACAAAAGCTAATTTACTTATATATAATAATCAAAGAAGTCAATAATGTTAGTATGTAAGACCGGCTTGCATCAGTCCCTTGACGAAGGCAGCTTTTCTACGGAGGACAAGAGAGTTTCTTACTTACATTATCGGCAGTCATTTGAAGTGAGGAGCGTTATCTTGCTGGGTGAGACTCCTAGCTGCGCGAAGTGCCTTAATGGCATTGAGAGCCTGCCTTGTGTTTTCTCTCTTAGTCATATGAGGAAGTAAGCCAGGCGTTTATTCAGACCATGCAGGACAGGAAACCAGGGTTTCTCAAACAGGCATCGGACTTCCTTATTCAAACCCTTGTGGAGCCTCTGGCTCAGAGGGCTATCGGGCCCCAAGTGATTGTTCTGCTAGGTACCTTCTTCCTGGCGTGGTGCCGCATTGGATCGAACTAGTTTAAGCCTCACTCCTATTAGTCAAAAATGAAACTATGCACATCCTTCCAGGCACATCCATGTCTCATTCTGAACCACAGCCAACACCTGAGGGTGTATTGTTTCACGTTTATAATCTCTTTTGTATAGTCAAATACCTCTGAGTGTTATGCATATTTGTCGCATATTCCATGACCTTTCAAAATACAAAAAGCACTCATAGCGACTTCTGTTGCTTTCCTGTTCATTCTTGGCACCTGCCCTGCCTGTATTCTACCTCCTGCACCGAGGAAGAGAAATGGGCTTGTTTTCCTGGAATCTAACACCTCCCTAGTGCTGCACTTTGAGAACAGACCCATGTTTCTGTGAAAATGCAAGTAGCACTTTGCCCAATGCGGGCAAGTCAATGCAGGTGAGTGCAAGTACAAAGAGGACAAGAAAACAAACAAAAATAACAAAAAAGATTGTATTAAACTGTCATGTGTGTGGCGCAGTTTATAGGGAGATGACTCCAGCTCCCACTCCCATGAGGGGTGCGATGGGTTTGGGGGTGGCTGGGGCCATGAGTGATCCTCTCAGAGCACCTTCTGAACAGTCACCCCTTGTCTATCCATTATTATTTTTATTCCCCTCTCTGCTTTCTTCTGAATAAAAAGTTAAAACATGAAAGGACAGTAAGCCTGTTTTCTCTCTTTTAAAAAAAACTGGAGTGTCAGGTAGCCACCCAGGCCTGGAAAAGCAACTACACAATCTCCACAGTACATAGAGGTAAAAAAATAACTCAATTTAAGGATAAAGCTGAATATCTTCCATCCCTATATTTATGTAAATGTGCCACAGTACATGTGCTGACAAACCACAAGATAATAAACCAAAATGTCTGAGGCAGCAAAGATGTAACAGCAAACAAATATGAAGGAAACTAATTTGCTGAGCTGTCCAGCTGTACACCCCAGAAAGCCTTAGCTACAGCTATAATCTAATTAGTTCCATCTGTATACTTAATTGTTAGCTAATGCTCAGATAATACACTGTAGCTGACTAACTGATCACAGCTTCTGAGAAGCACATTGAAAAAGACCAAATTAGGAGAGCACGGCCCAGGACATACAAGTAGACCCAGATCTCTAGAGAGGACGAGCTACGCTCACACTGATCAAAGGGAAGTGGAAACTCTTTTTCAAGACAAATTTCAAAAATATGTATCAGTGACAAAAAAAGAATGCATTGCAGTAGGATTAATCAAATTGATACCGTGTTCCTTGCTCTGCAGGATATGCGAAATTTGTCAATCCGACTTGGGGAAGAAGAAAAGTATGCTGTACTTTCCCCTAGTATTTCCCACCTTCAGTCAACTTCCCTTTTTGCTGTGCACCAATCAGACTCAGAGGAACTGTTACTGACAGTGATCACAAAGTAGTCATGGTTACAAGTCCAATACATCCTCCTGTCCAGTTGATTTGCATGTGCGCTATAATGACAGAAAAGTGTCATAAAACTCATCCGGTTATTCAAAACAGGTGGTGATGCTTGTGTGTGCACAGTCCTTTTTCTATAGAAGACAGAGGGAATCCACAAATCTACCGTAAAACTAATGAAATGTAACCTGTAATTAGAGCATTCATTGTAAGTGTAGGCCTTAAAACCCGCAGCCAATGTTACGCTCTTTGAGCGACATGAGAGTAAGGCTAATTATAAAATTTGGCAACACACTGCTGATTTTTGGATTTAAAAGACGTGGAAAGTTCATTAAGTGCAATAAAGGCACAAATCCACTTCAATTACACCCTCCAAAAAGGCTGTACACAGTAAAGTCACGGTGAAGATGAAAATAACCATGAGAACCCATCTCTCTGTTTTGCAGTATAGCGCATGCAGCATCGTCTGTATCTTAATATATTTTTTCTCAGGTGGCAAAATCAAATAGCCTTCTAATACAAGACACTGTGGATAGTACTATCTGCTAAATGAACTAATATTTCTATGCTTTCACTTCATGAAATTCAGTGTAATTTGTGGCAGGCAAATCAATTACTGAAAAATAACAGTACTACATGACCATCTTGCACATGATTCTCACATGTGACTCGTGTGAGGTCATAGAGGTTAGAACCAGCGCAGGCAGGTTGACAAGTTGGCGAGTTGGTATTTCCCGCCTCTGCTTACGATATCAGATAAAGAAGTAAACCAAAGGCATCTGGAGGAGCTTCCACAACAGTACTATCAGTTTCCAGCAACAATGACTGGATGTGATGAAGGCAGAGTTTCGAAACCAGCACGCCGCCCCCGCACTGCGACTGTCCCTAAATTTACAGGGGGGACCCGCCCCTACCTCCGCCAGTTGGTGGTTTGATTAAAAAAAAAATGAGCGTATGTATGATTATGTGCGTGTGTGTGTGGTTTCAAAAAAGGGTTCCCTGCAATAGATAATTCCTATCTGTGTGTAGTTTTTTTAACGAGGTGGTAGAACCTTGCACCTGCAGAGTTTCTGTTACTGCGTGATTGTACAAGGTCATGCCCACGCATTCAGTCAAGTGTGCCATTCAACAGACCATGCTGTAAGAGTGGAACTGGAAAAAACACATGCAGCAAAATGTTGTGGAGTGAACAAATCAAATAAACAGCTCGCTGCTTGTCACGTAAGCAGTGATGTTTAAAAGGAAGTGCAAAGAGGGGTTGTCAAGCCCTCCGTAGACAGCGTAGCGATATGTCTGCGGTCTGGCACCAAATACCGACGGAGCTCAGACCGAGGCAGGCCCCCACGTAACTGGCAGAAGGGAACGTCCCCCCGTTCCCCAGCTGCCTTGGCGCACGTAACAGCAGTGAGAAGAGTGAGGAATACGAGATGAGGTCTGACAGTAAACACGCAGCTCACTTCTGGATTGAAAAGTGCGGAAAAACCTACGACTGTAATTGCTCCCTCGAAACGAGGCACTGTACGGCACTGCAGGCAGGCTGAGATGCGGGGAGTACGATGAGGCTTCCCCGCCTCTGCTGCTTACGGTATCAGATAAAGGAGTAATCCGAAGGCAGATGAAGGAGCTTCCGCAACAGTACTATCAGTTTCCAACAACAATGACTGGATGTGATGAAGTCAAAGTGTTAAACCAGCACGCCGCCCGCGCACTGAGACTGTCCCTAAATGTACAGGGGGGGACCCGCCCCTACCTCCTCCATGTTGGTGGTTTGATATTTATCCAAGAATCTTTTGTGATAGAGTGGTATATACACTCACCGGCCACTTTATTAGGTACACCTGTTCAACTGCTCGTTAATGCAAATATCTAATCAGTCAATCACGTGGAAGCAACTTAATGCATTTAGGCATGTAGACATCGTCAAGACGATCTGCTGAAGTTCAAACCAAGCATCAGAATGGGGAAGAAAGTTGATTTAAGTGACTTTGAACGTGACATGGTTGTTGGTGCCAGACAGGCTGGTTTGAGTATTTCAGAAGCTGCTGATCTACTGGGATTTCCACGCGCAATCATCTCTAGGGTTTACAGAGAATGGTCCGAAAAAGAGAAAATATCCGATGAGCGGCAGTTCTCTGGGCGAAAATACCTTGTTGATGGCAGAGGTCAGAGGAGACTGGCCAGACTGGTTCGAGCTGATAGAAAGGCAACAGTAACTCAAATAACCACTTGTTACAACCGAGGTATGCAGAAGAGCATCTCTGAACGCCCAACACGTCGAACTTCAAAGCAGTTCTGAAGGCAAAATAGGGTCCAACCCAGTACTAGCAAGGTGTACCTAATAAAGTGGCCAGTGAGTGTACATATACATGAGATAAAACAGGTTTCATAATTACTCCAGAGAAAGGATTCCCAGTATCTGACTTACTCGTATCTGTTTTTGGTTTTTTTACTGGGGTGGTTTGCAGCTTGCATTTGCAAAGTTTCCGCTGCAAGCTCCAGCCCACGCACTCACTCAGTGTGATATTCTACAGAACACTTTCTTTTGAAAGAAAAAAATACCCGGTAAAAGGTTATGGTGTAACAAATTAAACAAGTATTTCATTGCTTGTCACTTTCCTCATGGTACTGTGACGTTAGTTTGTGCTACTGATTATCATCTTGTCCCATGCAAACTGTATTATTTAAGGCAATAACGCTGTCATAGGTCATTGGTATGGTCAAATAAATAATTAGTCATGCATAAAACTATTTCAAAATAGCTGATTTTCTTTATCACTGCTTTCATCAGAGAGCTGGTTTTCTTATTGCTAGTGCTACTAAATAATACTTCAATCACATTCTATACGATTCTGTGCTTGCCTAATCGTTTGGTGAGCACCCTTTTCTGTTTCAGCATGACAATGCCCCCAGGCACACAGCAAGCTCCATATAGAAATGGTTTTGTCGAGAATAGTGTTGGAAGAACTTGACTGGCCTGCACAGAGTACTGACCTCAACCCCATCCAACACATTTGGGATCAATTGGAAAGCCAACTGCGACCCAGGCCTAATCGCCCAGTCAGTGCCCGACCTCACTAATGTTCTTCTGGCTTAATGGAGGCAAATCCCTGCAGCAATGGTCCAACATCTAGAAAAAAAAGTATTTCCAGAACAGTGGAGATTGTTATAGCAGCAAAGGGTGGACCAACTCCATATTAATGCCCATAATTTTGGATGAGATGTTGGATGTCAGGTGTCCACATACTTTTGGCCATGTAGTGTATATTACCTCTGCATGCAATATTACTGCAGTGTATAATCAGAGAACAGTGGGGAGACAAATAACATGTTTGTATGGGCAGAAACTTTGTCAGGCAATTTTAACATATTCCAGAAATACAGCACATGCTGTATCACACGCTTTTCACCAACTGATTCAACCTGCCTCAAAAAGGAATGTCTAAGGTACAGGTTATATCACTTAAGACATCTAAAATAGCACTGTAAAAAAACAAAAGTTTAAGAGTACCTCATGTACTATTTTATATAAAGATGCAGGATCATTTTCAGGAAATATTCACCTGCATCACTTCCAGGAATCACATAAGAGTCAATCACTTGCTACAAACAGTTCTACTGGCTTCCTCATTCTAGTCACTGATGGGTACAGCACTACTGGTTTCAGCTATTGGCAATGACTCCATTTGTACAGCACACAGTGGAATGGGGCTGGTGCTGTCCCTAGACAAAAAAGACCATTCATTCATCAGGACTGAATGAAACGGGCCTGTGTAACAAACACAGTATTTTCAGCTTCACAACTATTGCTAGCTATTCATCCACTGATTTGCATAGTCCGTTAATTCACCATTTTCATTGGAAGGCATTATCACAGTAAAATGTGGAATAAAAACAAATTCATCCCAGCTCCAGACACAAACATGCATCATATCATTTCATGTAAACTGATGTTTACTGGTGGGTTTAAAATTGAAACTAGCTGGCATTTTTCTTCACCATAATCTCTATTTTCTTACAACTCACTGTGTCCTCATTTAGACCATTTGTAACAAAAACAAGGATACTCCAGTGTTCAGTGACATGAATAAAAGCACAGGTCGATATGTGTTGTTTGCCATGGCAACAGTTTCCTTCCTGCTTAGACAAGACTGGTCTGCATGCACACCTTACAAAAGGTATCCAACACTGAGTAAAAAAAGAAAAAACACAGACCTTAAAATGGTGGTAAACCACACAGCTGCCAATATCACGGACTGACGTTAGAGAAAGCCATTGCTTCCTGTTGCATGCTGCAGTCCACCGCTTTCAACACCTCAACATTTCAACACCTCAAGTGTCAACTTATTGTTTGTGACTTATTGAGCAGAAAATATTGCTGTGAATATCAGGGTGCATCAAGTTCGGTTCAGCAGCAGGTCAGCTGTTCTTCACCCCAGGTACCTACACTAGTACTTCTACAGAGGGCCTAACCATGCTTTCCATAGGCATGATTAGGTTGTTCACTCAACACAAACCCCCCAATTATCACTCATTCAAACTTATGGACAGTCCATCTTTCATCACATTTGATTGAATCGTTCATTCAATTCACTACTGAGCGAGGTCTCTCGAAAATTCTTTCTGTGCTCTCGGGTTGTCAGTGGTTAGATATGTAGGTGTGCAATAAAATGAGGTTGATTTCACTCACTACAGACTTTACCTCTTTTCACAAATAACAGTTAAGTCTTTTTCCAAAACTCACCCCCCTCCCCCTGCCCACAAATGTTCCCTCACACCCCCACAGTGTAAATCTGACATAAACACCCTCGCCTATTCTATAAGGGTCTAGAAAAGCCTCTTTCTGAGAAAGAACCAGAGTGCGACGAATCATAAGTTCAACAGCACTTTCAGGAGTACACAGATGGTCTGAGCTGGGGTCACTTACCGTGAACTACAGGAAATATGAGGGGGCAGAAGTGAGCTTTCATCTCCATTACGACGTGTAGGAAGACACACAGACATGTGACAGTGACAGAATAACTAAATAAAAAACAGCACCTGTACTAGTACCTCTCCTCATATGTTTAGGTTTTAGTGAGTACATGCAGTAATTTCTACGTGAAATGTTTTATCTCTGTGATTTCCTTTCATTCCCAAAAAAGCCCATGACAAAATACTCTGCACTGATCTATGATCAGGAGTGAAAATGGGCTATAATTCTTACAACAATCTCTTGAAAAAAGCATGTATACCTTAAGGTGGAGTGTTGACCAGTTTCACGGTTGATACTGGATCGATTCTCACTTTTTACTGTGTGTTTACCTCCTGTTACCTTGCCTTGTGCAGGTGAAAGTTGGCAAAAAAAATCTGTATGCAGAATGGCACATTTGAGGCAGTGATACCACTCACAAGCACGAGAAGTATGCAAAAGACCGAGCCCGCTCCTTTGTGTCTCCACTGCTGTGGGCTGTTAGCAGACTGTAGAGCAGGTGACAGGGAAATCCCCAAATCAGTCACAGACGGCTCATTTATCTTCCCCCACACCCACTGTGTTTATTGTACAAAAAGCAATCATATAAAAGATCATCAATTTCCCCGTTAGTACGTAACAAGAGCAATGTACAAGCTGAAACAAGAGGGCAATATAACGTACATGTGGTCGACTGTGGAATCCGGCCCTTCACAATGTGCTAAACGCATAGCACAATGCTCAGTTACTCACAATCTAATCTTTTCACCCCTATTTTTTGCTCTGCGGCAAATACGATCTCAAGATTTTTTTATCATGCTAGGGATACATCCCGTAAATAACTTTGCCGCAACAGAACCTGGAACGAAATACTTCCAACATGAAAGCAAGCAGACGGCATGGGGGCGACGCAGGGAGGGGCAGCCACAGCTAGAGGCCAATAAAAATGCTAAGCGGATTTTATGATAAGGAGCGAGTCACCTGTGAAACAGAAACGGGCAGACAAAAAGCAAAAGGTCACTGCACACAGAAAACAAAAGCTGAAAGCAATAGGGGTAGCAGGAAAAAATGCATCACCACAGCACGGCGAAGTCCGCGGCGTTTAAATATTAAAATACAGATGGTACCCAGTCCTCCCTTTCGGTGGAAATGCTTTTCTTTTTAGTCTGGGCACCGTGAGCACACGCTTGACAACAGAGGGAAGCTTGTGAGCACGTAGAAAAATTTAACGGCAGGGCTTGAACGGGCGACGGTCGACGTGGGTGGCTCGGTGTCCATGGAGACGAGCCGAGGTGGCCTCCGAGAGACAGGCGGACTCCGAGGCGGCTCCCCCAGGGACGGCGACGGACGGACAGACGGGACGTTTGGGTCACCGGTGCCGGCTGCGGTCTTTGTCCTTGGCCTTCCTGGGGCTGTGACTGCGGCTGCGGTCTCTCCGGCTGTGCTCCTGGTGGTGCCGGTCCCGGGGCTTACCGTGCTGGTGCTGGTGCTTGTCCCTGGCCCTGTCGCGGGACCGGGATCGCGACCGGGACCGGGACCGGGGTCGATCCACTTTCCTATCATACCGGCCCTTATCGCTATCCTGTGAGAGAGAGAGAGAGAGAGAGAGAGAGAGAGAAAGAAAGGGGGGGAGAGAGAGAGAGAGAGAGAGAGAAAGAAAGGGGGGAAGAGAAAGAGAGAGAGAGAGAGAGATTTAAATAATGAAGAGAGTGGGATACTGGGGCACATGAAACTCTGCTGTCAGAGGCCTATTTCAACATCAGCCCCCTTAAAGGGTTGTGCTAATGGTGAAAGGACAGGGGGCCAGGATTCCAGTCCTGCGTGAGTCATGCTGCCAGAGTTCCCGCATGCAAGCGGCCCCGCCCCCTCCCCCAAAGCCCTCAGGGCCGCCACCAAAAGCGAGGCTGACATACGAAACCTTGGATTTCTTTGATTTTCTGCTGTCCTCATCGCTAGAATAATGCCGCTTCTTCTCTTTGTGCTTTTTCCCAGAATGCCGATGGCTCGCTGCTTCTTCCTCTTCTTCTAAAACGAGGTCATACTTGGATCTTTGAGGAACGTTAAGGCAAAAGCTAACTGCGGCACGGGGGCATATTGATAGCAAACATATCGTATCACCATGGGGAAGTTACCAGCATTTTGTTCCCAGATTGTGCAACTAAGCATATCGAAATACTGCATCCAAGTTCATGCAATAACATTTCATGCAGTTGTGTAATTATTTAGCATGCAGGGTATGTATTACTGCACAAACATATATCGAAAAAAGACACACAGGAGGTTCAACAACCTACATAACAATTCATACATTACCTTTTTCAAAACAACACATCAGTGACAACTTATTCTCTCACAGTCTTTCAGGACATTCAAAGGATACACTTGACTGGGTTTTAATTTGTCTTTGAGAGCTAGTTTGGTTCGGTTTTCCGCATCTTTCTCATAAGCCTTGAAGTCGTCCTTGGTGTACTTCCCACCTTAAAAATTAGGTCATAATTAGGACAAGGGTTGACAACTCTAACTCTTTTCCTGAGTGACAACATGGTTTACAGATGTTACATTTTTATATTATCAGCCAAATACAAAATTATATGCGATACCCATAAAGATTAATACTGCAGCATGATACAATAAATGCATATTACAGGAACAAAAACAACAAAAAGTAGTGAAGAGACAGAATGACAAGAAAACAGGTATGAAATGTATGGAACATAATTAACATTTAGAAAAAAGCTACAAAGGTACAATGCCTAAGAAATACTCTTAAGAGTGACATTTAGCTACATCATACTAAAGTACATGTAGAGCCTAACAATGACTGATAAAAGCAACAATCTACAGAGAAAGCAATTATTTAGCTGCAAGCAGCAATCCCTGGGGTCCAAGCACCAATGGCCATGGAGTCGTTGATCCACATATGAAAATGAAGCCTATGAACAAATTAGTAACAATTCTGCCACAATGCAAAACTTCTGAGCATCTGAGCAGAAGGAACAAAATCACCAAATTTGCCTGAGAATTAAAAAAAAAAAAAAAAAAATATTCCCTGGTTACAAGAGGAGAGCCTTGTGACCTACTGGGACATCATGCATGCAATATATAACCACAGGAACCTCTCAGCAGACACAACGTGAAGTTGTATGAAGGGGATGTAGAAAATATCAATGATTGCTTGTCTACGGTAGCATAATCAACAGAAACCTACCTTTGCCTTTCCATTTAATTTTGGACACAGATTGGCTGAAATCCACATGTATCCTTCTGTCATCAATCAGCACGTTATCCATTTTGAAGTAGGCCTTTTCACAGTCCTCTTCCTGTTACAATGGACAAAAACAGAACGGATGAGAAAACAAACCAACCCAAATGGCCCACAGTACAGTATATGTGTACATACAGTACAAAACAATCACTTGCCTTGTTTCATCTCCTTAGCTTAGATATGGATCTACTCGATTAATCTACTTGCAAACAAAAACTAAATGCTGCCCTCTATTTGTTGCATCAGCATACTACATCTTATGGGCTTACAGTTTCAGAAATAATGTACAAAAAATAAATTCACCACTGAGAAAGAACAGGTTGAAATGTGTTATTTTCTATTGAACTAGATACTTTAATAGCAGCATAGGGACATAAGCTTCATATTATGTGAATGTACTCATTAGTCAAGACAAACACAATGAACTTGACTGATACAGCGCTAATGCTACACAGCTCTTACTTTCTCCAGTTACTGCCATTAAATGGCATGGTGCAAAACTGTTCAAATGCATATGCTTGTAAAGTTAAAATGAGAAAGGACAAACCACATTGCTTCCATCAACAAATCAACAGGAAACAAAATATCAGGGAAAAAAAGTCATACCTTTTCAAACTCAATAAAAGCATAACAAAGTGAATCTCCAGATTTCCAGTCTCTGATTATCTCACAACTGCAAATAAAAAAAAGAACAGCAATATTGGTCCTTTATAATAATCTCAGAGTATAATATGCAAAGGTTAGTTTTATATCTGATGCCACTTTCATTTTTAAATCTACTTGAATCTAAACTTAAACCTAAATCAACAATTAGATACAAAGGTAAAGTTAAATGTATGAGGTAAAGGACAGTCCACTTCTCAGAGATGAGGCCTGTATTCAGCTGCCTTGCAAAGCACACTCTGCTCTCGAGGTGAAACCCAGACCCCTCACCTCTTGATGGTGCCAAAACGAGAGAAGATGATCTCCAGGTCTTCGTCTGTGGTGACTGGATTGAGTTTGCACACAAAGAGAACATTCTCAGGAGGCTTCACTTCTGCATCGGGCAGGTCACCCACCTGAAACATGTGCGCGCACGCACACGTACACACACACACGCACGCACACACACACACAAAACTTAATGTTATCTTCATGAACAGTAGAAAACAAAATTGTAAGCATCACTGCAGTACATGTTAGTGCTTGAAATGCATACACACCCATAATGATCTATTAGCGTATGCTATTTACATCGTAACAACACAACCGTACATGCTGTTGCTCTTCAGAGCCATGTAAAAGCAGTCATTTACCATCTCCAGCAGAATGGCCTGAGTCTTCGCCTCCTTCTCCTTCAGAAGCTCATCGATTTCCTCCTCAGCCTTCCCCTTGCCGTCGTCTATAGCTTCATCCGCTCCAATCCGGCCACTCTAAAGTCACCAGGCAGCTTATGTTATGGATGGGCAAGGTAGACTACTGGGAAGCCTAAAGTGCAGATTTCATTGCTAAAATGCTTTTACTGTTCTAATCTCAAAACATGTCTGCGAGTTCTGAAAGTCTGACTCGTTCTCATTCCCTGTGGAAAGGGGGGTGCTCATCTTACTCAAGCAGAAACGGGGAGGAAAGAGTGGAGTCACTAACATCCAACTGCTCCTTGGTTGGTTCAGGAGAACGATCTGGAACTGGTAGATTAGCTGGATCATCAAAGGGGTCATCCAGGATCACTGTGTGGTTAATTCTACAAGAAAACACAACTTTCTCTTATTCTTGTCACACTCAGCACAATAAACTACCATAAAGAAGTACACAAGCGTCAACAGTAAAGACACTGGCATTAGTGTAGAAGTGCAAATGCAAAGGTATTTTTTAAAATCGCACTATGACTGTGCAGCGTGCAACTGAGAGTGCACTTAGTGAGAAGATAAAGTGAACGGCAAGTCAACAGTGATCTGCATGAGTTGCAAGTTTGTTCCATTGCTCTAGGCAGAACCGTCCCTAGACTTTTGGGGGCACTAGGCAAAAAATTATTTGGGGGTCCCACCAAAACATAGGCATCTTCTCATTCTTCTGCTGTCAAAAGAAGGTGAGAAGATGGGGTCCTAGGCGCAGTGCCTGATCTGTCTAGTGAGAGGGACAGCTCTGCCTGTACACCTCCTTGCCTCTCTCCACACTCACCTGATGTCCTGGAAAGGGATGAAGTCCTTGTCCACAAATGCCTCATTGATCTTGGCCAGGACATCCATTCCTTCTGATACTTCTCCAAACACAGTGTGAACCCCATCCAGGTAGTCCAGATTCTCCCCTGTGGTAATAAGGAACTGTCCAGCAGAGAGGAGAAACACCAATAACCTAATCTGTCTGCTTAGCCAATAGGAACCCACTTTTGTGTGCGTTATGCATTAATTGCATTTTAATGTGATGCTGACAAAATCAAACATGTCGGTTATGGCCTACTTTTGCATTAACATGACATTATATTAACCATATTCATTTAAGAAGATTACATAATAAGAATCCAATTATGTTTCGGGGGTTTTGGTAACCTGAGACCCGTGTTGGTCACTGCCATTGTTCACCATGGAGACCGTTCCCTTTTTCCTGTGTTTGATCCTGGGTACTTTCTCAGCATCGAAAAAGCGCGCCTGATCTCCGTACAGTACGCTGAATTGGTAAAATACGTAATATTTATTACAACTAATACTGATACTTTGTTAAAGCTTACAATAAAAATTTCACACGGAACACTGAAATTATTAGCTTATTTTTGCACAGAAAAAATACGCCACATAAAACACACACCTGAATACTGATTCCCCTCCCCGGCCAGTCCCAGTAGGGTCTCCAGTCTGTATGATGAAGTCTCTCTGGAGAGACAAAAGCGTATCAACTCAAAGACACTTAGCTGTACCAATATACAGAATATTTGAACGACGTGATATGCACATACATTTCTATTTCAATATATTTTCCTTCCTACAGCAGGTGAAGATAGAAAGGTGTGTTTTTTTACCTGAACATTGTGAATGAGGCAGTAGTTGTAAAATTTGATTTTGCATAACTTCAGAAAGTTCAGAGAAGCTGCAAAAAACAAGTTCAAGTCAGGAATCGAATACAATAAATTCGGAATGCATATCAGTAAGTCACCATGGAATATACACTGGCAATGTGTAACCAGAATATCAGCACCATAATGTGTTTAGGGCTAACGTTACCATAAATGAACAAGCTTACTTTAACGTTCATTTGGGAATATTCTACAAAATAACCTTGCATTTCATCATAATTATAATCAGTCATTTTAGCGATCTATTCATTCAAATCAAAGCATAGCTAAAAGTTAACTGTTTCTGTCTTAGCTAGCTAGCTAGCTAGCCAACAGCAATGGCTAGACAGCTAGTTATCGTTACAGCTATGCTAGTTGAATCGGTGGAAAACCTATCGCAACGTGCTGAACTAGCTATGCTATAAAGTAAAAAGAATCATTTTCTTCTTACTTTTTGGCCTTTCTTCAGTATACAAATCTATAACGATATCCCCTAATGTCGTTTCTAATAATACAGCCATTATTGCCTCAAACGCCAAATGGCCGAACTTGAAGATGATGTCATTCGTAGGCGACACACAGGTGCCAAGTTCTGTGATCGCGAGGTCGCGCACTCTGGAATTGCGGGAGCGCGCAGGAAGTAAAAAAATACTAAACGTACTAAAATACTAAAACACAACCAACATAGGTTACCTTGCTTAATTAAAAAGTCAAAATATTTTAAACAAAATCCGTATTCGTGATAAAATGCTGAAGTAGAAAAATGTCTTTCATATCACTGTATTTGAACGGTGCATATTAAAGTAGTAAATGTTAATAGAATTCTTCTCTTTGATAATGGTGCAAGACCGCAATCCTGCTATGGCAAGCTGTTTTAACATTTAATCGCTAGACTGGAAATGTATTGCAGATATCCGTAATTCAATTATTCCTAGTCCAAAAGAACATTTCAGATATCCACAATTACATTCTTCCTAGGACAAATGACGTCACTTTTGCCATTCTTGTGTATTGGGCTTTCAATTGCAGATATCCACAACGTCATTCATGACATCCAGTGTGAACATTCTGGATATCTGCAATTGAATTCTTACCAGGAAAAACTCCCATTTCAGATATCTACAATTCAATTGTTATAGTTCAAATGCATTTGGATAGCTTTTTCTAAACCTCAGCTGAAATATAGTTTTTCATGTGCTTTTACCAGTGGTACTGCCTCAGTGGAATACTAGAAAGGAAAATTGGAACGCACGTGAAGTAAAGAGAACGAGCGTCCGGAAACAAGAATCGTGAACGCCCATCTCCTTTAATACCCAGAATGCAGCACCAGTGATGTACACAGTGAAACAACAAAGATGGCTATCTCACGGATGTCCCCGATAGGTTTCTGTTTTTTGTTTGTTTTATTTGTTTCGATAGAAGCTTCTCCGCGACAGTTGGACAAGGTGAGGAAATGCTGAAATTGTATATAAGTAACGCGTAGTCACACACTTAATCCTGAACGCTTTGTAATATATTTGTGTAGGTAGGAGGAGCTTGTTAGCTAGCGAGCTAAGGAGGCGTGCGGTGCATTGGAATAATAGAGTACTTCCCAGCATTGGCCATTGCACAACAGTTCTTCAACTGTAACATTAGCTAATGCTAGCAATTTATGTACTTTTTCACTTATGTGTGAAACGACTCCCAAGCAGGGAGTTTACAGTTGCGATGTAGACATCTGATGATATATCCCCCAGTTCATCGATATCCTCATATAAATTAGTTTCTGTACTCAAAACATTTCGTCGATAGCTAACCAGTTGAGTTCGGCACCTTGCCACTCATGTTGTCAACCTGTTGGTAGTCTAACACAGAGATCCACTGTCCTAGAGTCAGTCTATCCAACGGAATGTATCACCTTTTCGTTTTATATTTAGCTTCAGTGTGTTACTTCGACATACGGCCGCCTGAGCGCTGTCCTGTTATTCCGTCTCTTTGCTTAAATATCACCTGTTATCCTTGGTTTACTTAATGGTTTAGGAGAGTATCCTGATAAACGTGACAGCAGTTGGTGACACACAACAGGAGACGCACAATCTTCAGGTATTGTATTTTTCGTCAATGATTAGCTAGCTAAACCTAAACAACGCAACCATATTATTACCTGAAGGGTGAAATTTGATAACGTTTATCCTTAATTTTCAGATCAATTTCAACATCTCTGTGGTTGGAGAACACATATTTGTTAATGACATCCCTGTGAAGTTATCAGGAGTTACAAGGTTAACCTGTCAAGCCTTGCTTTGTGAGTATCTATGATTGTATATTCATTGCCTCTTCCCTTTTTTAACACACAGTCATTCCAGTTAAAATAGTCCTATAATAACTCAGGTGCATTTTTTTCTCAGACCTTGTAAATAAACCTTCATATACTGTGAACCTCATTAATATTGTCAGATTAAAGTCCTGTATTCCCTGATTTCAGTGCACAGCAATGGAGGCAGTGGGTCTGAACATGGCGTCTACGTCAGCACTGTGGTCAGGGTGATGGTGCGCCAGTGGCCTCTCGAGAATTATCCCGTGGTGGAGCTGCTGGTCTTTAATGAGGAAGTCATCGAGGTGGAAGGGAGGAAGGTAAACTGGTTTCTACACTGTCTGCAACAGTGGTGCCCAATAATGTGCCTTGGTAGGCAGAGAGTATGCAGGTTTTCATTCCAACCAATCAACACACCTGCTGATTTCACTAATTAACACACCTTCAACCAGAAGAGGGAACTAATTTGTGAAATTGGCAGGTGAAGTGATTGGTTGGAATGAAATGAAGGTGGAAACAGTACAAACACTTGAACTGCCCTGAATGAGAACATTTTCGAATGTGTAACCCAGTTTTTATGCACAATTTCCTCATTCCAGGTCCAGCAGCCTGACATGTATGAAGTCAAAATACTGATGAACGAAAACCTCCAGAAACTAAGACAGTCCACATATTCCTACCCCATATCCGAGAGCATGCTCTTCCATATTCCCAGAGAAAATGATGTGGTTGTTACAGACCCCAACCTCCCAACAAAAGGTACTATATATTGGCCTAGTAGCTCATTTTTTGCTTAGTCTCATAGGGACATGTATCACTTATTTCAGTCATATATTAATTAATCATATCACAGTAAAATCTATGTCATTCATTCATTTCATATTTCAAATGGTTATTAGAAGTTATATTTACTAGTGGTTCACTAATGCTTGTTCACCGTAAATCTAGTTATGCCATACCCAGGTTATTGTTATTATTGCGTGCCTTTATCAGTGAGCTTTTTTTGCTTTTTCTTTAACCTTCTTTCCTTAGTTGAAGATCAAGACATCTTCCACACAACCAGTCACTCCCCCCTCAAACAAGCCGAGACCACACAGGAGGAGACCGCCGCCCCCGGCAAGCTCCCAGAGACCCCCCTGCGCATGGACCCCATGTACGAGGAGGACACAACCGCCGAGGAGGAGGGGCTCCCAGACAAACTGCTGCCGGAGACCCCGCTCCGATCAGAGTCTATGTCCTCTTACAGCGTGAGCCAGATATCCAGCGTAACCCGCTCGACTCGACCCCGCCCTTCCATTTCTAGAACGTATCGTAAAAAAATGTCTTGTACGTCCCCTGCAGGCCATGTGCCAGTGGGTCGAGCAGCTGAGGGACCGCCTGCGGAGATTTTGGACCGAATCCCTGCCCCTCTTCTTCCTGATCATGTGGGTGGTGGTCGTCGGGGTCGTGGGGTCGGCGGTCATCGTCAAGATCCTGGATGTGTTCTTCCCGTCCTGTGAACACAAGTACGTATCGGTGCGACCACGCCTCGTCCGCGGCGCTGTCGCTAACTCCTCTCTGCTTAATGCGTCATGTCCGTTTCCAGACAGTGTGGTTAAAGCCCCTGTTAATGCAAGCTTTCTGATCAAGATCTGGCCAGTCCATTTATGTTCATGGCTTCTCTGAACTGTGTTCCATTGACACAGAATAACTAGGAATAACTCAGGTGGAAGATGTGGTATATCTACCAAATTTCTACTAAATGGTACCAAGTCATTTGTCACTAAGATGAGGTTTTTAAAAAAATGGTCTGAATGACCATGTTATTGAAATAATGCAACACGGAAACTGTATTTTATGTTTACCCAAAACACAAGACTATTTTTATATTTGTTGTTTTATACCGAGTCTTACCTCTGGATTTGTAGTTTGTCCCAACATCCCTTAGGCAATTTCATGCAACTGCTGCAAAGTGCTTGTGAAAAATTCATCATTGGCGACAACCTCATTACAGCTGTTCTGCCTTTCTGAGTTTGGGTGCACTGAGAAGAGAGAGTTAGATGGGAGATTTTTTTTCCTCCTTTTTCAGGGGAATCCTAACTCTAAATCCAGTGACCCTAATGCCAGAAGATGAGAAACACTGTCTGCTGGAGAACATGGAGACAGAGCCTGAGGAGAAGATGCCTTGAGTTGAAGGTCTTGGTCTTGGGATTCAGTGGATTGTCGTTACCTTGGGGGCCAGAGGCATTCGTGTGGTCAGGGAACCCAACTATCTTCTCTGTGTAGCACTTTCATACATAACTATATAGTGGTGACGCCTTTTCTTTTATCAAAAAAAGATAATCCACCCCCAGAACATGCAACAAAACAAGATGGTCAACATTTTCAGATGGTCAGTATTAAGGATCTTTATGAAGATCCCTGACTATCTTTGTGTATTAAATTGTTCTGTGACTTCACTGCGCCTTCATGATTACCCTTTTCTATAGTGAAGGCTTAATCTCATGTACACAAAGATCTGAAGTCTTTTGATTGGTTGATCTACTGAGTGAAGTGATTTTATTCATGGAATTCTTTTTAGGCTATCGATCAGTTTTCTTTACATTCTGTTACATATGCGTTGTTTGACCATTTTTTGCAGATTTCACCTTAAAGGTGTGCACGTGTGACTTAAAATAAGGAAGCAAGGATTGCAGACAGCATGCCTTGGGAAAAGACTAGGTTTAACAATGCAATTGTGCAATGAACACAAGTTGTCCTAGAGCTAAACTGAATGCGTCATTTTAATTTCTGAAAACACGTGTTACTTGTCTAGCACTTTTGTTAATAAAATAGCCCCGAAAGGCACAGCCCTGGCAGTTAACATTAAAATAACTCGGACAGTTCATTTAGTCAGATTCAAGTAGCACTGAAAACGAGGTGAGAGACACCAGCTCGGTCTGAAGATTGTTCCCTTTCGAGATTTTTGTCATTTTCCCCCCTTTTAAAGTCAAATGTAGTTAAGTACAAGAGTTGCTTTGGAATGTGATTCACGACACTTGATGCTTATTGTTCGTATTGACGTCGAAATCAGTTGCAATTTGCACAGTACTAGCATCAGTCATGCTGGTGAAAGCTGCCTGTTGAATATGCCTGTACACCCTAAAAGGTAAATTAAAAGTAAATGGGGGAGGGTGGGCTGTCAGGCCAAGTGGAAACATGCAGTCCTTAAATGGTGCTTCTGTGGTGCCTTCCTGGCTTTCCGATCTCATGGCTTTGTTGTTTGCGGCGCTTGAAGCATGGAAGCATGACTTTGTGCTATCCCCCCCCCCCCCCCCATTGGCCAAAAAAAGAGAAAAACTTTCTACTCATTTCCTGCTGAAGCCCTATTCAACAAATAAAACATGTTTCTGAAAATGTCCCTTAAGTGTCAGATTGACTTTTCAAATGGGATTACTTTTCTTTCTTTTTTTTACAACATACCTGAAAATGGATTGAACAATTATTTAATCAGCAAAAGAGGTTTTTGATTGCTGTAGTATCTACTCATTATTCTGTTTCAAGATATAGACAGATTTGAAAAAACACAATTCCCTTAATTTCACTTTTAAATAGCTTTATTAAATTGAAATTTTTCACCTCACATTCCCATATTTTGGGTCCAAGTAGTGATTTGTGGAAGAACCAGACGGTCCCCCTATAAAATCAAGTGCATAAAAAAACTTCAAATCTATTCCAACTCTTCAACTGAGACATCACTGGCACAATGGCTAAAACCCAGTTACACAAACAAAGTGGATACTTTGGTACAAGGAAAAATTGAGGCAGGGGTTAAAAGCCATATAAATACAAACAATTATTTCTTGTGAATGAGGGGTTTTTTTTTGCTTCAGTCTAAATAATGGAGGATAAATGACAGTATCGACACCAAACAATCTGAATGTCGTCGTACTACATTTATGCCTTGTGTCATGGCCTCTAGGCTACATAGTCAAATGGCAAGTCAAAGCCATAGTGTTTCTCAAAAGTGCTCATGGTTGCCACCCTCGATCTGAAGCTTATTGTACAACCAAACGGAAGAAAAAAATTCTAACAAAACCAAGGGGGGAAAAAAGGCTCCCAGAATGTCTGGATTTTACCACGGAAGTTACAGGACCCCCCCTCCCCAAAATGAAACTTGGTCCTTGTCCTCAGAGCCAAGCGAAGGCTTTTTTTTGAGAGCGCGGCAGAGGGTTCGCTCCACGCCTCAGCAGGAGCCGAACTCGGCGATCCACTTCTCGTATTTCTCCAGGTCGGCCGCCGACACCGACTTGGACACCTTCCTCAGCGCCGACTCGAAGTCCTCCATGGTGGTGGGCATGTGCATCTCGTCCCTGGAAATGTTGCGGATCTCCTCCGGCGTCAGGCCCTCGATGAGCCGTCGCATGGCCATGAGCGAGGCATCCCTGGAGGAAAAACACGTCTCAAACTACGGCCAATCGTGCTAACGAAGTTAGCGCCAGGGACAGGGCTGAGGACCCCGGAGTCTCAGTATGTGCTGCACTGTCCCACACGGGCAACATTGACAAACTCACTGGTATTCAGTTTCAATGTTGGATTGAAGAGACAAGCCGTAAATGATCCTATAGCCTGATTAACATGAGTACCAGATATGCGGTTGTGCACTATGTAAAACATGTTGGCCTATCACTGTGCTGCTTGACAATTTTCCAGTAGTTAAACTCTCCTTGGGATCTTATCACCCCAGTGGTGAATGATTCAAAAGTAGCTCAATGTTTAACAAGTTTAAACTGCTTTTTTCAAAGACAAAGAGCTATATTATACGCATGTCATTAGAACAAACACAGACTTGTTCTATTCATGTCTAAAGTAACATTAGTGCCTTTTCTAATTATAATACATTAAAATTACATTTCTTACAATAAATTACTTTTTCCTAAACCTGAATGAAATTTGATAAACTTGAAGAAACAAAACAGAGTCAATATAAGCTCTGCTATCTTATATTACCATATTTCAGGTGTCAGTCAAATTTTACATAACCAGTTGATTTTCGATGCTTGCATTCAAATTTGTTCTAGATTCTACATTTTATATTGAAATGATGCAACCAAGCACTCTGTCACGCTTAATCAAAGCATCTGCAATAAATGACAAAAACGAGTAATAATAAGCCAACAATGCTATAACTAATAATAAATCTAATGACATCTTTGAGAGCTGAAGGCCTTACCTGCAAACATTAGTGATGTCAGCACCAGAGTACCCCTCCATCTGCTCAGCAATCTTTACCATGTCCACGTCATTGGCCAGCTCCAGCTCTTTCAGATTAATTCGGAGTAGCTCCTCTCTGCCCTTGGCTGGAAGAAAAACATTGGACACAAATATTTAACACAGGGATGCGCCGTGAAGTGAACGATAAATCTAATTTAACATGAATGAATGAGAGAGTAAGTTTCACAGGTAGCACTGCTTCAGCTGCATCTCAAATTTGTAGCATTTGCGCTACGTCCCAGGAATAGCCCTGCAGGTTTCTGGCAGTCTAGGTGGGCTGACATTCAAACCTGAAACTCAATGAAGCTAAACTGGTTCGATTTGAAGCTTTTATCATTTCTTTATTCTGCTGAATGATCAACGAACAAGAAAGCCTGTGCACATTTCCCCATTAATCAAGAGTGCAGAAAATAAATGTTTTTCAGAACCACAAATAAACTACAAAGAAAACTCATGGGACAGCTGATTTATTCAGGCATGGAACCTTGAGAACACAAAGCACTCTATAATGGCTGCATTCAGCTGAGGTGTTGATTAAACAATCTGTTCTTTGGCTGAGCTGCTTGGCTTGCAGATGGTGAACTTCAGCAGCAGACATATTAGAGAGTAGTAAATTATTGATGCACCTAAAGGGCAAAAGCTGAAATATAACTGGCTGCCAAATTGCTCAACAGGCACAACATTGCGGTGCATACTACCATTAAGCTTTGCTGAGAGCATCAGAATACATTTTCTGTTTCATTCGGTTTCCTTGTATCTTTGTTATACAAATGTCAAATCTATTGTGGTCTATTGCGTAGACCTTCAAAGATATGAAAGATATGTGGGGAGGTAAGACCGATTGTCTGGCAGTCGAAGGGTTGCCGGTTCAAACCCCACCCTGGGCATGTCGAAGTGTCCTTGAGCAAGACACCTAACCCCTAACCTCTAACTGCTCTGGCGAATGAGAGGCATCAATTGTAAAACGCTTTTGATAAAAGCGCTATATAAATGCAGTCCATTTACAATACCCAAGAACTAATCTAATACAAACAACTGGTATGTAGGGGCAGAGTTTTGCATAGTTAACTTTTGACACACAAGGAAAAATACGGTATTGGGTGGACCACTGTAAAACATTTGACATGGCATAATGTTGACACTATAAGGGGCTTGAATGTATCCAGTGGGATGACATGATGTCATCAGCCACTACCTCTCCCTACTGCATACATTCACTCCATATGAGCTGAAGATACTGGCACAAAATCGTGGAGAGCACATGCAGTTACCGGAGGGCAGAGGGATATAAATCCTCTTCTCTAGGCGGCGTCTCAGAGCCTCATCGATGTCCCAGGGGAAATTGGTGGCTGCCAGAACCATCACCATCTTGGAAGGATCTTCATTCTCTGATGCCCCGCCAACACCTGAATAGGTCAGATCATTATCAATGAACTGTTCATATACAGTGAGCTCCATAATGTTTGGGACAAAGACTTTTTTTTTTGGGTGCCTTGAAATGGAGGGGCTACGTGCTGTAATTTCTACGTGGTGAAACCATGATTGTTTCATTACAAATCTAAAACTGGAGTACAGAGCCAAATAAAACATTATGGAGCTCAATATACATATGGTCACTTCAGCAAAAATGACTGTTCACAGAAACAAAAAAATTATCGCAACAATTATCGCCCTGAGTAACAAGCTAGCATGCAGTGCATAATTAAAGCAAAGTTTTAAGATGTTTCTTTTAGACGGTTTGTGGAACTTTGAATGGTTCACCAGTAAACACAGTTCTCAGTTTACCGTCCATTTGAACCAGAAGCTCCGCCTTCACCCTCCTGCTGGCTTCGTGCTCCTCGGACGTTCCCCTTCGGCTGCACATGGAGTCGATTTCGTCGATAAATATTGTGGTGGGGGCGTAGAACCTGGCCTGCACAAGCAAATGACCAATCACTTCGAATGCAACTCATATTCGCTCCACAAAAAATAGGGAATAGCCCATTCACACAAAAACAGCTGCATTGTGCTTCGATGCCACATTAAACGTGACAGTCTGCTGTACATTCTGCTAGGCCACAAATGAGGAGACGGCACTGACATCGAAGCTAAACCCACCATTTCAAATAGGAGCCGGACGAGCTTCTCAGACTCCCCTCTGTACTTTGAGGTAAGCGTGGATGAGGACACATTGAAGAAAGTGGTTCTGCACTCGGTAGCGACAGCTTTGGCTAACAGCGTCTTCCCTGTGCCAGGTGGGCCAACCATAAGCACTCCCTAGAAAGGAGGAAAATAAAAAGCTCTGTTGCATGACTCAGCCAAATCAAGGGCAAAATAACCACCTTCTGCGACAAACCAAAACATTTCTTTCCACAGATAGTACTGTTATGAATACAACAGGAAATCCTACTTCAATTTTCCTCATTCTTTCAGACAATTCATTGAGATAAAATACCTTCCAAGGTCGCCGAATTCCCTTGAAAAACTCAGGCATCCACATAGGGAGAACCACCGCTTCCTTCAACAACTTCTTTGCTTCTTCCAAGGATGCAATGTCATCCCTGTAGATATAGACATTTTATTACCTTAAATTATCCATCACATATGAAACAGTGTGAATGGAATTATAAAAATGAAAATGAAGTACATTAACCTAACAGTATAATACTGCTTTGGAAGAAATGTAAACAAAGGCTTTTATTTGGAGAATAGCAGACCTGGGTCAAATACGTATTTGTTTTGGATTCAAATACTTTTCTGACCCAGATCTGGAGAATAGAAATTACGTAGATACACAGTTGATTTGGTTCTGTGAAGGTTAGGTGAAAAAATTAAAAAGATCTAATAAGGCAAATTTACACAAATGCATCTATCAAAAAACGATGTTTCTTATGTAAACGAAGTCGACAACATTTTGGTCTAATTACCCCCACCAGACCATCACACAGCCAACTTCATGAACAAACAAAATTGTGTTCTGTTTAATGTAGTGTACAGACGTTTTCCTCATTGAAAAAAAGAAACAAAAGATTATGCAATTTGGCGTACCATTTGACATTGGGATTCTGCGATATAATATCTCGTTCCAGGGCCTCCACTAGGTCTTTGTCGTATCCTGTTCCGTCAAATTTCTTCACCTCGGTCTCCGAGACCTCAGCTTTGTTCTGCAAGGCAAATGGGATCACGGATCAACAGTTTTTCCATTCAGAGGCTCGAGAGCTCCAGAGAGAGCAGAGGTCTGCCAGGAACCGGACTGACGAGATAGCGATGATTGCATGCAAACAGAGGAGTTGTTTGGTCAACAGTAAAGATATGTCCATTTGCGAAATGAATATTTGAAGATCGAAGAAAGAGCATGCATACAATATAAATGTGTACACGACATACACAAAGTTATATAACATTTCTCTGTTCAGTCTGTAGTAGTGGAATGAGTTTGAAGCACTTAATTCCAATTTGAATACAACAGCCAGGCATCTGATATTGCAATGTTGACTATGCTCTGTTGAACAGTTCACAATGAAAAAAAATAACATCATTTAAATGTTATTTATCATTGAAGACGCTGCATTCAGTCATGCATTCAATCCCACTTTATTCTGTTACACGTATAATTAAACATGAATGAATGGACAACAACGCAACTGCAGACAGGATGTGGTGACGAGCTGATTTATTAATGACTCATGCTGCATGGCGGTTAATTGTACAACCATATACTCCTTAGTCACAGATGCACAATTGTCCAACAGAAGATCGTGCAAGCAAGAGGACACCACTCTCAGACAGGCAAATTCTACTTTTAACCTGTCAGAAGAGGTCATGATGATTCCTAAATACTTGAAAGGTGCTCAAAAACTAGGTTTCATTTTTACTGTAATACATGTGGCAATTGTTATTTTGCTATATGCATTACAGTCAGTCGATGGAAGTGCAAGTTTATGCAGTCCACCCCAGGTCCTCTTTGAATATGCCTGCCCTGTGACTGGACTTTACCTTGTCATCCTTAGGCTTGCTCGGGGCCTCCCGCTTATCCTTGCCTTTCACAGGCTTGGCGCGGTCGCCGTTGGGCCCTCGCGGCGACTGGCGGTGCTGGGCCCTGGCGGCCACGCTCAGACGGTTGTTGTGCGGCTTGCCGTCTTTATAGGGGACCTGTGGCCGCCTCACCGGGCAGGGTGAAGACCTTCATTCAGAGACATCAATATGATGCGCGGTTAAGTCACACGCACATTTCCCCAACACTTCTGCATTTGCCCTTTCACTCCCACACCTTCCACAAAGGTTTTTAAAAAAAGGCTGGAAATGCGCAAGTCTTTTCTTAGCATGCTAAAAGGTTATGCAAGTTCTAAGTTTGTCATACTTTGACAAAAAACAACAGAGTGGGCCACTTAGAGGCCATCCATGCTCTGATCCAAGTCATATGACTACATCATGAATGTATTTCTCCTGAGACAAACAGCCTTTTCTTCCAGCTGGCTTATTTACCCAGCCACCCTCCCAAGCTCATTTGAACATGGAAATATTCAAAACAGTTAATTTTCAGACATTTCTTTTTCAGGGAGGACAGTAATGCATTTTCTTTTTTCCCCACACTGGAATAGCGCAAACTGAATTATCGCTGTCCAATATGGCTAGGAATTTCACACACAAGTCTTGCAGAAATTTCTAATTACTTGTTTAATTCTTGTGTGCAAAGAGTTACTTCAACTTAATCCTCAAAAAACATTACTGATTTAAGAAAACCTTATTTGAATTAAAGGAATGAACAGGACAACCAATGTACTCTTGTGCAGCCTCAACCAGTCATTGCATTTTCCACAATTCCAGACAGGAGCTGAATCAACACTGAATTTCTTAGCATTAACTACCCTTAAGTATTGGTGTCACCAACAAGCCAAACAATTACTTTAAATCTGAAAATGTTTAGCGGTGAACAAGATGGACATTTGACAATGTCTTCCGAACACTGACCAAGCTCAAGGCTATTACTCTGCATCGCTCCTGAAACCCTAGACTGGATGATTTGAAACAACACAAAAGTTTTCACATTTTAAGAGAAACGTACCTGCGGTCTGACTGTACAGGCCAAATGTCTCCTTCCTGACAGCTTGGTTTGGATGGGGTGGTCTCAAGCTGAAAACTCTCTAACGTTGTCATGATTTCTCTGACATGTTTAGTCTCCTCGTTGATTTCCTGCCAAACCTGTCAGTATGGTAGTATGTTGAATTGGATTCAAATATGTTTACTGTTGAAATACGAAATCAGTACAAACTGTGCAATAAAAAGGACAAGGAAAAGAACAAAGGGAATGATACCTGTTGCCATTTCTGCTGTAAGGCCGGGTCTCGAACTGAGAAAAGATATTTCTTTATCTGTTCAAGTACCCCCTGATAGCACACAACAGCGGAGTTGTAGTTTCCGAGCAAGGCGTATTCTCTAGCAAGTTTGACATTCTCACTAATTTCAAGCAGGCTCATTCTAGGAGGAAAACAGATTAGAGCAAAATCAGACAATGCACTAAAATTGTAATGTTCTGGAATAACAAAATGCAAATAGTATTCCTGCGGCTGACAAACACTTTATTTAGTCTGTCAACAAAATCATCTCCCTTCACATAGCCTATTTAGGGTTTCCCCAATAAATTCAGAAATCTGAACGAAAACAGTGACCGTACAATGCACTGAAAATGCTTTGTAATCAGGTCAACACTGTAGAAACTGCCCCGTTTCAATCTCCCGATACCCTCACTAACATTACCAAACCAGACAGGAGACCGCTTTTTCCTGGCATTTTGTGGATTGTGTTAATTCCACTTATTTGGGCAGCATTGGATACATAACTTTCTTACAACTACGTTCAATTTTGGATTTATTTTTAACAACGACTTTAAATAAAGTTATAAAAACTGGTTACCATCCTCGCTAGCAAAGTTATTCAGTTAATTGTATGATACAATTAACTAAGTAACAGTTGTGCAATGTCTTCCTCGTTTGAATTATCTATCGATAGCAATGATATAGTACCCTATGTAGAAAGCTAGCTGACTAGCTTGCTAACATCTACTAACACTGCCACATTGCATATAAAACATGGCTAGCAGGTCAGCTACATGTATTTCTACCTTTCAATCACAGAACAGATTTTAAGTTGAAATAATGCAATAATAACCATTCCCCTGCTTTAGCAACTTTAAAAAACTACTAAAGGAATTAGCGCTAGGCAACTTAGTTATCGTTAACTTAACAGTGAGTTAGCTAGCTGACGTTAGCTAAAAGTTAGTTAGCTAACTAGCTAGCCAGATTCATAGCTACTCACCTGTTGCAAATGCCCAATGTGAAAACACCATTCGAAAAAGTCGAGAACAGCATGCACTTAAAAATACATCAGTGGTTATGTCAAAAACTTTATTACACAATATCAACATATATTTATTTTTTGTTTGCTTGTTTTCGAGTGGAGTTTTTTCCACCCGTCCGACAGCACCCGCCTCTGGAAGTTTGAAGTCAAGCATACGGCGTCATTTCCTGGATTTTCACAGAGGAAAACGCACTTGTGGGCACAGAACTGTTCTTCTATGGTAATGGGTCTGAAGCTGAGTTGAAGCGTTATTTGTTTTCTTATTATTCATAATAGGCTTATACACACTTAAAACGAGAATTCATTTAATGGGTTATAGGCAGTCTTGGCAAGAAACAGTAGTTCTCAGTGAAGAAGCTAGCGGAGATAAGATTTCAATGCGGCAAGACACGCAAAACATTTTTAAATGTTAATCTAACAGACCTATAAGGCTTCTCGATAAACGAACAACAGTGAATAAACTGCAGTTTTTATGTTTTACTTCATACATTAAATGATGTGTAATTTAATTACTTATCAGTAGTTGGAAAGGGGTTCATTTTGGCCAGTTAAAGTCGTTTAGACCTTAACCCAAAATAAGTCAAGGTCAGTACTAAAAGGCCACTTTGAATTAACAAAAGGCATTTTTGTAGTCCAGAATTCCTTTTAAAAAGCTCAAGGCACGCTTTATGGTCACCCACCATCCAACACCTACAGTAGATCCAGGATGCAGTGCTGTTGATATATTTTTATGTAAATATGAACTAAATATTCTTGAGAACAAATATTTTTTCCATTTGGTACTTTCTCTGGGACATAAATCTTTGTACCATATAGCTACAACTACTTGAACAGTGTTACAGGTATTTTTAGCCAGCTAAAGATGTTCCCCACTCATAAAAATTTGGCATTGAAAATGGCACATAAATCATGAAATATGTTTATACATTAATGTTTAATGTCTATCCAATGCAAATTACCTAATTAACTATCATTCTTCATTCATTGTTCATAAGTTCATAAGTAAATTCAGTTCTTAATTTTAAAGGGTTCTCAAAATTTGCCTAGCCTACAGCAATACATATCAAGTCTTGCGTCTACAGCAATATATAATTGCATATACTGCTTTAAATCTTGTAAAATTAAGTGCTATGTTACATTATCGATTTTAGGATAGAAAAAAATACAACCAGAACCTTACATTGTGCTTTGCGTATTTTATTCATCACCCTCCTCTCCCTGCACCCACCCCCATAATACATTTAACACTAAATAACCAAATTTGGATATCATGTTAACATGATTACAGTTTTAAAAAAAAAATTTAAAAAAAAAAAAACAGTGCAGGAATATCAATGATCAAAAACCCAGAACTACATTCAAACCTCTCCAAAATTCCCCAGAGTTCAGAAATACACTTGATCAGATGTGTGCTGCAGCAAGTGAGCCCTTTGGGAGCCATGAGCCAGCTTCTAAAGCAGCGTTATCGAGTGCCTTCCCACACATTTTACAAACAGTCTTCCATTTATAGCATTAATCCTTTATGAGCTGCCAGCCATGTCAGGGAAGCATCCGAGGCATTGCTTCGTACTTTGGTTGGGCGGTGGTGGTGGTGGTGCTGTTTCTACGAAGGCACAGTTGCTGAAGACCGAGAACACACACAGGATAGAGGAGAGCATTTCATATAACGAATTCTAAGAAAACACTCCAAATTACGTCTCGGCTTTGAACATTAGCAATAAAATTGGTATGCTTTACATTTATTTCTTGTGGAGACAGAAAATGTACAGTAAGACTTGTTGAAGGCCAAGAGTGATCAACAACCTTAGAGGAACCAAGGCCTAAATTGAATAATGAAGTAGAACAGGGCCTGCCTTAAGGAGGTTCACCACTGAAACCCACACAATAGAGAACCACATTATTTACATCAAATTTATACAGCATAATTTATAAATACATTTATATGTATAAATTAGAAAGAAATACACAAACTAACACAATCCGCTATCTTGCTTAAACTAGTGTTTTCATTTTTTTTTTTTTTTAAATGCCAGTCCGAATAATTTTTCTTCTTATGTATTTGGTAAAAGAAATCAGATGATCTCAAAGGCACTGCAGCATTTCAAGAGTTAAAAATTTTCCATCCCTGCAATTCTGTCCAGACCAATTCTGCCAATTCCCCTTTCCAACTTCTCTCTGCACAACATCTAATCAGATATAAATTAAGACACATTTGCAACGAAATTAAGTTCCAGCTACAAAACAAGTTCCATAGTGTATGTTGAACGTTACTATTATCACCAGTTTACAATATTTCAAATAAATTAAGGCTTAATAGAGGTTCATTTCCGGGGGTGGGGGGGGGGACCTTTTTCCAAGTAAAGAGCACCCAAACATATTAAACAATTTCCTTTTTACATCTGTTCCAACCACACTGTCGAAGCATACAATATACATCCCGTAATAATAAATACACATTTCGTGTGGTCAGAGCCAGACCCAAACCCCTCTGCTTGAACGGACACCGGGATCCATCTCTATAACAAGGCCACACATGCCCCGCCACGTGCTGGACCTCAAAGAGCGGAAGACCCAACCATGTGCCACCCATGGCCTAAAAAAACGGTCTTCCCTGTCCTATAATAACCTGGAGATACACCCTGTCGTATCACGCATCAGCAGTGACACGAGAAAAAGTTGGTAGCACGCGCGGCGGGCCAAAGTGTCTACACGTACACCAGGTCGCGCCCCTGAGCCCCCCGTCCAGGCTCCTGCCCTCCCTGGCCCTCCCTCGGGCCCTCCAGGTCGGGGTCGTCCTCGTCGTAGCCCTCGTACTCGATGGGCTTGGGGGAGCTGTAGGGGTGGCCGTTGTCGTCGAAGAAGCGGCGGAAGGTGAACTCGTAGAAGGCGTGCTCGGGGTGCTTGCCGTTCTTGTACCAGCCGTTGAGCGTGTCGTTGTGGTTGCCCTCGCCGTCGTCGTCGCTGCTCCACAGCTTGTCGGGGTCGACGGGGTCGAAGTTGGAGGTGTCGGTGCAGTGGGCGATCTTGGGGATGTAAGGGGCGGGCTTCTGCTGCTGCCGCAGGTCGCTGGAGAAGTCGATGGCCTTGAAGAAGGGCTGCACCTTGATCTCGTCTGCCCCGTTCTTCCCCAGCCGGTCCTCCGGGCCCCGGCACAGTTTGACGATCAGGTCAGACGCCTCGGGGCTCAGCTTGGCCTGCGGAGGTATGTGCAGGCTGGTCTGCCATTTGGTCACCTAGGGACATTGCGAACAACAAAAACCAACAGTCAATACTCAGGCAGGAAGAGAAATGACACAGGTCTCGCCACCCAATCAGGAGTCAGGGAATCGGTACTGTAGCAACAATCAGAATTACCTTGATTTGTGTTTCCAGGGGCGTTGTTGCTAGGAAAGGGGGCTGTCCTACTAACATTTCATACAGAATGACTCCAACACTCCACCAATCACAGAGCTGGGTATAACCTAGGAGAAAGAGTAAGTTCAATACAAGCCCAAAAAAAAACCTCATATTTTTATTATCAGGGTTCCCACTGCTTCGAAGACATCATTTTCCAGTACATTTCAAGGACATTTTAAGCACAATGTCCTGGAAATGCCCTAAAAGGTTATGCAAAAAATGTTTTCCAGGCCAACTAATTGTTTTTCCAAGATATTTAGCCAATTTTCCATGGCTTTTCCATGACTGAAAAACTGCATCAAAACAGTTCAGGTTTTCCAGGGGGCATGGGAACCCTTACTATAACTCAAAGATGACGAATACACCGTGCAGACTCAGGTCCTGTCTGAGGAAGAGCAGGACGGCGCAGGCTTACCGGTGCGGAGCAGCACCTCGGGGGCGATGTAGTTTGGCGTGCCGACGAGCGAGTGGGCCAGGCAACGCTGGTGCTGCCGCGCCGCCCGTCGCTCCAGAGGCTTCAGCCGGTCTCCGCAGCGACAGTTGGGCGAGTCCTCCCACTCCTTGCTGAAGTCCATGCTGTCCTGCCGGATGTGGTCACCTGGGGGCCAAGGCGGAGCACTGGCTTTACAAGGCAGTGTAATGACTGTCACCATACACAAGCGTCCAATCATGCTGCACTTTAAATGATCCGACCAATCAACTGACATCCATGTCACCATGGCAACAAGGATTTAACAGCCCGAGGCACATAAAAAGCTTCTAGGCTGCTTTTATCAAAAATAAAAGCTAAAGAAAGTGGGTGGGTACAATTATAAATCAGTCTTTATGAAATAATGAGTTGCTGCATGATTGATGCATTTCTCCAGGCATTCATTTCAAGCTAGGCCTTTTGATCCATGTTTAACCATCATATTCCGATCATGTTTCAGAGAACTCCTCTAGTCTTTGATGTCTACTCCTCTAAGTATCGTCAGTGTATGTTCAATAAAGAGAAATCCTGCAATGGGTACAACTTGAAAAGGGGGGATCCCTAACATCAATATGTTTTTATGGAGTCAAATCAGACCAGAACAGCAGTGACCAAATAAACAGGAATGAGTTACATTCTTTGCTACATGTTTATGGCAGATTGACTGTGATGATAAGAAGGAGCCTTATGACCAATAAAAGCAGCAATACCTACATTCCTGCAAGCAGTCACTTGACCTTAGAACTCCATTAACCTCTTTGATGAATGAAGAAGAACAATATCTTCTTTTACTGCAATCATAGTTTCACTGCTCTATAGGGTAAGGTCTACATGCAAAGTAATCAAACAGCATTCCTCCTCAGCAACACTGTTCAGTTGTGTGCACCACTAGTGTATGAAAGAAAGACTTGAGACTGAAAGACTAATAACATGACCCTGATGAGGGGGAAACCCCCCACCACTCATAAGTCAGGGAAAGACCCATTATTAAAATCACTCCCGCAGAAAGAAACAGGCGCTCACCGCTCTGGTAGTACTTGGAGTCGTGGGTCCAGCGGAAGCCGGTGCAGAGGCCGAAGTCGGTGAGCTTGATGTGGCCGTCCCGGTCGATGAGGATGTTGTCGGGCTTGATGTCGCGGTGGATGAAGCCCATCTTGTGCACGCTCTCCACGGCGCACGTGAGCTCGGCGATGTAGAACTGGGCCAGCTCCTCGGGGAAGATGCCCAGGCGGATCAGGAGGCTCATCATGTCCCCGCCCGGGATGTAGTCCATGACGAAGTACAGGCTGTCCTTGTCCTGGAAGGAGTAGTAGAGGCGCACCACCCACTCGTTGTCGGCCTCCGCCAGGATGTCCCTCTCGGCCTTGACGTGGGCCACCTGGTTCCTCAGGAGCACGTCCTTCTTGCGCAGCGTCTTCATGGCGTAGAGCGCGTTGGTGTCAACCTTGCGCGCCAGGCAGACCTCGCCGAAGGCGCCCACGCCCAGCGTCTTGATCTTGACAAACATGGACTTGTCCATCTTGGCCCGCTTCAGCCGGATGTAGTTGGACTCCTTCTGGCACAGCATCATGCGCATCTGCTCCTGGGCCTCGCCCGAGAGGCCCACCTGCACAGGACACACACAGCGTGAGGCAGGCGGGGTCAGCCATCTTGGCAAGGCGAGCGGGGTCAGCCTGGGCCTCTGTGCCGCTCGACCTCCCCGAACCCTCCAGTACCACAAACCGCACCAAGCTCACACGGCACACGCCCCAGAGAACATGAAACCCGCGCCACAATTGAGAGTCAGCCATCTCAAACCGTGGAGGCGAGAAGGTTAGGTATAATGCCACTGATGGGCGGGGAGAAAAGTTTCAATTTTGCAAAAGGATGTTGTCAGACAACTATATGCACCATCTTCTTCCCTGATTTAAAAAGAAGTTAAGCGAACGACTGATCCTTTTCAGTTAACACCTCACATTCCTTCCTGCCCTATATGTTCTGCAACATCCATAACAACTATTCTTGGCAATATTCCAAATTGTGCCTTTCTGCAGGACTACTGCGAGCCAAATTCTAAACACTGAGTACTAAGAATGTTATTACTTAGAAGTATTTGCAAACAAAATATTTTAGATTCAATCGTGTATGGCAGAAAACATCCATGCAATATTCCAATGGACAGACATCTCATTAGTGAGCAATAGGCAATGGTTTAAAACATGCATTCATAAACATCGTCAGTGAAGTACAGTACAAACAGAGCGAGTATGACCATGCTGAAAAACATGAGAAGGCTTCATGCAGTTCATTTAAAATTAACTTTCCGTCAACAATGGCTTACTTGGTCACTGAACTGTGGAGACTACTCGGGTCACAGTGCTTCAGATACCTTTACCTTCTAAACCAGCTGTTAGTGAGAGTGAAGAAGAAGAGGGGAAAAAAAGCTCAGGACAGAAGAGGAAAACAAAGCTAGGACAGAGAGTTCCATACATTTTAAGAGTAGTTCTAAATAAAGAACTGAAACGATTAAGAAAAGATGAAGGACAGATTTGCTGAAAGATCGAAGGAGCGCTAAAAACTAACCAAATTTCACAGAAAATTCCTCAAATTTTCCAACTCATCATCAAATATAAAAGACTATCTGTGAACATGGAGAGGAGAGAAGGGAAGGTTATTTAACACGGTGAAGGCCTACACAGACCTCAGCAGTCAAGAGCAGAGCTGCCCAACCCAGTTCTTGGAGATCCAGCATCCTGTTGGTCTTCATTTCAACCTTAATATAGCACACCTGATCTATCAATCTATCTATTAGATCAGCTCAACAAGATCTCAAGCCATTTATTGAGGTTTGGTTTGTTAGGGTTGAAATGAAAACCTACAGGTTGGCAGACCTCCGGGAACACGGTTGGGCAGCCCTGGTCTAAACAGACGGTCCAAGATACACTTCCACCGCACGGGAGGGCGGGGACGGTGGCGCTCGCGGTTCTCTCACCCTCTGCATTTCACTCTCCAGCTGCTTTTTGCGGCGGATCCTCTGCTGGTGGTTCTTCAGGATGTTCTCCACGTGCTGCTCCATGAAGAACTTGAAGGCCTGCGGGGAGTAGAGCGGGACGCGTCGCTCCTCGTCCTTCTTGTTCCGCCGCACGGGCACCGGGGACGTGGTTATCTGCTTCTTCTCCCGGTCTGTTGCTGGTGCCGCCCCCGCCGCCCCGCCCTCAGGACCCTCCGACCGGTCGCCGGTGCCGCCTCCACTCCCCCCGCCTCCCCCGGCTTCCTCCTCCGCCGGCTCCTCCTTCCCGCCGCCATTCTTGGGGGTGGGATCGTAGGCCGGGGCGGGCTGCGGGAGGAGGCGTTTGGGGTAGGGGGGCGGGGGGCCCTGGTAGCCGGGCACTTCGGGCATGACGGCGATCTGCGGCATCGGGGCGGGTCCCTCCTGGTAGGGGCCCTGAGAGGGTGGCTGCTGCTGCTGTTGCTGTTGCTGTTGCTGCTGCTGCTGCTGCTGCATCCAGGGGGGGTGGGTGGGGGCCACGGCGGTGTGCAGCTCCGGCTTCTGCACCCTCATGCTCTTGACGGGCTGCAGGATGGGGGCCTGGGTGATGGCCGTCACCGTGGTGGCCGAGGGCTGGGAGCTGGCCGGGTGGCCCTGCCGGCCGCTCAGCTGGTGGCTGTTGAAGGAGTTGGAGCGGACGGGGATGTTGTGCGGCCACGAGGGCGGAGCCTCGGGGGAGGGCTGGGGCCAGGACGGGGGCAGGCCGGGGACACTCAGGTTGTACAGGTCCAGGTTGTGGCTGCTGCGGTTGGGCACCAGCATGGACTGGGGGAGGTTCCCGCCACTGACGTAGGAGGGGGAAGACGCGGGGCCACCCGCCTGCATCTGCAGGGCCGTGGGGCTCTGCCGGCTGCCCTGGTTCATGGGGTAAGGGGGCGGGGGCTGGCGCCCACCTCCGCCGCTCAGGGCCACGTTCTGGTGCCCCATGTAGTCCGGCTGCCCCGAGCCGCCCTGGGGCCAGCTGGGGGAAAAGCTGAACTTGTTGCCCCCGGAGCTGGGCATGATAATAGGCTGGCGACCCACCAGAACCGGACTGATGCCCCTCTGGTTCTGGGAGGAGGGGGCGGAGTATCCCTCGGACCAGGATCCCGGTGGGACAGGAGAGGTGCGGGGCACCAGGAAGTCCATGTTGCCGGAGAAGCGCTTGGTGGAGGGGTTGGTCTCCCATGACGGCGGGGGTGGGGTCGTGCCTCTGTTTGGGGGAGGCGTGACGCTGCGCACCTGGGGGGGCAGGGGAGGGTTCACCCTCTGACCGTTTCCGGGGTGACCCTGAGCGAAGGCTGGGGGTGCCCGTCCTGCCATGTCCCCCTGGGAACCTTGGCTGTCGGGGTGGTACATCATTCCATCCACCACAAGGGGCCCGTGCCTCTGGGAAACCAAGGACTCCTTGGAGCCCTTCAGGCTCGGCTTCCTCAGCACAGGCTGCTGGATGTGGGCTGTACCTGGTCCACAGGGAACATACAGTAATCACACCATAACACAGAACTGATTAATCATTTTGAGAACGGCTATACTAAAGCATAAAAAGAAAGTTTGTTAAGGACGAGGTGCTCATCAAATACTGAATACTGTGTATTCAGAAATGCACAAATTTTTCCATAGTGTTCCCGCAGTTGACAAATGATATTCGTAAGTTATTTGGAAAATCAGAAAAGCAGAAAGTGAGGATTAAGAAGTAATTAGCTGCACATAAAAAAACACTTTTTACTCCAACACACTGACAGATGTGTTTTAATGGATAACCGCCTCTCTTTGCATACCCCTAACAAGACATAACACAAATCTATGCGTGTGAGGTCTAATCATGCAAAATCTCACCCGTTAAAATATATGTTAGACACAGGAGCTGGGCAAGTGTATGACTGCTAAACAGAAAACAAAAAACGGGTTCAGAAGGCATAGGCCCTCGACATTGTGCAACAGCAGGTTTCCGCGGAAACCCGGAGCGAACGGCCGCAGGGCCGAGCCGGGAGTCCCGAGGGACGGACACCTACAGGGTGCTTTCATTCCCGCGTTGACGGGCCGGGCGGCCGCGGCCACCATCTGCTCCCTCCACGGGTCCTGGTAGCTCATCTTACTGATGTACTCGATGGCCGCCTCCACGCTGCAGCTGTTGGTCTGCTTCAGGGCGCGGATCACCATCTCCTGCGTGGACGGCGTTCGTAAAAAACAAAAAAAAACAAATGCAAGGAGTGAAGGGGAAGGGATCGCGTTACCTCCGACACTGCAACGTCATCAACGTTCCTTTCAAAAACCCATTACGACCGCCTGTTCTGAAAAGACTTGCATCAAGATGTCACAAAAGAAGGCAGGGGTTCTCACTAAACTTACACTGCCATACGATTTAAAAAAATTTGATAAAATACTTTCTAAAAAAAGAAAAAAAAAGTTTTTAGGTGTGTTGCTGCTTTAATTATATATGAAAGGATTAAAATGAAGTACAGGAAATTACCTCATGACTGTTGTCATAAATACCTTTACTATGCGACAATGACATCCTGAGCACGATAACAATGCCAAATCTAGCCATTCCACATACCAGCGTTTGCATACTTCAAACCAATCTTACAAAACAAGGCACACACTACAGAACCTCCTACAACATTTGCCACCATCTCTCAAGAGTCAATAACTGTATTAAATCCAGGTGAAACTAACAATCAAAATTATTAATAACCAACAAGTCCAGAGGTTTTTATTCATTTTGAAGTTGCAATGCCAGCAAATTTTGACTCTGAAGCAACAATAACTATTGATCTAGTTGCATGTCCTTCTTAATCAGACAAGTTTCCATGGGAGATTTCCATCTAGAGCTACTGTCAAAGCCGTTTAATGTTTTACTACTTCATCTGCTTGAAACAGTACGACCTTTTGACAGATGGAAATCCTGAACAACTATTCTGATCCTTGTTCTCTATTTGTATTTGAAAATGAATGAAGCCTGGAGGACAATTCTAAAGGAACACAACAATTTAGGGATACACCAGGAATACAAAATGGGAAATTAAATTTTATCAATAGTAAATAAATTCCAAAAGGAAGAGAGTAGAAGCAGAGGCGGGTGCGTAGGGGTACAGTTCCTTACCTCCTCAAAGCCTGCGTTCTGCAGCTCCAGCAGCATCTGCTTGTTGACCTCCATGCCGCGGGCGGACGAGCTGGGCTCGTTGGCGAAGGGCATCAGGGACTTGCGGATCTCCTGCAGGGCCTTGTGGTAGGGGTGCTTGGGGTTGCTGGTCCGGCCCTGCTGCCTGACGTCCTCGGCCGGCGCCTTCCCGGCCCCAGGGCCCGGGTCCATCTTGGCAGGGTCCGCGGGCCGGGAGAGGTTCCGCAGGCTCTCCCGGATCTCCTGCAGCATCTGCTGACTGCTGCCACTGTAGTTGCTGGCGGGAAAGGTCTTGGGTCGCATCTGTCGGTATCCTTCGGGTTTCTCCCCTCTCTTCATGTAAGAACATGTATGTGGACAGGCAGGGGAGAAAGGGGGGGCAGCAGCAGGTTTGTCTCCAGCGGCAGGTTTGTCTCCAGAGATAGGGTGTCAAACTGTCCAATTCGTGTAGCCCGGTTCCTTCTCACATCTGCGTACTCCACTCTGGTCAGTACATCTGAGGGAAGAGAATACAAAATATAATGAATAAGAGGGTGAATTAAAAAAAAAAAAATAATAATAAGCTCTATTCAACATTTCGTTGACTACCTATGCTACCCCAGGTTCAACGATATATTCCATTCTTGTCAAAAACACACCTAATCTTTCATTAAATGTACCCAAAGCCTCGGTCAAGAAGGCTATGATCTGTACATGGTTACATTCAGATTTTTTCACTCAAAACCTTTTAAGTTTCGAATGCAAAGTCCTTGACGACAAGTAGACAAGATTCCGTTTAAACGCCCATTTACGACATCTACAATTAGATGAGCATGTAGACACCGACAGTAACCGTAGTACTCAATTTGTCAGTCAATTTTCAAATCTTATTTTAATAGCTAGCCATCTGAACAAATTGTAAAGTAACGTCAGGTAAGGTTAGTTATCCTTTCTCGCACTGCTTTTCAGAATCACTTAAACCTAACGCTATACACGTTCAGATGACACACTGCAGAATGCAAAACAACTAGTTACGTTAGATAACAACCTAACTTACCATAATACAAGGAAAAAGTTTGTGACAACCTAACATCTACATTAACCTAACTAATATGAAATTTAATAATTAACCGAGTTTTTAAGTCGATTTTAAGCAGCCAGTATTTCACGCAAGCACTACCTAGCTGGCTAACAACAACAACACTATCTTATTTGTTTAACCTTGTCTAGCGAGGGAAGTTACCAGACTAGAAAACAAGGAACAGTTTGCTCAAAATCATTACGGGACTTGTTATACGTAACAAACAAAAAACCCACCAAAACAAGATAAACGCCCCCACCGATTCGCGGGGCTATCCCTAAACTATGTAGTCTGCTAACAAACGAGGCTTCTCCATCTTGTCCAAGGCCCGTCCTGCCTGATAACGCTGTAGGCTATTGCTAGCTATATGGCCTAGTTTAGCTAGGTGCGGTCATAAAGTTCCAGACGCTAGCCAGCTAGCTAACGTTAGCCCGCTCGCCGGCTAAGGCTAGCCAGCCAATTGGGTTGTCAACATCACTAACGTTAGTTCCCAAATGTTTTTAGATCTGAAAGGAAGAGTCCCTTGGAAATTGAATTTTCTTAGTTTTACAGTTCCAGATCCGGATCGTAATGCCAGGTATGACTAAAGTTTTCAATCGAGACGACGAGGGGCCTGCGATATTCAGTAAGCTTGCTAATGTTAGCTGGCTTCAGCCAGCTACGGACACTTCACAAAGCACTTACCCACAGTCTCTGGATTCTATTTCATTGCTAGACTCCAAGCCACTGAAACGAGCTGTAAATCGCGTAGATTAATTTCTTCAGTATCGTGTTAATTTCTTAACAGATCATTTGCGTTCACACTTTCATTCTTTCCCGTGCAGCTTGGAAATTGAAGTCTGTCAGACAGGTTGCCCGGATGTATGGATCTTTTCCCCCATTTCCCAGCAACCCCCGCAAGATAGAAACAGGACGAGTTACTTTTCTTGTTGTTCACATGGTTTGGGTCGGAGCTGCTTTGTAGGTAGAATACTTAAAGATACGAAGACTCAAATGTGTCTTGATTATACTGAAGGCAGTCCATATTTTTTTCTAATATTTTTCTACGATCTCTTCAAAACGAAAATACTTTAAATGTAAATGACAAAACTATAACAAAGTATACATTTGTCCCGGGTTTACACTTTCTAGCAATAAAGAAAAAGAATGTAGGCTAATAGTATCAATACCCTTGAAAACCAAGCACCATCTGGATATGGCTTACATCAATTTGCTGTATTATAACCATGCATACATTACATTACATTACAGGCATTTAGCAGACGCTCTTATCCAGAGCGACTTACACAACTATTTTACATAGCATTTATACATTGTATCCATTTATACAGCTGGATATATACTGAAGCAATGCAGGTTAAGTACCTTGCTCAAGGGTACAACGGCAGTGTCCTTACCCGGGAATCGAACCTGCGACCTTTCGGTTACAAGTCTAGTTCCTTACCCACTGTGCTACACTCCGTCCGTACGATTTGTACGGTACGATTTGTAACAACTTGTCTCCTTTAATTTACAAGCACAAGTGGTGTAATAAACGGGTTTAGGATAAGATATTAAGAATTCATGAGAATTGTATTGTACCATTTGTCAATGGAAATAGTATATCTGTCAAATAAAATAAAAATCTAATCAAATATTTAATATGAAATATCAAATTTCATATTAAAAATACAAAAATACTTATATTAATTATATGAAAACCCACTGTGTATTATTTTAGAAACATAAATGGTGCTGCATCATCACATGCAAAAACAAAAATCAAATTTAAAACAAGTGCCATTTACACTTTGTGATTAGATAGTCTTTGGGACTTTAAGGGTGAACATATTAAAATATTTATTTCTCTAGTAAGGAGATGAATGAAACATAAATCATCAAACATGACTGTGAATGTAGCTTTTCAGGATTTTTGTTTTTCCATCTGCTTTGAAAACATAACAATACTGAAGTCTTTACATTGTATATCAAAATTATTCCAAACATTGCAACATAATGACAAACATTTTTTATGGGTCTTTGACCATGTCCATCAGATGAATACTGAATGAACAACCAAAAAAAGGAAAAAAAAGAAACTTATGCACAAGTTATGAAAACAGTCATATAAACTGCTCAGGAAATAAGCTGAATTAAAGTCCATTGCACCAAGAAGCACTCTTCATTCTACAGTGGAACCTGTCTGTTGATGTATATGGCCTCTCCGTCAGTTCCACAGACAAGACACTGGTCCAGCACATCCAGACTGTTCACGGACAGGGTCTGGCTTGGCAACATGTGTGTAGTCTCCAGATGGCCCTTACTGGAGTCTCCACTCAACCAACCACTGGTCAGGGACAGGTTCCCATCGCCTGGAGCAACTGCACTGCGAGACATGACGCTGGTGTTTCGACCACCTTTGGAAAGGAAATATTACAGTCATGGATTAGATGAAAGGTTCCCATTCAGGCAATAAAAAAACAAAGCTATAGGATTTAATGTCCTGGTATTTACTTCTCATAGAAGCTCAAATTATCTTGCAAACTGCACCTTCTAGCTCTCCAAATGCTCACACATAAAAGGTTATTGCTTGAGAATTATCCAACCTTTATTAGGCTTGGTGCTTACAGACTGTAAAACAAATGATATCTAATTCCAGACTACTGTGATTCATCCTTGACCTATACATGTCATTTATATGCCCACTTTGCTGTAGACACACAACCACAGGCAAATACCAAGCCAAACCTTGCGGTACCTTCTCAATATCTCCAGTATTTATAATTTCAGCCAGCTTACCTTGTAAGAAGGATGGCACCGAGGAACTAGTGGAACTTTCCCAATGCAACAAGGAGCCGTCCTCTGAGCACGTGAACAAATGGTCTGTGTTCGATGGATGGAAGTGGACTTCCCACACTAGGGGACAAAAAACACAGAAAACAACACTGTAAACAGTGCCAGCATGAACATTCTTTGTCTAAAAATTTCACAGAGCTAGACCAAGCAACAAAAAAACAGAGTCAGATTGGCAGTATGTGGGTTATCACATTATTAAAACGACTGGTGATGACTGTAAATGTGCCCTCACTTTCAGCAGAATGTGCCTCCATCATGGACAAGGGCATAGTTCCCTGTCTCACATCCCACAGGCAGAGCATTCCGTCCTGCCCCCCCGTTGCCACAATGTGCTGCTGGTTGGGATGTCGGTCCACACAGTGTAGAGGAACTCTATTCCCAGTCCTGTTACATAGAAAAAAAGACATGTACTAAATCTAAAGCATCAGGTCAGAAAATATTTATGACATACAAGTGTATCATTAAAAATGTCATCATGCCACTGGTTCCCAAATGAACAATAGTGTGTATCTAAAGAATAGGTGAGCTCACAGGGAAAGGATATGTGAGGGTTCATTGCCCTGTTGCCTGAGGTCCCACAGTTTCAGCTGACCAAAGGAATTGACAGTGAGGACCTCTGTTGTTCTCAGGAAAGTCACAGCATGGATTGTACTGCTGTCGGCATTCTCTGGAATTCGAATCCAAGGAAAACACAATCATCCAAACAGCAATAAAAAGTAATAAAAAACATAATTTGCAATAGAAATATTGGTAGGTATTAAATCAGAATGAGGATGAGAATCTGAACTGCCTTTTCATTCTCTCATATTATGGCTGCTTTGTTGCATCCTAAAATGAAATCAGCTAACACTGGTTGGCTATAAGAATTAGCTGCAGAATTCTAACTTGACAAGGCACCCAGCTTCTGTGGATGCTTGTTACTGCAAGTGAGAGTCATTTGCAAAAGTTCACTTTCAAGTTTCTAATAGATGAAGGGACCACACTTCAAGCTCCAGCTGACAATCCATTTTTAAAAAACAGCCAGGTATATGAACATTAATACTTCAGTAAAAAGTCCTAGATGTTCTTTAAAATAACAGGAAATTAAGTCTTGATGTGAATCACTGACACCACATTTCTGGAATTACAACATTCTGAAAATGTTTGTCCTAGCTGAGGTATAGTAAGCCTGACATGTACGTCTGCCACCCACCGATAGTACGCAGGATTCCTTTGTGGTCCGCCCGGAAGAGATTGACCCTCCCATCTTCCCCAACCGTCACAATTTCAGGGCTGTGGCATACCAACCCTGTGCATGGAGCATCGTCACAAGGGTAGTGGTGAGCCCTATCCCACTGATGTGCCATAGACATGGTCTGAAATGACACAGGTGAATAGTTTTTCCCATTAGTTGCAAAACATTCCTTCCAAGAGATCTTAAATGACTGAAATTTGCATTTTGAAGATATATTGGCTCAAATTTACAGCCACCGCTCAACAGAACAAGGTCTCTCCCATATAAAACTGAAGATGCAGCAACCGGAACAAAAATAATGATGCAGCACCTGGCTATTTTGATGGTGACGAAAGATAGTCACTGCTCCAGTTGAGGAGGCTGTAACGATTCTCTCTTGGTCCAGAAACTGAAAGGGAAAGATTGTTATCTTTTAAAATTGCTTTAATAAATGATTAAGTGAATACCAACAACAGTAGGCTATCGCACATAATCATGGACCAGCTCGCTAAGTGAAACAAATAAACATTGCAACTCGTTGCATTACATTCGGTTTAGGATATTCAATGACATGGCAAGAAAGAAATTATTTCAACTACTTCTCTACATCCAGCGACGCAGTAGCAAAGCAGCCTATGTTATAAAACTTGCTATGACAATTGAAACCTTTTTTGCCAACTAACAGATTTGAGAATCAAGGCAAAACTGTCAGGAGTGCATATACACAAAATGCTTACTTGAAGGTCCAGTACATCTCCGTTATGCTTATAGTCGCAAAGTAACTGAGGATCTCCTTCAAACTCATCGTCCATGCTAGAGACTCCATGCTCTCCAATAGACCAGATTGAAACTTTGTTATCCTGAAATAAAAAGAATGTAACGTTAGTCTAGCTCATACCAAACAAACTCGTACCATAGTTTATAGTCATGTCATAAGCACGTATTCATACAAAGTGGTAATCCACTGGCTTTACCGAGATTGCAAATAAGTTAGCTATAAAGTTGGTACAAATATGAACTAAAACAACTCGCCAGCTAACCTAGCTAACGTTAGCAAGTGCAGATGCGGGCGTTGAAATCCACTTGAATTAGGAACAAATGCTACGAGCAGCTATGCAATTATTGTCAACAAAAAACAGCACTACGATTAAGACCAGACTTTAAAATATATTATAAACCCTGTTATAACCCGCTGTTTTCACTTTTTGAACTTGGCTTGACGCTGCGAACTGTTACCTCGTTGTCCCATGACCCTGTAGCGAATATGTCGGGCAGATGTAGGGATGCAGAAGAGACCGGTCTCCATCTTGTTTTGCTGATTTTTTGAGAGACATATTTGGCGTTAATACAATCCATGTATTTTCAATTCAGGTCTGAATTTCGCTACCTTGCAGTAAATTCACGTCCACAGACAAACAAAAACGTGGAAAATAACAACTCCGATTTCTATTTCCCTGAAACCCGCCGGCTCCACCTCTTCCTTGAATACTGAAGATGCGATTGGTCAACCATATACGGTGGCCTGGCACAGACAAACGCCCGTTATTTACAAAGCCATAAATTACGACCAAAGAAAATGGAATCATCTTGATTTTAGTAGGATGTCCCCGTGACGTATTGCATTTCAAATGTCTTTACATACAGCTCTAAAAATAAAATAAACAAATTAATTAAAGGATCACACATTGCACCTGGACAACAGGCCATTGCAGTGCATGTCCCTCAAATGTGTGAACCATTGCATATTCGTTTGGAATGTGTATGCGGCTAATGTGTTTTCAGACAAAACAATAAGCTGCCTGGCCCTGCAATATTCAAATTCAAGAACAGCATTTAAAGTAATACAATCAAACATACAATCCATGCGTATTTCAAATTAAATTCTAGTTGTCATAGGATAAATAGCCATGGAAGGAGAAGGAGCGAAGAGATTCGCTTCAATTTTGCAATTTAGCAGACATCGTATTACTGACAGGCTTTAAATACTGTAGGTTATTCATAAGAGCAGTCAGAAGCTATTGTAAAAGTGTTGGTTTGAAGAAATATTCCAATATCATAATTTTCATTTAGAGCAACTTTATGTTCCACAAAACATTCGTGGTGTGAAACAGCATGAGAATCACGGGGGGGATTTTTCACTTATTTTGCACAGGTTATTAAATAAAAATAATAACCGTGCGCCTGTGTTCCAATTTGCGCATGCATCACGTGATCTCCACCATAAGCTCAAGTTCTCCGCCTGGTGGAAGATATCTGCAGAGCTAATTCTTGCCTAACACTTCAGCATAATCGCTCGCTGAAGAAACGCGAGCGAATACTGAACCAGCATATTGGCCAAATATCTGAAATAAAGATACTATGTATTTAAATATACTTTAAATGTGTGTATTTTCTTATTACGTATGTGAGTTGCAGGGCAAGTTAACTGTAGGGTTACGCGGGAAAGCGCAAATCGGGGCTGGGCGAGAGCTATGTCCAGTGACGTATCATCTCCTTCTGTGTTGGAAGTTGTTACTGTTGTGGGCAAAGCGGTTTGCGCAGGCGCGGCACTGACAGCCGCTCTCTACTTGATCCGCAGATTGTGTTTAATGATGGCCTGGAAATCAGGAGGAGCCAGCCACGCCGAGCTCGTCAACAACCTCCGCAGTAAGTTTAGCTTGTTGTTTCTTCATAGCGAGTCGGACGCCCAAAAAGCTTGCATTCTTTCCAATGGAACGTTTTTCATCGTGCAAATGAAAAAGCAGATGCATGACGTTTTCAGCTAGCTAGAACTGCAGCGCTGTCCCCCGCGCCGTTTATGATGGCAAGTTGCTGCTATCAAACGAACTCGCCTGCTAAAAGGGGGACGGGTCTGCTATCCAGTAGTGCATGGCAAGATGGTTTTAGGCTTCTTAAAATTGTAGCTGAGCTAATAATAGTTTCCTGCTGTCACTTGCTATGACATATGACTGTCACATCGAAGAGAAGTGTCAAATAATGACGTAACCTTAAAAGCTATTGTAGCTAGCTCAGGTTTGGAAGTATAACGTGCACACGCAGCCTGTTTGCTTTACGACAGAGGCTATGGAAGGCAACAGCAAGTAGTGTTACTTTAGAATGCATATTACCTGGTATTCTAGCTATTTGTTTTATGTTGAGTTGTCATTTTTAAGCTAGCTCTGGACCCTGTTACGTGATGTGGTCGCGCAATAAAGTGCAGCGTAACTAAGCGGCCCATTTTCAGTAGTGTTCGATTGAAATTGGGCAGTCAAAGATAAATCCAAGGTAATTTAGCCTAGGGAACTACGGGATTTTTAAAACCTTGAGAAATAATCCACTTTTTTTTTGACTTGGCATTGTTTAATGTTTGCAAAGCGCCAATAATTGTACAGTCACGACATACACTGTTCTGCTAGCTAGCTGCCCATGCTTGCTAGCTAATGTTAACGTTAGCTAAATTGGAACGAAATTGCAATGTATCCACCCAACTCTTGAGAATATGACGCCGCCATAAAGCGAAAAATCGAAAGATTTTTTTTCGTGCAAAACTGAAGCCGTCAGTTCAATCTTGCCAGTCAACGTTAGCCAAGTTAGCTAGCTGATGTTAGCTTATTTGGATTCGCACGCTAGCACGAACCACCTAAGATACATAACCTATCTAGCATAGGATTTTTCTAATACATAACCGAACTAGCAATCCAAAATTAACACATAGCCAACTAAATGTATTTATCTTCAAAACCGAGTAGTTTTGTGTTGTCTCTTCAATCTCCTAGCGATGAGGAGGGCGGGGCAGCGAAGCTAAGCGGCGCGATTCGTAGCGCTAAAGTGCCACATTTTTGCTACGATGGAGTACTCCTTGAGTGATGGGTAGCTAACTTGATTACTCATACCAGGTGCACCTTTTTTTGGAATGTTTGAGATAATAATAGATAGTTCTTAATCTTAATTTTTGAATGTTTTAGTGTAAACAGCCTGTTCATACAAAACGAAGATCAGAGGAATTGAGCTGCGCCTGCTCTGAACAGACGCCTATGAACAAGCAATTTTGAAAATAAGCTAGCATGAACTATATTGCTAAATTAGCAGCATTGTAACGCAAAACAGTTTAAGACATGCCATAATACCACAGTCCAGTTGGGAATGTTTCATAGCCTGTCCTCCGCAGATTGTCAGTACACCCCAATTTTTGATCAGGTTCTTGGTTCAGACTGCATCGTAACAATAAAATCGTATGTACACGTGACCTCCAAGGTGTTTAACATCAGAAAACGACAAGTATTGTCAAAATCATGAGACATTATACATTTTGGGTAAAACTGAGGTCGTCATGTGTGTCATGACTTAAACGGGAAGAATGTAGTCTGAAAGGTTTGCGTATTTTTAATGCTTCCAGAGGGAGAATAGTTAATAACCATTTCAGTACTTAAGTATGGTGCTTGCTATAAAAATATATTGATGCATTTGACCACTCTCTGTTCATGAGCAAAAACTAGAACACTGGAGATTTTTGTTCTTCTAATCAGACAAGCAAGTGCCTCCTGCTTATGTTGACTTTATCCAGTTCAGTCTTTTAAAAACCCTTGGATCATAATGCCGTTGGTTAAGTGACAAATGACAGGAGCCAGATGATTGCAATGGGCCAGCATTTGCATTTTGGAGAAGGGTAGCCAAGCTGGTGACTAATGGCTAAGTCATGTCTTTATACTCTGCCTCTTGTAAGTGCATTTAATTAAAAAATAATCACACTTTTTGGCCTTTGATTCCAAATATTTAAGTTGTCTATCAAGTTTAGTTGGCTGCTTTTGGGCCAAGCAGAATAGGAGCAGTGGAGTGCACTACACTGTAGTTTATTTTCTGCAGTGGCGTCTTTGTGAAAACCGCATAACAGATGAATATTTACAAAGCGAACTGATATATGTGCACCTTCTCGCTGGCATTCAAAAATGAAACCTGTACAGGTTACAATGAAGAATATGGATGCAGTACTGGTTTCTAGGGACTTTTTAGGGGCTAGTTTAGGTCAATTATTGATTTGTAAGACTTCATATGCTGTGGGCTGAGATATTTTTGTGCCTTTGACGGGTTCAGTTTTATTTTCATCATCATGAATTATAGCACAGTTCTTTGTTAATTTGATAGGACAGAATTGTGAAGTCTGAGCACGTTTCCTGAGATGCTGTATCCTGATTTGTCACAATGTATGATTTGTTTAAATTCATATGCATTGATGCAAAGCCTAAATAAATTATGTCACTGAAAATGTTTCCACAGTCTTCCTGGATTGAGTGGTATACTGGACAGAAAATCATCTACTACTCATTTGCACTATTCTCCAGAGTCTCTTTCAGCTAAATACACATTTCAGATTTGTTATATTTGGCTGTGGTTTAAATTTGCTTGCCCATCACCACAATAATAAAATAGTAAATATGTAAGTATTAGGATATTTAGCTAAGCTTTCTGCTTGGCCAAAGCAAACTAACAATACACACATGGAACTGAAAGAGGGAGTGGGCTAGGCTATTTAATTTTTATATAGCTGCTACTTACCCTTTGCCTTAAAGAGCAACAGATTGAGGTATTGTGACAGTTTTCCCCTTTAGACTGCATGTGTCATAGAACCCACTTGATAGCATTGTTCCATTGGACCTTTCCTTGGGTCCTACAGCAAAAAAGCTAAACGTGGATACGTGGGTTGGGTTACAGTTTGCCACTACTTTGTCTTTCCCAGACGGAGTAATCTGCAACCCATGCTGGTTGCCAAATTAGATTTGCACCCTGAGTCAGTTTTGACTGGGCGTGCTTACACTACAACGATCTAAAGTGAAAATGTGCACGCAGATCTTTCCCTGTAATAAATCTCTTTCTTGTACTCCAAATTCATGGGGCAGGGCAGTCATGTCAGCTCTCAGGAATGAGATTTGAGCCTCCTCTGCCCTCCTTGCTCTCTCTGCAGCTAGCCATGGCAACAGTAGGTGAAAGGCAGTGATCCATAAGCTTCACTCTGAAATCCAGTCCGGCATGTAACCAATACCCCATTTCAGTTTCCAAGATGAGTAGGCTTCTGGTCTCTGGGAAGCTATATTTAACCGCTCAGCGAAGCAATCTGGAGAAGGGACTTGGTTTTGAGCTTTGAACACAAAACAAATTTACAATTGTGATTGAGCAGAAACTGTAGGGTCTATGTGTTGGGACACATGGTCAATATGTGTGTGGAAGTACAGGGGCATTGTTTGTAGATAAAGACAGAGAAACTGGTACTATGTGTGGAATTATGGCCTATGCAAGTCAAGACACTCATTGCTGTCATTATTATTATTATTATTATTATCTGTAGATCCACAGCTTAAAGAGGTTTCTACTTTTAATACTGTGTAAATTGTGTCACAGCAGTGCCCACTGGGATATATCTCATGCTGGTGATGAGGCTTTCTTTCTTTTGCATAATAACATATTCAGGCCAATTCTTTAAATATTCTCAGGCACAAATACATCACCTGGAAAGGGAATTCTGGGTAACGCTCCGCTTCAAAGCCCATGAATGTTTAATCAGAAGACATTTAGGTTTAAATAATTGTTACCCCCTGAATTCACTGTCCCATTTCCTCCACCATCTGTAGTCTTTATATCATCCATGGCCTGATTTAAATGGGTCGAGCTCAGGATGTTTGAATATGCCTGACTTACAGCGTGGATTTCATTTGCAAGCCATCATTAGGTTACAGTGCATGGATGATGTTAACATTGGCTGTTTCCAGTTGAGGGTTGTAGAATTGCAAATGGTTAATTTTCATTAAGTTGTGAAATGACTGTTAGTCCATTGCCTTCTGTGCTTCTTGCTGTTGGAAAAGCTGTCCTTAAATAAATAGCTTGGCACAGCCTGTCCATAAGCCTGGTATCAGGCATTTACCTTAAGGTAACAGATGTGCTGGTGTCTGTCAGATTTTGAATGCAACTTCAGGTACAGACTGTAATTCTAGTCATCTCTGCCCTTCAGAAAATGGGATCATCAAATCAGACAAGGTCTACGAGGTCATGTTGGCTACTGACCGAGCCCACTTCTCCAGATGCAACCCTTACATGGACTCTCCCCAGTCAATAGGTGAGCTTCCACACATTAAATGCCCAATTAGATTATGTTTTTCACGTTTATTATTTTTCAGGAACGTTACATAAAAATGCTGTGTAAGGGGAAGTTTATACTGAATTTTATCTTCAAGTCTTATTGTTTTTTTTATACTGACAGGTTACCAAGCAACTATCAGTGCTCCCCATATGGTAAGCTATGATAATTATTCTTCAGACTGGTAGTATGGCATTCCATTAATTGAATGCCACCTCATTTCCTTCAGTGTTCGATTTGATCACTGAATGTATCTCCTACATTCTAGGGGCTATTCACAGAAGTTACTGTGTTTCTGCACAGACAGGGACTGAGGTGTCCTTGTCAAGCTTTTCCTGATTATAAACACTGGTTTTTGTGGCTTCATAGTACTGATGCAATGGTAGTTATCAAGGCTTGTAATGTTAAGGTACTGTGTGTGGATGACCAGTTTGACACTGATGAGATTCGTAAAGTGACAACACAACGGTAATACTATCTGATAGTCGGCCGTATTGGGCTCAGAGGTTGCCCGTCCGTACCTCAGAGCCCACAGGAGGCGCTGTAGCTGCAGTTAAAGGCGCGGTCTGTGTGATGTCCCCTTACAGCACGCCTACGCCCTGGAGCTACTGCACGACCAGCTACACGAAGGGGCGAAAGCTCTGGACGTGGGGTCAGGCAGCGGTATCCTCTCCGTGTGTTTTGCGAGAATGGTGAGCAACTTTTTTGCATTCTGCTGCCATGACATGTAGCGAGGGAGCTCTACTTCTGACAGCCCCGCTGCAGTCTGTTACTTCCTGGTGCCAAGGCTAAGCTAGTAATGTAAACAAGTGGTTCTGTTTGTTGTGGCACCATCCTGTAACCCTGTTTTAGTAGCTGTGCTTCACACGCACTGAGCTCTGTAGACATTCCATTTGTGACCACCCATCGCTGGTCCAGAATGGAATTTCCAATCTACTTCAGTATAGAGGTTAAATCTTTGTAATCAAAAATGTCACCATTTTGAAACATGTTTTTACCTTTTGGAAAAGGCTTTAGGATGTATTCTCTCTGTAGACTGGGATATTGGTGGGAATTCCTCTCCTGAACCATTAGGATTGACATGGATGTAGCGTCATACTATGTCGGTGGCAGGTTGTCTGTGTTTTTTTTTTTCTTTCAACCACAGGAGAAATAAAAGCTCTCTATGTCTGCACTTTTTGCAGGTGGGTCCCAAGGGGAAGGTAATAGGAATCGATCACATTCAGGAGCTGGTAGATGACTCCGTAAACAATGTGAAAAAGCACGACGCCAGCCTGATAACCTCAGGCAGGGTGAAGCTGGTCGGTAAGTGGGACGCGTTGCGTTTTTAAAGACTGTTCCGGAAAGCCGCGTCGCGGGACGCGTCGAATTGCTCCTCTCTCCCGGAGCGTCGCCGCTGGCGACGGCTTGTCGTCAGTCAGCTGGAGGCGTGTCTGAGCGAAGCCCGCTTTGTGTGCTTGTGTTGCAGTGGGGGATGGGCGATTGGGCTACGAGTCGGAGGCACCCTACGACGCCATCCATGTCGGAGCGGCAGCACCTACCGTGCCACAGGCAGTGAGTTGCACTACGGCATCGACTGTGGAACTGTGAAAATGTGTGTGCACGCTAGGGTTGCAACAACTATGGATCGTTTATACGGTTTACACTTAGATTAGAACAATTCATTAGAGCAAACCAGTTTATCTTGTTTAAATATCGGGTTAAACAAGATAAAACACCGAAAGTGGAAAGATGCATATTGATCAGGCTGTAGCCTTCCTCATGCCCATGTTGCCATCAGAATTAGCAGTTTATCTGACTAAATCTCCAGTTTTCTGCAAAGGTGAAATTGACTGAAAATGTCAGTTTTTTTCACCAAAAAATGCAAAAGGTATTTCAAATCATACATTTCTTCAGGGAAATCTTGCATCAGTTATTTAATGCATTTACAGCCATTCTTCGGGGGATTAATCATTTGCATACCCAACATGAGAGATTATTTGTCAACAAAAAGAGCAGTAAAATGTATTTCCTTGATGGAAATGACTGGTAGCTGCTTGGATGAACACGCATAGGAAGGCTATAGTTGTCCGTTTGCTGTGCTGTTTTCAGCAAGCTCTTACTTGTTCTTGTCCAAGGGAAATTGTGTCAAAATAGCACGAATGTTCTGTAAAATGTTTAGGATGTTCCTATTTCACCTTGGCTACTAATTCCAGTTTTCATTTCAGCACTATTAGGCTATTGTAGGCTACTAATAGAAATGCCATGCTCACTAAACTCATTGCTGCTGGTTAAGTGAACTGCATTCTCTCGAGATGAAGTATAGCTGCTGTAGGTGGTGGATTTCATTTTTAGAGAGGAACTCAACTATTATTAACATTATAGCTTAACTGTTCAGCCTGTGTACCCTTTGAAAATGATTTACGACATTGCATATTTGTTTGATATGCGAGTCTCTACACTGTTGTAGAGACTCGTTTGTGGCTTTTGTGCTTAGTGAGCCACAGTGCAAAATGGGAGAGTCCAATGTACGTCCTTCTCCCCTCCCCCAGCTGCTGGACCAGCTTAAGCCGGGCGGGAGGCTGATTCTGCCCGTGGGCCCGGCCGGGGGGAACCAGACGCTGGAGCAGTACGACAAAATGGAGGACGGGAGCACCAAAATGAAGCCCCTGATGGGGGTGATTTACGTGCCTTTAACAGACAAAGACAAGCAGTGGTCCAGGTGGAAGTGACTTCCTACTCCCTCTCTCCCCCCTCCTTCCCAGGGTGGCAAAGGTGAAAGGTTGTGGCCTGGGGCAGGCAGTAGATCAGTGGGACTGCGTTTGCTGCTTGCCGTCATTACTTGCTTCTCCATGCCATGGCAGCTGGCTGCATGTTTGAGCTTTAGCCTCGGAGCGAACGGCACTCCAGAGCTGTGCGTAGAAACCGCTGGGTTTTAAAGGTGTGCAGTGACATGGATATTAACACTACGTACGAGAGCTTTCTCTTCTAATGGAGACACTACAGAAGCTAAAGTAGTTGCCGTTGGAAGAACTGCATTGGTATGAGAGATTTGCTCACTTATCATAATTGTAACTTCCTTCATACCTGCTCTGCATTTTAGTACAACCTCATAGTATTATCAGCCATGTCCCTACAAATGTGTAAGCAGTGTTTTATTTGAGGAAAAGTTGGAATAACAGAATGGTATTACTATCATTACTCTGATAAAATTGATGTTTACCTCAGAAGCTCTTGGCATATGATCGGACCTGGGTTATGTTTTTACCCCAGTAATATAGCTTTGTCCATACACATGTTCGAAGTGTGCTGGTAATACTCATGATCAATGCCCCCTTCCATTCCCCACAAAATATGCTCAACCCTGCCCTGGTGCATTGTGGGTCCCAGCTGGGTTAATTTTTGTTCTCCCAGTTTTTTTGAAAAGCTTTGCAACCAGTGCTTGGAATCCTGTGTATTTGATTCTCAATGTTTGTCAATATATTTATTGATTTACTTATGAGGTTTATCTGATGTCTGAGAGCATGGTGAATGTTCTTACCAGAAGCATCAAAGGAACCGATGTCGATTCAGTTTGCATGACTGCAAGGGAAATTAACGTGAATTTCTCATGGTCTGCATGTCTAAAGACACAGTCGGTTATTCCATGAGAAAATAAAACTGCAAAACCCCGGGCAAGTGTGTAGTTTGAAGTGCAAAAAGTATATAAATCAGCCTTGTAACAGCCATTTGCATGGTGCATGCTGGGAAGGTTCAGCTCAACGTTTCCTCGTGTTCATTTTCTAGAGCAGGGGACTCTGACTTCTTTCACAAAATTTCTAATTATTAAGTTCTGTTGGGTGTGCATGTTAATTAAAAATCTTCTAGGTAAACTGCAGAACTTACATGGTTTAGCTTTTGAAATGATCCTTCTGTTTTCCTCAGGGATGAACTGTGAAGTCGGAGAGCATAACTATCCTGCATTTCAGTCTGAACCTGGAATGAGCTTCTCAAGGTTCAGCAGCTATTGGATTTCAACGAAAACATCAATAACCAACACATCGGAACAGTTTCTTTCTTTTCTTCGGGTTGGGTTGGTGGATGGGCTGGGAAGGATTTTCATGCTTAATTATAAGTATAGTGCTGAGGGACAACCCAGAGTGCAAGAAAATGGATTGGTAGTTATTAACAAAAAGTTAGGAGGTTGAGTTTGTTGTAATGCCTGCATTTTGTTGTTGTGAAATATAATTTTTTTTTCTTTTTTTGTTTTCCTGTTTTTGAAATGGACGCAGGGTTTCTGTGGTTAGATGAATAAACAAGTCAAAACCACATTCTACATACATGTTCAGCTCCATAAAGCTAAAGACGAGAGACCAGTTTTCTTATTGCCAGGTTGTTTTGATGTGTTAAGCCTTTCAAATGCATATTAGGTGTCCACATAGCCAGAGTGTGCATCCAAAAAAATGTAGATATCTGTATTGGTCTGCGCTAATATTTAAATGTTTCTGCTTTTTTTTTTTTTTGGTTCCCAGCTAACAGTATTTAAATAGAACAGCACAACGGCTGATTTTCTTGTCCAACGTGGTATCTAATTGCTTGAAATGCAGCACACGATGACCCCCAGTGTTTGCAGTGGCATTGTAGATATCTCTCACTCTCGTACAGTCGGCAACGCAGGCAGGCTCCTCCCACCCTCCCTTGCAGGGGCGAATGGCACGCATGCCCCTGGCTGCGCTTTCACTCCGACGCACCGGATTGGCCGCAGTGTCTGGTCTCCATCACCGCATTCTGTGCAGGCTTCTCACTAGCGAGTGACACTAAAACAAAGAGCAGCTTTGCAAAAAAAATTATAATAAACCTTCGTGCAAAGCATATGTCTTCTGTTTTTCTTTTTTGTTCTATGTTCTCTCTGTGAGTTTTAGAGCATATTACCTTGGAGGCTTAGAAGATGTGTTGCTTCAAGGGGTGTACACTGTTTATGGAATTGCAAGTGGCTTTAAATAAAAAAAAAAGCTCATCTTATTCTTTTTTTTTTTCCTTCAGCGTGTTATGGAGTGTTGGTGCTGTAAACCCTTGATTTTACCAAGCCTCTGCTTGTTATTTCAGTTCATTTCAAACACAGACAGGTTGTTTTTTTTCTTTTTGCTTGTACATTTAATTTTGTGTAAATAAAGGTTATGTTCCAAAGTATTCCATAAGTATTTCCAAAGGAGTTTTGAGCACAGTCAACCAAAATCATAACTTAATGGTCTTAAGTCTGCAGTGTACAGGTCCAAGAGGAACTGTGTGCAAGATGAGAGACATTCATAAATTCAAGGACATTGTTTTTTCTTTTTAGCAGATTCACAAATGTGAGAGACAGACATATCAGGATAATTTAATAGTTCTTAAATAGATATGCATACAGACTTCACAATTTAGAGATGTACATACAACATATACAATTCATAGTTTATATGTGTCTATTCATGGTTATAGAGAAACAGCCATTTCACTAGCACAATTGGCAATTTTTGAAGTAGAAAATGCACAGAAGAAGGATAACGCAACTTGAGATACCGAACATATCTATACAGGATTTGTGTCTACATTTAATCAGCATTTATGGATCTGCCGGTCTCTGCAGTGTCTGCCATGTAAGAGCTAGCAGTCATGGAAAACAAGACCAAAGCTATCAACCTGATTTGGTAATCTACTATTTTGAAGTTTTTCAGTTCTTCAGAGGAGGAGCCATATCGCATTTCACCTGTTCTTAATCCCTGAGGGACAGAAAACTTTAGCAGCAGTATGGGTTGCAGCTATTTTACAAGGCTAAGGGAACCATTTAATTTGAAATGCAGTGAAGTGTGTTACCGTTCATCACAAAAATCATTCAGAACTGTGACATGGGCAACATTAATATTTTAAAAATGAAGGGCTGGCTGTTTGGCACAAACAACACAAGTGCCACCCAGTGACATTTTTGTGTAATTATTTATAAATCAGCTGTTACAAAGCTGCAAAGAGGACGGGGGTACACCAAAGGCCAATAGTTTCTTTTTCTCTTGCACAAACCGACATAATGTACACTAAAACATTAAGAGAAGTGGTGGAGAGGAAAAGACCGTCTCTCTTTTTTGATTGGCGAACACAGTCCATGTGGTAACTGACTGGCTCCTGTCATCTTTACAGTGGTTCTGTCAACACTGAAGGGTCGGGGGCGGGGTTACTCAAGCCACTAATGCAGCGGGTTCCCTGGCCACACCCCTCTATAGATGGCAGAGGGGAGACAGAAGCTGCTTAATTAATGGATGCACTCTGCGAGTGGCGGGCGAACGCACTGGGTGTTCCGGCTGACCCTGGAAATTTGGAACAGCTCGAGTCCTTGCCTGTGCGCTACAGGTACATTCCGTTGATGAGGTAGTCCGACTCCTCCGATGTGATTGGCCGGGCTTTTTTCAGTTTGCGGTGCACCAAGCGTAGTCGACAGCCAACCATGAGAAGCAGGAGAGCAGTAATGATAAGACCCAGAGCCAGTGGCAGGATTGCACCTGAAAGAGGCAAGAGGGGAGGAAGCAGACATCATAATAGGTATCTCTTTCATTTGTTTATATGAATTTACAACAGTTTTGTCACTGCAACTACGACTGATGTTGAGCTAGATTATCTATTGTCAGTATACACTTTCCAAGGTATGATTTAAAGATGCACACATATTATAAAAGCATTATTCCTGCAGACTGTAAAAGGTCATTGTAACTGGAACCTCCAGACCTGATGCAGGGGTGGGATGTCCTCCAAAAACAGGATGGTGTTTAGACTCGGGAATATCACTCTCCACTTTGTCCTCTGAAATGGCTACACGGTGAGGCGAAGCTACAGATTCAGTCCACATATACAAAAATAATGAGCAATGAGCAAGAAATACAATGATATACAAAGTATAGTATCTTATTTATGTATTCTTAGTTATAATAATAGTAATAATAATAAAAATAATATTGTAATTTTGACATGCAAAAAGGTTTGTGGCAATCGTGTGTGTGTGCTGGCCTCAGAAAGAGAGGCTGCAATCCAATGTGTGAACTCACGAGTCTCTGTGTGTTTTTGGGGTGGATGGGCTGTGGTGGGCTTCTGCTCGACAGGACCTGAAATGGATACATACATGTTTGTTGAACTGAATAAAAATCCCACCAATCATATACATAATATGTAGGTATAGCTACAGTGTGACATATCAGGTTCTCACAAACACGCTTAGACTCAAGCTGCTGTTTTGTAGCTGATACTGCATTACATGTAGTGGCGGAGTAATATCTTACTATGCCTAATCTCAAACAGTCGTGAAAAAATGACATGGGAAGTAACAATGTTCACATCAATACGACCTATCGTATATCATATAATAACATTCGTGTAATTATATATAACGTTGAGAAACATGACATTAGTTTTTTTCAAGAGCATCATATAAATGACTACTCTAGTTCAGTTTCAAAGGGTTTAGGACACAGCACAGAAACACAACCTGGTTTTTGTATGCACTCTGCGGCGCAGTCTGTCTCCTGCAGGAAGTTATTGGTGTTGCCCTTGCAGCCCCCGTAGATGAAGTGCTTGCACGCTCCGTCAGCCGGATCGTAGTACCACCGTGGGATAATGGCTTTGCAGGGCCCGACAGCAGGTGGCGCTGAGCAGGGTTCTGTTGGGGGCAGAGAGAGGGATAAGGACGCCTCCATATTAACGAGTCCTCAGACCAGGTAGAGGAGTAATGCCCTGCCCCCCTCCCTTCCCCACCAATGTAAGGATCAGGTGGCCGGAGACACAGAAGAGCTTTGTTCCAGTAACCAAGGGAACAGGAAGTGGAAAGCGTCTCCAATCGCAGAACAGCACTTCATTTTACATCCTCAGTGCTTCCCTCCTGAAATTTGCTGCTCGACAGAAGCACGCTTTTAAAACCTGTCTTCATCCTTTGCGGAATTTATTTTCCCTTCACAGAGACTACAGACTATGAATCCATGCTTTCTTTTATGGATTTATTCAAAGTTTGAACTGAAAATTCAATTGTCAATTAATCTCATACCTGATGTTCATTCATGAGAAAATAATTTGATCAAAGTCAAATCCATATGCTAATGTCAACCCTGAATAACCCTTACTTAAAATACACCGTAACTTAAAAGAAGTACTATCAGTTACCTCCAAATGAGTCATAGAAAGGTGACATTTACATACCAGTCACTATCTAAGCAGTGCTTTGAACTGAATGGTGCATCACCACTAGTCATCACTATAAGAGAACAACAATGGATTTATGACAATATATGTTGGCAAATCAACATATTGTGCTATACCTGAGCCTGCTCTCCCACCCTGTCCATTGGGAACATGAGGCAGCGAAGGGGGGACAGGGTTACCCCTGTTGTAGGACTCAACAGGGGGATTTGCATCCTCCATTGTCTTCCCGGTGCCGTCCAGAATCATGGCTTGGTCGTTATACTCTTTGAGCTGGGACCCCGGCCTCAGCACGGCGGGTAGCCTGGACGAGTGCGTCACGGCCTTTCGGGCCCCATCGACTGGGGGAGAGAGGGAGAGGATGGGCTAAGCTGCTGGAGGAAAATCAGGCTAACGCACGCACGCTAAAACATATACGATCCTCCTCCATCACATCTCAGAGGCATCCATCTTTAAGGGTGCACCAAGTGGATTTCTGCCCTCAAACTGTCTTTCAGATACTAGGGGACTCTGACTTGTTTGAAACAAAATAATATTTACCTCATAAGCACCTGAAAGACACATGCACGAAATAGAAGAATTTGGAATATTTTATGTTGGACTATATGGAAGAAAGTTTTACTTAAACAGGTATTGGCTTAACAACCAAAAAAAACTACAAAAACAATGATGATAGCAGGAGTATAGTTACATGTAAAATATAAGGAAAATAAGGCTAACAATAAAATAGTCAGCATTATATGCCATAAGCTATTTTATGTTAACTAACAGGCCTGGGACTGACTCACAGCTGGTGCAGAAGGCCTCATCGGAGCGATCTGGGCACTGCTGCTTTCCATCACAGGCGTAGGTGATGTCGATGCAGCAGCCATCGTCGCACTCAAACTGGTGGCGCGAGCAGTGGCCTGTACACACTGTGGAGGGGAGACACCTGCTCGTGACACTCCGTCAGCCTGAGTAAATACATGCAGCACCACTCTGGCCCTAAAGCCCCAATCACTCATTAACTCACAGCTGATCCACATTACACAAAACCTAAGTAAGGAAGATGGAACTCTCACAGCTGTTGCAGTCATTGTGAAGGGTTAATATTTAATGCAGGGCCAAATCATGGCAGGTTAATGTAATCCTCATATGTTTTTACAATTTAAAACATGCCCGGTTTAAGATGCCACACTTAAGTCTCACATTCTCAGTGATTCAGTGCATGGCATGAGATGTCAACAGCTATGTTTCTATTTTAGTTTGAATTTGTGGCTTTAAAATTATGATTCCGCAGAAGTCAGAATTATAAAAAACGATCGACAGTTTGGCGTGTGAAATAACTGTAATACTGCTATATATTAATAATGTTTAATGCAAAAGTAAGTTAAAATATAACCATATATCATACAGTAATAGTTGTCCTGTGACTATTTCCAATAAATCTCAACTGACAATTTTAGCATTGGGAATAACAAACAGCTGACATAAATGAGAGTACAGAATGACCAATGCTACCGTCTGCTTGATGTTCTGGTGGCAGCACTGTGACTGTGACATTGTCAGAGCTTCTCTGTCCCACCGTGTCTGTGACAGTCATCTGGAAGGTGTAGGACCCCTCCTGCAGGTCACTGAGCTTTAGGACCCCAGGCTGGGTGACCTACAGAAGGCAAGGCACAAATACGCATCAGAAGCTCATGACTGTATGTACCCAGAATGCATTTCAGGATGAGAATGTGCGAGTGCCTTAACTGAATGAGCCACCCAACAGCTAATAATAGACCCCTTCTGAAATGCAAAGAGCCCTCCACGCTTCTGAAAAAGGCAGGCGGTGACCTCTGCTCCCATTGGTAGACCGTGGCCCACAATGAGACCTTTGTCCTCAGGGCAGACTGGGGTATAATAGCCTGTTATCTTCACCTGCGCAGCATTTTCTAAACAACACCAGCTCCCTCTCGTCACACGCATTCAGGTTGCTTTCTCAGCAGAACTAATCTAATACAAACACAGTGGTCAGCTTTTCCGTGTAACCGAGTTGACTTCAGAGCTCCAGATTACACTAAAAGAGAACACGCTCCAGGTCAGCTTGTGGCTGCTTGTGGACAGAAGAGCAACAGGAGATGGTCCATTTTGTACATTGTTCAATGCTGCATGTTGTATGGAGATGAAGTTTGTATGTACATATGGTCCATTTCACAATTACACTGGTTTTTTTTTTATTTCCAATGGAAATTGGATTGTCCTGCACAACCCCCCCCCCCCCCCCCCATAATTTTCAGTCCAGTAGGGTGGTAACAATAGGTACCTTCATGTTGACAGAGTGGTCCCCCCTGATCAAGGCCCACTCATAACGGGTAACCCCATGATCATCCACACTGCCCCGACCATCCAGCACTGCCCAGTCAGTGGGCAGCTGGATCACCAGGTCCTGGCTTGCGTCACTGCGAGGTGGTTCATCAAGCTCTGCATTTTAAAAAAAAAAACAAAAAAAAAACAAACAGGTGTTGTTCACTTGGACACTCCCACACATATGAGCAACACAATCTCATTTTAAATCCCCTAACCGTGAGTAAATTGTTAATCAAGTGTAAATAAACATCCTGTAGGCCATAATAACTATTGCCTTAGCTATATTCTAGATGCGATCACTGTAGTCAGTTTTGTATTCAAAAAGTGTCACATACTGACTCACGTGGTTTATTTGATAATCAAATAATTTTCAGCATGTTAATGAAAATTATCCACTTACAAAACGGAGTAAACAGAGACGTTCTACGATATTCTCAGTTCATTTGATCACACAGTCTTCCCCGAAAATGGCATATGCTATACGAGAAACAGCAGGTGTCCTGAATAAAAATATTTTCTAAACCACAATATTAGTAACTGGATACATGTTGACATAGGTTAGGCAGCTGAACTCCTGAAAGGAACATGCAAATTGGACCGCTAGCATCCTATTCGGAGTTTCACTGTAAATACCTTGTATTGTCGGGTCATCAGCTGAAAGTCTATCTTGAGGCCTCCGTATGGAGTTTGTCTGTTTAGTGAAATCTTGATGGGAACTGGCGGGGCTGCTGTATCCACTGGTGTTGTGAAGACGACTGTAAGTGCTGTACCCTTGCTGCATGGAGAACGTACAGACGTTTTTATTTCTGTAAGTGCAGTTGAACAGAAAGCAGCTGAGGCTGCTCTCAGACTGCTCCAGGTCTTCCTGCACCACCGCAACAGTGCACCGAGGGTCGACGCAGCAGGCGTGAAGGCAGTCCCTCCAGCTGTACACCCGACTGGGAGCAGTCAGAAAGGTAGCGCCCTGGTCGATGGAGTCCTTTGCTCGGATGATATGCTCCTCAATGGCGCTGAATCCACTTAGGCACACGTCCCCTAGCCCATCCTCTCTGTTCAAAGCTTGGTCCTGCTGAAGCTGCTTGCGAAATTCCTCCAGGAGCTCCTCTACACCAGATATCTTGGATTTTATATCCGAAATCTGTGACGACTTTGCTAAAACAATATTACTGGAACACAGCAACACGATACAGGCAATTGATCGCTGGTAATGTGAGGCAGAGCAAAACATATTTACGTAGTTTATTTACTTTGCTTTTAGTTAATATACCAGGGAAGATGGAATTCTTCTCATATTCCAACTCGGAGTCAACAATTCCAACATAAAATATATATTATATTACACTATACAAGCATAATTCGGATTCTTTGTATTCCGGTCGCAGGTGTGCGTCTTTGTCCTTCGCAATGATGTAAAGCCCACATTAGTAATATGGTGTTACCGCACTGAGTACAGCTCAGCACTGGCAGGGAGTGACAGCTCCATCCAGCGACTGAAAATCCACACAGCGCCTTGACGTCATGCGTGCGTCGAAAATGCGGAGTCCCTTTGTGCCCACATGCCACAAATGTTAATTTCATTGGCTTGTAAGGCCAGGTTTCACTCAAACATGAATCCGTATTTCCTTAATTAGGCCTAAACAACAAAAAACTATGAACATTTAACATCAATCATACCTATAATTAAATATTACTGTGAATGCAGCATTACTTTTAGGCAACAATTTCAAACAGAATTTAATTGAATTACTGATTTTTAAGGAATATTCATTATGTAACTAAAACTTCAATTTAGGTGAAAAGAGTGATTTTGCCCCAAGATATTTTTGTTCTCCAACAATGTCCTTAGTCCTACATCGAAGCAACTCATGATCAATAAATAAATGCAGGTAATGTGACTCCAATGTTACCGTTAGACATAATTAATTATCTTATAAAACCAACATCTGGACTATGCAGAGTCGTGCTATTTTAAAGGACACAACATTTGTATGGATTGGTTTATGATTTCTGACAATGATTGAAGAGCCACAGTTCTGTGGAGATCAACAGGACAACATAATTTATTGAAAGCATGAGGGATTAAAAAGGAATGGTAAACAGCAAACATGCTTCTTCCTCCATGCATTTGTCAGACTTCTCTATACATCCATGTAAAGGAAACCACATCACTGAATTTTGACATTTTAATTCACAATTTTATTTCACAGTTAATTCTGATGACAGATAATTATATAATAATATCATATCTGTACAAATACTCTCATTAGTAATCATATGTAAAGTAATGAATACAAGCAAAAAGAACAGTGTTTTCACAATGCATTATTAACAGTAGAGCTTGACAGTACAACAATTGGGAATTAGTTTCATTTGTACTTGTATTTAGATACATCCTTTCACATGCTTAAAGAGAAATGTGCATGAAGATTTAACATGATGTAATGCACAGAAAAATACATTTATTTTTAAAAGTACATGTACACTTATGCTATTTGTATATAAAACACAAACAAAAATGCTTACCATTTGCACTGAATGTCATATTATAAAATGTGGCCTGTAAACATTTTGTGCCTGAAAAGCACTCAGAGTTTGTTCCATTATCAGTAATGACTTCACAGAAAAATACAGTACAGATTTTCTGCATTATGTGATATAAACATCCAGGCTAGTTTTTAATATGTTCGGTTTATGCCATTGACTGATCTTTGCAGGTTTTCTGTGGAAGAATATGTTGCATTTGTTACATAAACAAACTGATCTGAAATAGGCTGACATTGGTGAAACAGAATAAAACAACAATGCTGGAATTCTACCTCACATCACAATGCCTATAAGAGAAACAAGAAAATACAGACATGCATGTGCTTGTTTGGCTAAGCGAAAATCTGTTTATATATATATATATATATATATATATATATATATATATATATATATATGTATATTCAAAATGTTTTATTCATAGTGAACATAAATTACATTAACACACTAACAACGTTAGGAGAAATATATTTTTAAAGATGGAAGATTATACAATTATAACAGGCTCTTACAGTATTTAAGAAAGAATTTAATAGCCAGTGTCATATTTTGTCACTTTAGACACTGTAGTTTAGCTGACATTGAATCGTGGTTCTCAGGTTTGTGTCTTAAAAAAGTTCAGTCTCAGGTTTTGTAAACACATTATAGAGATATTTTTTTTTACAAACCATTCATACTTCAAAGCACTCACCAATTGTAATACAAATATTTACAAATGTATGAATTTTGCTCAATTGTTCTCGTTCTAATTTTACCACCTAAAATGGTGTTGCAATTGTTTATATCTACAATACATATCACTGATATTAATTTAACATGACACAAAATATAACAATTTACCGGAACAATAAAATAAAATATAAATGTTAAATCATTATTTGATAATATGTCTTGATAACCCCAAGAATTTGTGTTACTCATGAAAATTATTCCAATTAAATTAATATTTGACCAGAAAGGTCACATAGAATATTATGCTATTCTCTCTACTAAATATATGTACAATATGCACTTAACTGGAAATATTTTTTCATCATGTGATGACAATATTTCTACAGCACTGGGTATTTAACAATGGAGTTTTGGTCTAATATGAACAGTATAGTAAAGTGCACTGGTGTTGAGAGAACACTGGTTCAGTCTGGGGTCTAAACCCTCCATCTGGGTGTGCCCTCGAGGGGGATTCAGGAAGGCTTCGCTCTGTAATCTGTGATAGCTTTCCACAGCTTGCACAGAATTCCACCTCTGTAAAATACAAACAGGCAAAATCAAAGGCATACCACTATAGATTAACTAATTCATTAGCATCGCTAGCGCTAACCTATTCAAATAAAAGCTTTATTTACTGGGGGCACGGCCAACATGGCTGCCTTGATTCTTAAAACTACAAATACAGTGGCTTTTCATGATTGTGAGATTAGGGGTGAGGGGGTTAAGTAGAGTGACATTACCTTAATCTTAAACTCTTCAGGTCATCTCTTGTCACGTAGTGAAGAAAATCAGACAGTGCGTAATCTTCTGATAAAATCTTGAAAGAGAGTGGGGTGAAGGGATCAGTGCTCTCAATGTTTAAGCGTTCTTTGCATATAGTTACCATAGACATACATAAACAGTATAGGTCTTATTCATCTGATACAATGTATCGTACTGATTCAAATTATACTTGGTGATCAATGACCTTTTCAGGTATGATGTAAATGACCTCTACACTATCCAGTTAAAATACGGCTGCCCACTGGCACCAAGTGAGTATTTGTTTCAAGAGCATTCCTCCCTTGTGCACATGATACATAATGTGGAGCTGTATTACGATCAAATAATGCTATCTGTGATCCATGTGATTACAGCGAAGCATGTAACTGTAAACTAAAATTATTTTTTCTTTCAAACATAAACAACTATAATTATGATTGTGAAAAAATATCTGGGGCATTTGTTGAACCTAGCAAGAATTCTGTTTTATGCCTGCCATTAACTTTCATTTTTGATATGTCCAACTACAAGTTTTTGTGATTGCTCTACACACTATTCCACATTTGTTGTAATATAGAACAATTAAGGATGTCTGTAGACTGTCATTTACCCTGTATGCTTCAAACAGCTTTGACTATGTAAGTGCTGACGATAGCCTCTGACAGAATGTTTTTTTACCATACAGAATAAAACAGAATAAAAGTTGCAATTCAAATGAATCACAAAATACGAGGAGGATAGTGAGAAACAGTGTGCGTGAAAAATGATCATGTGCACAGGTGAATCAGAGCGGAACCCGGGTGTCTGCGGGCGGCCTACCCTCTCGACAGAGTCCTCATCGGCCCCGTGGAGCCTCAGCCATCTGGCCAGCTCCGAATCGCTGCACTCCTCCTCCAAGGGGGTCCGGCAGCCCACAGGGGGCGCCGGGGTATCTGGGGAACGAGTCTATTTTAGTACCAGCCCTGCACCTGCCAAAAATTCACTTCTGACTGTCGGCCAATGCCTGTGGTGCAACGCTGAAGGTTACCTTCACAGAAGACCCAGAGCTGACTCTAGAGCTTATTTAGAGTCTCCTTTTCAGGAGACTCTAATGTTGACAATGTTGATAACAGCCCATAATGTTGATAATAGCCTACAAATGAACTGTGTCAGTTGATAAATGTGTCAGTTGTGGCTTCGGGTGGGTCAGCAGAGCGAGCTAATGGTGAGACTACGGGCCTAGAACGTGAATGCTCACCTGTGGTTCCAGCCTTGGCCCGCAGTAGTTTGATCTCCTGCTCCCTCTCGTCTAGAACCTGCTGCAGGATCGCCTGGTACTCACGCTCCCTCGTCAGCAGTTCCTCCAGCAGCCTGAAAATAGCACAGCAACCCAAGGTCACCACAAGGTCACCACCGCGCTACGGGTCTGCTGTGAGCTACCACTGGGGAGTAAAGGTCAGCTGTGGCCACCGCACACACAGTGGTTTTGCTGAGCAAGCCATGGAAAGGACCAGTGGTAATTCAACTCTAGTCCAATAGGGACCATATGTACTCTGTGCAAGTTGATTTAACACTGAACATTTTATTGTGCAGAAGTTGTGCTATGGAGCACCATAGAGTCAGCCCATAATGGAAGTCAGACCGATATCACAAGAACCATTGCTATTATTTCTATATACACCCCTCAGTGAATATTCTTATCCACAGTACGCATATTTTACATGCCGACCAGTGCTACAGCAGAGAGCTTGCACTGATAGGAGGATGACAAATGCAGTGGTAGCAAAAGGAATCCAGGCAAACTTGTCAGCCGTACACCTGTTGGGACAAGGCTAACTGCAACTGTGAACTCCTGGCAGGCAAATTTTCAGCCTGAAAACACATAACACTGCAGAATCACAGAGGAACCATTGCAGTGTGATGAACAGCACACACAGGCCTCCTATTATGAGAATGTAGTGGAGAGAGAAAGGGGAAAATACGGTAAATAAAGAAAGAGAGCAGTGCTATTTAAGCAATATCACACAGAGGGACTGGTGCTATAGTGTAAATCAGCATGGCTGAGTTTCGGTCATAGGCAGAAGGCGGCAGGCTGAGTGCCAAAGATAAATGCAAAGGATCCGCGTTAGTTTCTCAGAGACTGATCAGATGTTGCTTGGGTTGAGGTAAAAAAAAACACACACAGCATGCAGAAATCATGTAGCTACTCTCGATGATTCACTGACAATAAGACAATAATTTAATCTCAGTTTGTCAGGGCATTATGAAAAATACTAAATACAAAACACAAAAATTCCTGATAGTGTTTACTAAAATAAGGAATGATAATCCACTTCTGTTTTGTATTAAGTTTTGAATGGATAAAGGGCACTATTTTTGTTGAGCATCAATCAGTTAATTGGCAACACGTGACAGCTCCATGCAAGTGATTATAAATCCTCTTTTGTCCATCCCTAACAACCTCTAATCTGTAATACCAACATTATTTATGTTCAGCAACATGATGTGAAGGTTTGCTACTCATTACATTTCACTAATTAATAGTAGGTGTATCACACCTTAAGGACCGTCGGTTTTTAGAGTGCCTGCTGAAATGCCACTCCAGAGACCCACTGCACGTAGTTGCCATATGAACGGTTGCCATGGTAACGGCTACCCAGCCCACCTGTTGGTCTCCAGCTTCATTCTCCCGAGCTCCATGCTGACAGAGCGCTGCGCGTTGTGAGACTCGTGCGAGACGGTGGAACTGAGCGTGCTCACGCCGGAGGTGGCCACCGTGTCATCGTGCGGGGCGCTGGGGGCGGCCCCGCTCTGGCGGGCGTGGCGCCCCTCGTGTTCCATGTCGTCCTCCACGTCCTCCTGGTCAGCCGGATCGCTCTCGGAGGTGAGGCTGAAGTGAGGCCTCAATTCTGCACACAAGTAAGGCGGCAGGGTTACCCTCCACAGTAACACAAGATCCACCATTAGACAGTAATGTAACACTGTAAAATCACGCTCGCCACAAAACAACAGACAAGTAGGTCACCCTCTATGACATCACATCGCTATAGCCACTGTAGCCTTCCATTGCCATTAACAACACAGAAACACAGAAATAGAAGGGGGCAGCAGGGCATGACTGAGTGGGGAAGGAGGAGGACGTTACCTGGCACCAGGATGGTGATGGCGGTCTGCACTGCCTTGCGGATGATATTGTCCAAGGCAAACATCCAGTGGGGTTTGATGTTGTGGTTCCGCAGGACTTTGTTTACCTGGTGACGCGCCATTGACGCCAACACAAACCTCAGTGAATCCCATTTCACCTTGTGCATTACCATCAAAGACACAGGGACCATGTAAATTCAAAGAGATGAACATGGCAAATATACCGAGTGGTATTTGCTTATTGTTTTTTTAAAAATAGGGACAGGACAGGAGGACATGATTAGTGCATACACCTACTTGTTAATTTTGGTATAATGTAGACACTGTAGTACTGTCATTTGGCACAAGGTACACCCACAAGAGGGCACCAGAGCATACCATATAGAGTGTTACATAATATTTTTCAGATAACAAACCATGGGCCCGCAAACAGGTCAGCCATTTGAGTATAATTTGCATGTGTCTGTTTATGAGATAAAACAAAGTCAATTTCCTTTCATGATGTAGCTGACAGACCTCCCTTTATCTGCTTTGAAGTCAGACTTCCATAACCCATTTCCCCTCTCTATCTACTCAAAGGTTGAAAACCATAGCAACATAAATTACATTAACATTCTTTTTTTTAATCTTTTGCAATGACATTCAAGCTTGATTTATTTGCTCCTTTAAACTGATTTTAAAATGATACTCGTATTCAGTCTGAACTCAAGCTGTAAGGCCAAGGCACTCACCGCGTCCTGGAAGCCAAAGAGCGCCATCTGTAGCTGGCTGATGGCGCTGCTGTCGAAGTCCAGCTCCAGCTTGAGCTGGGAGAGGGTGCTGGCGATGATCTTGCGGTCGGCCATGCGCACAAACTCGCCCAGGCTGACCACCAGGGTGGAAATGTGCTCCCATTTTAGCTTGCTTTCCTCAGCACCCTATAGGGATAAGGGGGAGAGGGAGGGGAGAGGAAGAGGAAGGGCGGGTGGGTTGGATGAGGAGGGTGTTCAGAGTCCTGACTGACACCCCTGTGTTCCAGTATGTGATTTTATTATTACTACTGTGTAACCAGGGGGGGGTCAATGACAATGATGGCCTGACATATAATTGGAAGGTAACAATACAAGACAGGGCGAAAAAAGTTAAATACATTATTTAACATTCAGACAGAACTAACTCGGGGAAGAGGCTGAAAAGTGTGCGTGCGCTCACCTGGTTCAGTGACTCCACCAGGTTCGCCACCACTTTGTCGCGGTCCTCGTTCAGGATGCGGTGGAGTGTGGCCCTCCTCTCGCTGTCCTTTCTCAGCATGAAAAAGCCCGAGTCCTTCTCCTCGGGGGAAGGAGGCGCGCTGTGGTCCTCAAAGTTCTCTACGGGAATGCTGACCAAAAACGTGGACTTCACTTCAGTTACACAACTAAAGGACGAAGTGTAGCACAGTGGGTAAGGAACTGGGTTTGTAACCGAAAGGTCGCAGGTTCGATTCCCGGGTAAGGACACTGCCGTTGTACCCTTGAGCAAGGTACTTAACCAGAATTGCTTCAGTATATATCCAGCTGTATAAATGGATAAAATGTAAAATGCTATGTAAAAGTTGTGTAAGTCGATAAGAGCGTCTGCTAAATGCCTGTAATGTAAAGGCTATTAGCCAGTCCATATAAACACACATACTGCAGCTCCTCCAGCCCTCAGAGAGCAGCCTCCGATTAACAAAATAAATGTAGGTCAGACAAATAGACAGGAGCATTGAAACATGAAGACTAATTTTGGGTGACACCCCAAGGTAGAGCGCCGTGGGAGAGCCCTTTACCTCAGGAACAGGGATCTGTGCCCTTTCACATCCCGCTCACTGTAGCACTTGGTGCTGGGCTTGAAGACAAAGGGGTTGGTGTTGAGGTCGTTGTCAGGGGAGACCGAGCCGTATTCACTGCTGCTGCTGGTATCCTCGACGACGACAGGCACAGGCAAGGAGATGCTACGCAGATACTCTGAAGGGGCATCATGTGCGCACAGTTACAACTGATATCGCTCCATATTAAATCACAAATACCGATTATGGTGGTAATTACTTTATTTATTTATTTACTTATATTTTTTAAAATGAGGAAATAGATAATAAGGAATACATAACAAAACATGGCTGACTATGTCCGTGATTGTGAACAGCTAGCTTGTGTGGACTGCAATATCTAACAACGAAAAAGGGAAGCACACTCACCTGACCCTGGGGTCAGTGCTATAAACAGAAAACAAAAACAAAGCATCAATGGGGAAACTTTAAAACCCTGTACACAAATTATATGGGAGGTATGTAAAAAATGAGGAACATAGCAAACAGTAACTGCAACGCAAACACAGCCCTTTCAAAAGGGTTATACAAAGGAGCTCTGCTTAGTCTCTGGCCACCCGTTACGATCGGACCACTGTGAGAAGCAGGGCATTTGCGCGCAGTCGCACCTGTGAAAGAGCTCTTGCCCTTCTTCTTGCGGCTGGTGACGGTGAGGAACTCGTCGGTGAGCAGGTCCACGGCGGTGGCCCGGCGGTCCGGGTCGGGCTCAAAGCAGCGCAGGATGAATGCCTTGGCCTCCTGGGACATGGAGTCCGGGATCTCGGGGTGAATCTTAAACATCCCCACCTGCAGCCATAATGGGACACATTCTGACCATCCTGAAACCTGTCACTCTGAACCAACAGAGTGGAGAGATATGCGACGTAAGGGTCAGGAGGACCACTGTCCACCGGTGCCAAGCTGGGTGATGTCATACTAACCCACACACACAGTATTCCAAAAGCACCACAGAACAGCCTCTTTTCCAAATTCCACATAATAAGCATGGAATGTCTATCAGAATTTTGGATGTCATTTAAAGAGGTCCTTTCTTGGAATCAGAATGCGGACTTCAGGCAAACAGGGATAAGTCTCCCAGACGCATTCCCGCAATGTGAATAGGGCTGAATGGAATGAGGTCACGGCTTCCATCCACTCACGCCATTGTTTAAAATACCAGTGAATGAGTAACTTCAAAAACAGATAAAATCCATAACAGAAGCATTAGGACAGGACAGTTAAGATACACAATTACGATATCTCCATTTGAAGTGGCTTATATTTTATAACCATTCCTCATGCAACAACATTTTGAGCCTTTCAATGGAAAATCAGAAAAAAACAAAATGTTCTTTTCAACTTTTTGATCAGCAGCCAAGACTGTACTCTATGGAATCACAGGGAAACACAGACAGTGGTGATGGGGTTTTTCCCTGGAGAAGATAACGCTGTAAGTGATTCAATGAGGGTTCCAATGAGATTTTCTGCATTCTAGATAATGACAAGATAATAGCATTGTCAATACTCAATAAAGTTAGGTGATTAAATGATAATGAAAAAATGTGCACGTCTGCGGTTTAGTCTTTTCATTCTGTTTGTCAGAACTTCTGGCATTCCAAATTCTTGTCCATAAAAGGTATCCTCAGCAGAATCAGTATTATTCCTGTTTCAAATATTCAATGGCACAAAATCATCTACAAATAAAACCAAAGGAATGGCAAGACATACATTTGAGTGTTTTCTAGCTTAAAGAGCAACATGGCCTAGATCTCTCTCTGAAAAACTGTACCATTCGCCATGAGTTTAATAATTTATTTGTACCCATATTTTGCCATACATTTTTTTTGCTGGTAAAAGGTACTTATTAGGGCCCAAAGAACATTATTGCGCCTTTCAGGATATTTTGAAAATTTGTTCCTAAAAGAAGAAAAATGTACGTCCACGGCACTATCATTACATTTTCTTGAAGCTTATTATCCAGTCTTATGAAGAAATTAAATAGGCATATGGAAAAAAATCACAGGGAAAGTATTCAGTTGGGCATGCCCTCCAAACACTTTCGCTATGTTCTTGCTTGTCAGAGCTATAACATGGGGCACTACTATGTGGCACCCGCTATTGAAGGCAATTCCACCCATCCTTCCACAATTATGATCAATGTCCTTTGAATAACCATTCCAACCCGCTGGATTGGACACACAGGTGGTACACAAAAACTAGAGAGCTGATTCACAATTGTGAATGCTAAAGATTAACTCTGATCCACTGAGTTAATGTTGGTTTAACTCGATGGATCAGACACTTCAGTACAATTACAGTCGTGTAGTTCACACTGCTGCCCAATGCAAACATCTTAATAAAACATGGACAAATAAGTACATAATAAATTCCACACAATCACTTGTTACCAGGGACATCATACTACTGTGCATGTTGTGATGAAAGAAACTTTAAAATGTGTAATTTGAGCCTTGTGCTTCTGAGAGACCAGTAAATCAGTAGGGTTAGCCATTTTCCACTGTTTACAGTTGTGCTCTGAATACATTGTTCTGCACGCTACTGTGTTTTGGATACGGTATGTGACTGAACCGGTGGGTGGAAACCAAAATAGATTTCCCTTCCCTTTTTATAGTCTGGCAAGTGAGGGAGTTTCCAATATGTAATAAATCCACAACGAAGATAATGCACTCCGTGATTCAGACTAACTGACACATTGCCTACCAGTTAACATACCGTTGTGACATCAGAATGCCTCTGGGGACATATTGTTGTGCACGTATTTATTCTGTGCTTAGGGTACGCAAACCCAACAGGTGCTTCTGACCCGACAAACACTCACTTTGAACATGGCTGCCTGTGGTTCCCCGAGCTCATAAAAGGGGGGCTTTCCGGTGGCCATTTCGATGATGGTGCAGCCCAGTGACCAAATGTCCGCCGGCTTGCCGTAGCCCCTCGGGCCCTTGTCGATGATTTCCGGCGCCATGTACTGTAGTGTTCCTGCGCCATCAGAAATACACATCATTCATGTCGCACAGTGACACAAAACAGGCCTTGTACTCAAGCGGGTGATTTCCCAGACCTTGTTCATCAGCTCTGGTCAAAGACACAGTCGTATATTTTGCCTAATGTTGTGCACCACTAAAAAAATCAGGGTCTGTGAAATATGCTCTGGATGTGGTTAATGCCAGTGAGTAATGTTGTGTGTTGAGGAACTGCTCGGCTCAGCCTGGGCAAAGTGAGTCTACGGTGTAAATACATTTGCACTTTACGAGTAGCGCCACGAAAATACACTGCCTTTGATCTCAGCTGAAGTTACAGCGGCCTACCAGGCTCAGACTGCACCCTAAGGGCTACTGAGAAGCTATGAGAGCCTCTTTGTTTTCTAATGGCAGGCAGAGGAGCTGGAAGTGTTCCCAGCTGCTGCTGGCGGTGAAGGCCGATTGGAGCCAACAGATAATCAGCTGATCTTCATAACCAAGGCTGATCTGTGCTCCGATTGGCTGCTGCTTTGTCAACATGGACACAGCCGAGTTCTTCACCAGCCTGCAGGTTAAAAATACTAAGCTGGCTGAGCACACACAACAAACAGGACTCTGTACAGCTTTCACAAGATATTCTGAGATGTTTTATGGCAATGTTCTCTGGTATTAGCTGGTGTTTCCTTCAGTCATATCGATTATTGACCACATCTGGGAGGTCATGAAATGTACCACAAATATCAAGCATTGTGTTTCCTCAAAAAAAAAGGACATTTATTTTAAGCATTACATTGACTCTTGAGAAGAAGCTTCCTGTCTACCAGCAGAAGATTGGTGTCACGCACCTGTAAACGTTTCTGTGCAAGGGTTGATGCCAGCCAGCCTTTTGGACGTTCCAAAATCAGAAATCTTCAGCACTCCACTGTACGTGTTTATGAGCACGTTGTCACCCTGTTGGAGAAGGTAATTCTTTAGGACTGTGTTTCTACCAGGACAAAGACAGGAAATTCTACAATTCCCAGTTAACACTTAGCATGGAAACCTTTTGTCATTCCTCAGTATATAAGCTTCAGAAGCTGACTCAGAGTACTCCCATGTACAGTGTATTTCCTCAAAATTCAAATGTTGAGGACTGACAGATGTCTACAATACTAACACAAGCATGCAATAAACAATCAAAGATGATTAACATTTAACCAAATGGCTGTGAAAAATCATTTTGGTAGCACTAATGTGCAACGAGGCAGAATTTAAAGCTTTTTCGTGGGCGTACGGCAAGTATGGCAATGACTTTCTGCACTGGTAGCTTGGTCCGTTTCTGTTCATCATTTTTGGAACTTGCTCTTTGGCAAAAAGTGTACCCTCATTAGACTGGGAAAGGGTTTCGCTTACAAAACACAACACATGATAAAATGCATTCTTCTGTCTTCTATAATGAGGTGTTGATTTGTGGATTTTCTCACCTTATCATGGGGTTAAAACAATTAAGGAGAGACAAAAACAAGATCAGGTTAAACACAACAAGGCCAGACCTTTATGTCTCGGTGTGCAATCTGATTGTCATGCAGGTACTTGAGTCCCTCCAAGATCTGCTTGGTGTAAAAGCCGATGGTGGGTTCATTATTCTTCAGGGGGCCCCATTTAGATCTAAGAAGCGCAGAGAGGCTTCCTGGAGAACCACAGACAAACAGACCCACGGGAATGAAATCAATGATGGAAATGACTTATATTTACAACATTTATCAAGCATTTGCTAAGGAGGGGATAATTGAAGGCAACACAGGCTAAATGAAACTCTTGAAGGTCACAGACAGAGCAGTTTGTGTAATATTTTCAGAATACGTAGCACCTGATTGTACGTACATTCTTGTATTAAATAAACTAACTCCCATTTACTGGTTTTAAGAGTTCAACCCTGTGAAGCTATAATATCATCTTTCTAATCAAAAAAGAATCAAAGGAATAAAAAATCTATAAGCTTTAAACCAAGTAGAACATGGTGTGCTTCCTGGACAGAAGCAGTAACTCTACAAACAAATCTCTACAAACAAACCCACATACTTGACTTCCAACATAAATGGCTACCCCGTCGATCCACCCTCTGACCACAAACAAACACTACATGGCATGCTGGGGAATAGGACACAAGTCTTGAGGAAGAGTTTCACAGTCAGTGATTGACTTTTGCCCAGGTCCTGAGCCATCATGCAGTGCTGACAGGTGTCAATCAGGGCATTCTGGCTCTCACCTCCAGGCACCTGCTCCATGAAGATCTTGATGAATCCGTTCTCGCTGATGGACCCCAGGTACTGCACAATGTTTTTGTGCTTCAGGTGCTTGTGAAGGGCAATCTCCTCATGAAGAGGCTGAGAGTACCTGGAGGTAGAAAGAGACACAAAAGAGATTTTATTTGCTGTAGACCGAGTAGTGATTAACACTTGACATGTGTCAAGGGAAAAGTGGACAGGTGACAAGTGGCTCTTTAGATGACAAATAAATTAACGGATTAACACTTAAAAACAAACACTGGTCATTGGTCATAAATAATGACCTTTGTATACTGACATATTTGAGGTTAGTATGCAGGTAATGATACGGACAGGGTTCATTTAATATTGAAACCTCTGGTAGGCGGTCTAAAAACCAAGACGCAGAGGCTACTACGATATTCAGCATTGAGTTCATTGGTATCAATAATTAACCACCAAAGTTGTGAGATGAATAACTACATCTTTATCTTGACACACAGACACGTGACTTCACTAGAAAACCAAGGCCTCTTTGTTATTGACATCTTCCCTATCAGGTATTCAAAAATGCGCCTGGGACATTTCCCCAGACTGTTTGAGGAAAAAGAAAAAATGAACAGAATGCAGAACGATGTCTGAATCCTGACTCAAGCTTCTGGTCTGCAAGCTGTCCATGATTAATCCTGCTTTCAGTGTCTCGGCGACATATTACACAAGAGAATACAGGAAGACGAGGAACAGCTGGCTTCAGATAAGGGCCAATGACTGCTAGCAGTCAGGAAACATTTCTGCCAAAATTGAGATCTAACACCAACAATAAGAAAATGCTCAATGCCCTGACTTTCTAAAATGCAATGTACACCTCAACACAAACATCAGATTAGTTTGTTTTTCTGGGGAAAAAACGGCATGCAAATAACTTTTCTGGGATGGTCTTAATGGTTTTTAACTTAATTATTCATGAAAAAGCCCAAAGCTTTCAGTTAATGTATCAGAACACTAATAACTTGTGACCTGATTACTTTAACAATGTACGGCAGCAGAACTGCTGGTTTGAAGGAGACAGATAATTAGTCTTGTGTAGGTGGAACAATCAGTTGACAATTATTCTAGGCAGACAAGGTGGGGAAGTAAGAGGCAGTTTTTTTGTTGCTAGGCAACGCTTCCCTTCTCGCTTCGTTCATTACCAGCACTCAGGCCTACACACAAGGCTCTCCACAGAACGTTTCAAGTGCATGAATGTGTGTCAATGTACGAGTGAGCAATTCCATGGACTATTCACCAGTGCACATGCTCAAAATGTTAATTCATGTCTCGCATGCAGAAAAAACATTTAGTACCATTTAGTACCATTTGAATGCTGCCCACCTGTACACTGTATTGCTACAGTGTTCGCACTGTATCTTAATGACTAGTTCTTTCTTCTGTCGGCCATAATTTATTCATATGCAAGAAATGTATTGAAAGAAGGCTTGCCTTGATAACGATCAACATCAGGACATCAATAGGATTAAGTAGTATGGGCTAAATACAGGCACATTAGTTTAAAATACATCTTGAATGAATAATTCAAGTACTATTTAAATTCTTCTAATTATGATTAATAATAAACTATTAATTCATTGCCATATTATTTTCCAGTCATGAGCATAAATAAGCATACTTCTTACAATTCAATTGAGAATTTCTACTTATCCTGGCTGAGTGAAACCCTTCTTGGGCGATGCCAGCGCCAAATGTGATTGTGCAAGACTGCCGGCCAGTAGGCACTGGCACAGTCCAGATCCAACACTAAACACAGGGGCCCATCAATGCCCTAATACGGTGGAACATGGCTCTACTGGGAACATATTCGGAAAAACAGTCAGAACTATATTTTAGGACTAACCCATTTAGTGCTCTGAAAACAAAATAAAATAAATCAATTCTAAAAGACATGGGTAGCCAATGTTGGCTGTGCTCTCATTTTTATTCCGGTTGATGCTCTTGCAGCTGCATTTTGAACAAGCTGCAGTCTATCAATAGAATTTTCTGAAAGATCAGTAAGAAGGGCAATGTAATAATCTGCTTCTCAAAGTCAGGCTCTGAAAGAAAAGTCTTTGAAAATATTCATCAGATGAAATAGGCTATTTAACTAACTAGGAATATGAGCTGTAAAACGAAGGTCAGAATTCTGAAATTACTCCTAGGTTCTTTGCTTTTGAATTACACTGTAGAGAGAAAGCCAAATTTATTCTCTAATTTCCTTTTATACATCTTAAAAGTCACTCTAAAATGTTTCATAACTCAAATTAATTGCATAATGAAGACTTTGTGTGGGTCAAACCTTTGATAATGCTGCTTGTGATGAGCAATAAATCACAGATTTAGTGAGCAGCATTTGTTGAGTGTGGACTCCAGTTCCTTCAATAACTTCTATAACCACTAAATTCGGTTCAAAACCTCACATGACTGAACCAAAATGTTGTGCTGGTTAATGGAATAAAGAAACTGTTGCTTGATGTTTCTGAGAATCCCATTTTGAAACATATGATTTTTCAACATACAACTGAATCAGCATGGTTCAGCAGTTCATATTTTGATGATACCACCAGCTCTGTAAGTGCTGGTAAAGACAACATGTATCTGTAATTCTCCTTTGGTGACCACAAGGGTTGTTCTTTTTGTAATTACAGAGAGAATAAAATCTCACAGCTCACAGTGGTTTCCCACAAGACTTTCAGCTACATTTCTTGAGCTGCTAGAGGCTTATACACTTGAACTGTCATCTCCATGGATACACATTTAGAAAAAAATAACCTAATCTAAGATCAAAGCCTTTATCTTTCTGTAATTGTCCAATGCTTACACAATTCTTCAAAGATGAAATACATTAGCTGGCATGAGTATGTTTAAACTCAGATTAACATTTCAAGTGGAACATCCCATTATTGAATATGTCTCAACCAGAAACTGAAGACAGCCAGGTAAATTCTGGTTAATCTTAAAACATTATACATATAAAAATACAGTTACTGATGATAGTATCTGATCATTTGTGACATTCGAGAATGAATCTATCATAGGTAAATCTTTTAAGCCAAAAATTGAAACTAAGATGCAACAGAAGCACACAATCACAGCGTTACCAGCTATTAACCCCAAAAAGTGAAGAAAAACTGTCACAGCCACAAACACAGACAGCTACAGGCATCCAGAAAGTCAGTGATGTCAGAGAGGACCATCATTTTGACAACCTATTGAGGTCACTAAATAAACCAAAATCTGTTCTGCAACTAATTTTGTAACCAGGGCCTGTTCTAGGGATAATGAAAATGGATGTCCTAATATGAATGCACTGCTTGATATTTTTGGCTTTCGTGAGTTGCTATCCAGTCTTATGAAATAGCATGAGCCAGTGCTGCTTTCTGTCACACTTCCAGATGGGTAGATTTTTTTTTGTGTGCTTTGTAGCAACTTGCACAGCTCTCCTTGCTCAGTGTTCTGAGTCCAAGTAGGGCAGAATGTAGACCACTCACCTGCTATCCCTCTCAGGGATCTCCTTGATAGCCAGCCGCACTTGGTTGCTAAGGTCCCGGCCCGCATACACCACCCCGAAGGTGCCCTTCCCGAGCACCACCCTCTCCCCGTGCTCGTCGTACTCGTAGTCGTACTGGAATCGAAAAACAGGGCACGCGGGGTGAGAGTAAGGACAGATAAGGAATATCTAGCGTAACAGCCATAAAACACCCGAGCTAATAAATATCAGAAGAGGTCAGATGCAGTAGGAACCGTGAAGCAGGCAGAAGGCAAGGCTGAACAGTAGGATAGGTCTGCAATGAGAAGATCATCAAAACACACCCAGGGAAGACGCTAACATCCATATTTCAGAGGGTGCTGGGAGTCGTTTGAAGTAAGACACTATGAGACACACTAATGAACAACAGGGCATGAGAGGTAAAATATAGCCGTGTGAGTGACAGGTAGCGCGCAGGAGGCAACATTTGGATAAACGATAACACCAGGACAGGTGATGCAATCTGAGAGGAGACACGGAACGTGAAATAGGAAACTGGAATGCAAACGCGGGCAGGGTGTTGTCTTAAAGGCGTGGTGCTGTTCAAACAGAATCCAAACTGGTTCTGACGCTTCCGCTGTGCCAGGGCTGCGTTTTGCACGCAGGCGTGCAGATGTTTTGATTAACTGTGTGGAAGGTGAGTGGAAAAGCTGGAGCCCTCCCAAAACCCCGTTCCCTTCCTAGTGCAGATGACGCTCACATGACAAGAAAGACCGAAGCTCTAAAAGGGGCAGCCAAAAAAGGTTTTTGAAACAGGGCAGCCAAATTGGTTCCTGGCTCGAAAATGCATTATTTATGTGCAAGGACTTAAGACACTTAATCTCTTAAATCTTAGTAAAAGCATGATGGGGGGAGGGGAGGGGGGATTTGATGGGGTTTTAAAAATCCATTAAAGGGAATAACGAAGTGTACTATGGTAGATTTTTCAGGCTGTGTCCTGTCAGTAGAACATTGGAGCAAAATTAGAAATTAGCAAAAGGTAAATACCGCATGAATATCAGAAAGCACTTCTTTACACAGACATCTGTTAATGTTTGGAATAGCTTGCCAGGCTATGCTGTAGAGGCAGAGACCCTAGGGGTTTTCGAGTTCAGGCTTGAAACAGTGCTAGGCACTGTCTTGTTTGCAGTTAAATATGAATGCAGTTGGGCTGACTGGCCTGTTCTTGCCATTATTTGTTCAGATGTTTATACTTGTCATTTCAAAGATATCTGCTGTACCTCTGTGCCATGATTCTCGCACAGTAAATCTTGTGGTGTGAGAGAAAGTGAAGGAGGCGGATGAAAATAAAAGAAAAAAGGCTGCAGCCGTGAAGTAGTGATCCCTCTCTCCTTCTCCTCACCTCTAGAGCCTCAGGGTCACAGTCCCCTTCCTCCGGCCCCTTCCATGCCTCCTCCGTAATGCTGTTCACCAGGTCACATAACCTGGAGTCCACACAATGTCAAAACTAATCCACACAATTACAAACATATGGTACATGTCATAAACCTTGACCCACAGACGCTTGCTGTATATCAAATTATACACGTGCGCACACACACACACACACACACACAGCTTTATCTTTGGCCTCTTCTACCCCTACAAAATATCACCAACTGACACACACACATAACGTTTCACACCCTTTCAACACAACACAAAATCTGTGAATTAAAAAATCACATCAACACTGATATGCAGTGCGATCCCCTTGTCATAGGGAATAAGGATGCATTTAACACAACTGCGAACAGCTAGGAGCGCCTGGGCTTTCTGAGCGGCAAGGGAACTTCAAGATGCACACTGGCTAGCATGAAAATGAAAATGCAATCTACAATTTTAAAGAATCAAACCATAATTTATTTTTTGGCACATTAAGCACACTGAGGAAGACTTAGGCCAAAACGTTTGTGCATATCGTGCCCTCATGAATGGATGCAATAAAACAATAATTTATAGTATTCTCATGAGTGCTGTCCGCTTTCTCTTTCAATTTACAACCTTTAAATGAATCACAGGCTGTGAGTTTGAGACAGAGTGAGAAGGAAGTGGGGCGGACCTTTTGCAGTGCATCTCTGTGCAGAAGTAGATCTGGAAGTCCTCAGAGTTGTTGAGCACGTACAGAAAGCAGCTGCGCTCGTCACATTTGGAAATGCTGAAAGAGAAGGGTAACGATTTAGGAAAGAGGAAGAGGGACGTTTTCTCTGAAATGTTCTGTGCATGGACATGCAGGGGGTATGCTGGCTATACTGGTTGTGTTTTCTCTCCCCAGATTATAGTTCTGCTCACCCTTGCCCAACTGCATCATTCTGCATGTACTTTCTTATCTCCACAGCTCATGTGCTTTACAAAATTGCTGTTGCATTTTAGCCCCTCCCGCACATGGTACGAGCTGCGTAATTTTCATACCGTGAACGAAGAATTTAAGACTCACAGAACGCATATCGCAGCGGTGGTCTAACACAAAAGTTATGCGCAGCACCCACATCTTCCCTTCACAGTTCTTCTGTTGGCACTGACCAGACACTCCCCGGTGTTCATTTCAGAGGGAGGGCCTGGGGATTTTGCCAATCTTTTGACAGTTAAGAAAAGGCTAATACTGTTGCGTGGGAAACGAAACAGCAGCTGTTTTCAGCCCACTGTGGCATTCTGGACTTGCTATTGGCTCTCTGGAGCATCTGGAGGAAGAGTGGGCACAAAGAGTGAGACGTTCCCTAGCAACATTTCAGGGAAGCCCGCTGGAGTGAGAGATCAGCCTGACATAAATTGCTGCCCCCACAGGGAGAAAATTTTGCATCCCGATAACAAACATCTCCTTCTACAGTTCTTCAGAAAAGGTCACTGGCGACTGGCGTGATTTCTGTGATCCGAGTCACAAAAGATAATGGCCGCATTCAATTCACCAGAACCGAGGAGAATGGCTGGTTGCGAGAGTCGTGCGAAAAGGTAAAAATGCAGCACGGCGTTCTTCGCCGTAGAGACTGACCTTACACCCCGGATTGATGTGGCCGTGAAGTTCCACTCGTGAATCCCTTTCTGCCATTTCAGGGTACAGAAAGCAAACATTAAAACGTGCAATATTTATTTGCTAAGTAAATACTTACGCTTAGCAAATGAAATGACAAATATTTACATTTTTTCGGTTTACACACATTACTGAAGCAACTCCATGCTCAGAGATCTGAAAGCTCACGAGACCTCAACCCGCGACTTTCTGGTTACAGGTCATATCGTTACCCGCCACCTCCCCCTGAAGTTCTCTGACAATCTCAAAATGAGACAGGACATGCATGCAACCGCAGTTACCATGGTAGCAATATTCAACAGAGGCTTTTGTCTCAAAGGGAAGTGCCTGACATTAATAATCAAAGAACATGTTCTATAATGATCTCTACAGTACAATCATTAATCTTCCTATATTATTTCTGAATGAACTGGTTCAAGCAGTCATTAATTTTTTTTATCATTATGGAAGTAGACCACATCAGATAAATTATAAGGGTATATTTTCTTTTGAGCTCTTTGATTAATCGACAAAGAAGTTTGATGATTGTGTGATATTTGGCTTGTTGTCAAAAGACAGAGGAAAAACCGTTTAAAAAAGCAAAGCAAAAAGCGAACTATTCTTTGGAATCATCCATATTACCTTGTCATCTGGGGCCACGTGCCAGATTGAAACTGTCTTCTCTTCAACATCATTGTTGATAGACAAATAGGAGGGCTGATAGACCTTAGTGGGCTCCAGTATTAAAACCTATGAGAATAAAAACATACAACAACGCATTCTTCCAAACAAATTGGTAGAATGGACTATGCTGTGCATTATGCACACAAAAGCTGGAGAAAAATAAATGAATACAAAGAGTAAATGAGTAGCCTAATGAGCAAACAAGAAACACTGAGAAAGAAAGGGAGGACAAGGCTAGGTCAAACAGAGAACGCAGAACATGGGCAGGGAAACTCACAGGGAAGCGAACGGAGGAGACGTCCTTCTTCGTCGCCTCCACCAGGAAGTCCATCCAAAAATCCACCAGTTCCTGCTTCAGGGCCTGTGGCTCTGCACCGGGCTTCTTGAAGTGCTGGTAGATCAATATCGTCTCCACAATCGAACGCAGATACCTGAATTTCAGTACGAGGTACAGAGAGACACCAGAAATAAACTTTTTTAAAACGAACAGCTGAAGCCCAGGACACATTGCCATCTTAAAGCCAGTTTTATTTTTAAATTCACTTTTCGGAGGAAGAAAACCTATTGAATCGATTAAGGCTTCTCTTTTCAGAAGCAACATTTTTCTTTCCCGCTGTTATGCAAGAGTCCATTTCGCACCTTCCTGATCAATAACAGACCAGAGGCAGTTTTAATGATGTCATAAATCTATCCTAGCGCCAAGCGGTGCATCAAAAAAAAGAGGGGGAGGGGGGTCATCTGAGGACTAGGCTCTTACCAAATGGGGGCCTTCAGTTTGAAGAGCTTCTCAGATGCCTGGATGACTCTCATGTTGTCACAGGCCAGGATGCTGGCCCCAAGGAAGAAGCCCACGTCCCAGTAGCTCTGCAGTTTGTCCAGGCTGCCCTTTTTGCCCAGAAGACTACTTAATTTCACACCTGTGGGAATAACCAGTTGTCAGCTGGAATAACTAGGACTGTACATATTATCCACCAATTCAGGCTTTCACTGTTAAGTCATCAGTATGACAGGATAAGGACAGGATATTACAGCTGGAATCATACAGGGATTTTACAGTTTGAGGGTAGGGAAAGCAGAGAATGCAACTAAATCTGACTGTTGTTAAATTAAAATCCATTTAAGACAATAGTAGTGTGTTGTGGTGATGAGATGCCTGAGCTTTTAATTGGAAGGTTTCAGGTTCAAATCTCAGCTAGGCTGCTGTACTCTGCAGAAAGGACGCCTAAATTTAATCGCTTCTTTCAGAATCCAGCTTAAATGAACACACGTAGGACAATGCCTCTCCTTTAAAAGCCCATTTACTCTCAAGTTAAATGCTAAGCAGAAAAAAGTGGTTGATTGTCCCCAGTCAGAAGACATGTCTGTACAGGTCTTGCAGGGCCTCAACAAAGAACAACACAACAGTCTGAGGGCAACCCCTTTCATCTTCTCTCATTCCTGAGCAACTCCAGGTTTCAGATTTCACAACAAAAAAGGAGGACTTGAAGCATAATACAAATAACAATGTAGCTCGCTCAGTGTATTAATTCCATTATTATTAACCCTGGTGACAACTAGATCCCTGCTCAGCTTCCCTCAATTATCCCCTTTAAAAAGGCATGAATGGTTTATTCCAGCAACTTTCTGTGACCTGTGGGGATACTGACCTGAAAACTAGTCAATGGTTTTACTGAAAGAAATAAAACCTGAAAAAAAAACTGATCAGAACGCAAGAAGTCAACATTAATGGATGCAATGTCAGTAGTGGACACCTACCGACTTTGCGGAGCTCGAAAGAGGTGTCGAATTGGTGTCCTGCCGCCAGGAGCAGGACAGCATAGTTGATCCCCGAATGTAGCGTCGGCTCCGATTCGAACCCCTTCTTGAACCTGAGGTGACAGTGATTCTCAGTAACTATGCTTAGTGTCTGTGCGCACAAACGTTCCTAAAGCTCGAAGTCAAGCCCCCATCTTGCGCCTGCCACTACTGTCAAAAAAATAGCTCTTAGGCTAATTCAGCCTCTGCTCTTACTTAATTGCTACTTCAATTCCTCTGTAGTGCTGCCACAATGCAATAACATGTACAACAAATTAGACACAGAAGCACATATTGAAAAGCCTTGGCACTTTTACAGAGGCTCATTTACTTAATGAGATTTTTGTTCCCTTGAATGCTTAAGTGTGAAAATGTGACTTTACACAATTCAAAGATGTGATTTGGAATATCGGATGACATAACTCAATGGGGGAGAGTCAGATTGCACTTTTTATTAATTTGTGAGCTATGAGGCATGACTAAATCCAGAAAGACACAATCATGCTCCACTTTTGGCTTGCACAAATCTAATGTTGTTTTCTATGAGAGTAAAATCCAGTCTCCCAGTGATGTCAGTTTTAAAACAATGCAGTCAGGGGGAATTCCTCGATGTCTAAAATCAGCACATTTTTAAAAACGAGCACCAGACACGAGATCAGACTGACGTGGTTCCTCACCAGCACGTGCCACTGTCCCGGCTCTTGGTGTCGGCGAAGTGCGAGTCCACGAACATGTCCTTGTAGATGCGTCCTACCAAGCAGTAAATATCAGACGCCACCTGCGCTTGTGATTCCACCAAGGGCAGCATAATGTCCAGAGCCTTCTGTCTGTCCCCAGGCAAGTTCCTCCTGAGGAAAGCCATGACCAGAGCAGCCATTAGCCATTAACCTTCCATCATCATTAGAGATTTATCACAGGAGAAACCAAGTAGCTGCAGTGTGACTATAAGTGCAGACTGGGGATTTTACTATACAGCAGCTTTTCTCCTTTCTTATTGCTTCCTGGGGTTAATTGCACTCCTGGAGTTAATTGGGACAGTGCTTCTGTGGATGTGTGTGCTTGTGCTTGTATGTGCATGTTTGTGTGTAAGTGTGTGTGTATGTTTGTGTGTGTGTGTGTGTGTGTGTTTGTGTGTGTGTATCAGTCACTGAAATGGTGGTTAGGTCAATGGATGGTTGGCAAAACCCATTAAATGTGCAACTCTTCTGTTTTTTGGAGGCACTTCAGACGGCAAACAAGGGGAACAAGGGCCAAGATCTCTCTGTCCTAAGCAGCGGTCCGGGACAGTGAGCCGTACGTACGGTCCTCTCGCTCTCTCTCTCGAGACATAATTCAAACATGGGCTCACAGCATGATGAAGCAAAGTCACGCATGTAATCAACAGCAAAAAAGGCACAAGCAAAGAATGATTTAAAGAATTTAGACCCCTGCTCCTGTCATTTTTTTTCTTTAAAAGCAGCTATGAATCCCTAAATAAATAAAGAAATAAATGAGATTTTTGGCATTTTTGCCATTTGGCACCTTTAATGCGCTCAAAGTGCTTCATAGAAAAGCTGCATCAACTTGTAGTACCCACCTATGTGATGCACAGCAGCCATTTAGCAGAAAGGTAGTGCATCACATATAAGCTGAGGTGGAAGAGGGAGGGGACTGTAAGCCAGTCAGGGATGATTAGGTGGCTACAATCAAAGTGCCAGTTCAGCAATTTGGTGAGTCAGGACCTTTTGCTTAACATTTCACCTTTCATCTGAAAGATGGCATCTATGCCAGCACTGGGGCATCGTTTTTTCTGCTTGCTCTGAAGGGAAGACCAACACCAACTGGCGCACCAACACCACCTCTAGTAGTTCTGCCAGTAAGTCTCCCAACTAAGCATAGCCTTCCTTAACTTTCGGCATCGGGCAAGAGAAAGTCACTGCAGACAGTCATTAGCAAGTTGCTACTACAGTTATTGCTGGAAAATGAGCCTATTCAGTATAATTTTACTGGATGTATTTTGGCTATTTATAGATACTAAAGAAGTACTATAAAGAGTTGATTAAAGTAATTACAAACGGGCTGAAATAAATATTACGGCACCGCTATTACCTTATCTTAACATTTCAACTGCAAAGGAGATTAGTCATTTGACACGTCCATTTCAGCTAACATTGCTGACACCGTGGCTATAAGTGGAGATTGACAAGGCCATCAGATGTAGTCGAGCTCCAAATATACCACTTAACATGCTGAAAGGCTGCTTTTTTCAACTCAGAAAGCAAGACTCTTTACACTGCTCCTGTACAGTACTAAGATGTTTCTTGTAAAGCGTTCCACATTAAGCAGAATCAAACAGTTTAAGAGCTGCAGAGTGCAACCTTGTGACCTTAGAAGAAGAAGAAGAAAAAAAGAAAAACAGTACTGAAGTGTTGTAGCTACGCTCCCTGACCGTGGAAAAATACTGCTACACGTTACATGCGGGCGAGCGGGACCAGACGCAGCAGACCTTACCGATTTAAAGCGAAGGCGTAATGGAACTTCACGTGGGGATGGGCAAAGGGATCGAACGTGGGAAGCTTTTCCAGCGTCTCCACCAGCTTGACAATGGATTCATAATCCTTCAGACCACGGGAACAAACAGAACAGAAATGCAGCAGCATTTGACAACTGTGTACCAGTTACAAGTTTAATGTCACAGTACTTTGTCCCACAATCCTTTGAAGTGAGTGTACATATTCACTCACATAAAACTCAATTAAAAATGGAATCACACCTGTTACATCACAATAGTTTTTCTCAGTGTAAAATGCACGTTTTAAATAATTCAGCCTGTCCACTCGGTCAGTTGTTGTTATTATTTATTCAAGCCGAAAACAGGTGCCCCCGGCTGGATGAGTTGGACGCGTGTGGCGACACGAGTGCCGAATTGTGACAGTAACAACCTCTCAGAGGCACGCTGCGGCTGTCATTTAAAGATTAGCAGTGACGTGAGAGACGAGTTTAATACTGCTGAACTGAACTTCCTGTGACATTCAGGCAGGGGAGTGTTGAGAGGGATGAGAAATCATCAGCTTATCAATGAACTGAGACTAAGACTAAAATTCATTTACATTTAAATTATTGCTAACTGACAGTGACCAACAAAATGGAGAACACCAGTGTTATCATTGAGAATACGGACGTGCAGTTGTACTACAGAGAAGACAGAGTGGGAATATTCCTACAGTAGGCTTAAACCAGTAACTGTACAAGCTAATGTATATGTAATGTAATCCAAATGAAAACTAGCTGTTCAGTTGAATTGGACCTTGTTTACTACTCCAAGTAAGAACGAGATCTCCTAGCACTGCTCCAATTTCACTAGTCAAAATACAACTCTATAAATCAGTAACAGTATAGTGTAATAAGCTTCCCTGGATAAGAGAGTAGGTAACAAACCTATCCAAATACACACATTTTAATAACATATGCTAATATACTTCATATCACACACAGGCGTAGGTCTCATTTCAACTTTGGGACACACTGCTGTACCACCTAGCTGTGCATGTTCAAACGTCAAGTCTCATAAACATACTAGCAAGTCTTTCAATGAATTCAAAATAAATATGAAAATATTACGGGTAACATGTCTCCCTGTCTTCCTCTAAACCCAAGTGTATGATCACACATCAGAAAACCATTGCAATTTCAGGGCAAACAGACATCCACTAAATACGAATGACACCTCCTGAAACATAACTACGTTAAAGACGGCAAATGTGATGGGCATTTCAATTTGTCAGAAAAAGCAAAAATATAGGGATAAAAAGAATAGAGAAAGAGACAGATGGGTGGTAATACAGTACATACCTGGATATCCCTGTAGGACAAAAGCAGGTTAAGGACAATGTCGACCGACAGGCACTCCACGTTGTCCAGCCGCTGCTGGATCCGTCCCAGTTCCGTCGCCAGCTCCACCCCCGTGTACAGCTCCCTCGCCTTCCGAATCTCGGCCAGGATGGTCTCGCGGAAGTACTGGCTGCAGAGGGAAATGGTGCGTGCGTCAGGTGAACCCGGTCCAAAACAGCTGTGGCCCAGCTAACAGTTTTTGTGATTTTTGAGACCGTGCAAACACAGGGCTAGAGAGGCGATGAGTGTGGAATTATGATCAGAGCATGGAAAAATTCCACGTGCACCGCATGCATTTTTATTCTGGCAAAGACAACATTTGACACAGCATCACCTCGAAAATGTAAACTGTGATTCGTGAAAAATCCTGGTAAACCAGTTAAATGGGAGTGCATTTGCTTTTAAAATATTAAACGGACCACAGCTAGAAATTTAAAATAAATAAATATGGGAGCAATGTTAGGTGACTTAATTCATTTACAAATAAGCAGAAGAAAACCACATCTTGAGCAAAAGAAATGCATAAAAATTGTGTCCCAATTAAATGATATGAGATTAGAAATGACATCAATGTAAAAAAACAAAGACTGTCCCTTATTGGTAGCCTAATTAAAGTTTAATGAAGAATACAAGCTCACTTGCAATTACAGGAGGTTGGATTCACTCAACCACAGACCACGGAGTAGACAGTCAAACTCCAGTGCCAGTGTACCACTTCAATGAGAGTCCAGCTGAAATTTTTGCAATTATTTTTCTGACAATCTTCAATTAAATACTGTCCATAGTTCAGTTATACAACCTAAAAAAATACATAAGTAAATATCTGATATAATCTGAGATTTTCCCCCTCACAACTGTTGTTCATGCTGCCTGCACAGTGGAGTAGAGATTGGCTTGTGATTGTTCACAATTAATAGATGGTCTTACTTATACTGTTCATGTGTCCTCTGTCATCACACTAAGAGTGTGAATGTATAATTGTACAGTAGTAAAAGCAGCAAGAGTAAGTCACACATTTATCCTTATTTGCTTTTCCTTATTTTTCAATACCTAGGCTACCAGAATTAAGACACAAGAGAGAATGTTAGAATTTTTTGCATGATATAATCTAACTTCTGTAATTTGAATATTGTTCTATACTCATTTGGTCAATGTTATTTGGCCAACCTTATTTTGCTACATAATGCCTGACACATGATGGAATTTCCTTTGAAATGCGTATGAATCTGAATCATCATTCGAGAGACTTGCGTTTATAGCATGAAATAGGCTTTGCTGACCTACACGCAACCTGCTCTCCATGAGCAAAATTGACTGAGAGCTCAAGTGTTCACTCAATCATTCGTTCATTGTTATTCCCTGCCAAGCGAGACGGGGGAATGACAATGCTTGGCGGGCACCCAATGCCCCCGAGAGCTCCCCGCACACACTTTACAATATGTCTTCTTGGAACAAAATCACACTTTCTTTGTGAAGCAGATTAAAAAGAGTGAGAAAGGGACTGCGTCTTGCAGAAATGAGTTTGCACTTTTTTTGTGAAATGCGCCCCTGGATTCATTTCTATACAAAAATAGTTGTTTTTTTGTATTTCAAATCTGGCTTTTCATATTAGTCCTTGGAAGATGACATTGCACTTACCTCGCCGGGAAAATAAAATTTACTGCTCTGGGCTAAGTTAGAAAAAAAGAAGAAAAAAGAAACTCCAACTACAACGAGAAAGGCAGCTCAGACATGAAGGGGGACTGACTGAACCGCGTCCCGAATTCAGCCAACGTGAGAGGCGAAAAGAGGGACATACCTGGAATTGGCCTGCGGGACCTTGAGCAGCTGGATGAAGCGGTCAGTCAGGGGCATGCAGATGGGGCCCAGGAGCACCTCGAAGCTGGGCTGCATGAGCTCCGTCAGCCCCTTCATCAGGCTGCTCTCGCAGCAGTACACCTTGTTGTGCGGGGTCAGCATGTAGGGGATGAAGGTGTAGTTCCCCGTGCATGTCTGGGGAAATGCACATGATACCAGGCAGTGGGTTTTCACGACTGACAGGTTGGCGAGAAAAAAAATAGTAAAGAAACCACAGGAACAGTGTGCAGTGTGTTTACAATGCCCTGTGTGTGAGGAGAGGGTGTGTGTTACAACCGTTTGGCCTGTTTCTTATATTTTACATCTGAACTGGGAAGTGTCGCACAAGCTACACCGTAGTTTAGTGAAGTTGCTTATGCCTTCCTTACTGTGAAAATATTTACTATGAAAATATGAAAATCTGCATAACCAGAAAACCCTGCTCATGCAATTTAGTCATTGAAATGTTGAACGTTGAAACAAGCTGCAGTGCATTGACTGCAATGACATAATAATGGCAAATCTAGGGCAGAGGTCATACCTCATCACACTTAACGTAGAATGCCCACACAAAGCAATAGACAAATCCCAATCCCAACATCTTCTGTCAGTACAGACAGGCACACAGAGTAAACTAATAATTTTGAACATAATAGAAAACTACAACAGAATGCTAACTAATACAACAGCATTATTCCCGAGCATTACACATGCATGCAATAACAGTGCTGAGCCTTAGGCTCGAAAGCCCTTAAACAAAGCATCTGTTCATATAAGCTGTGCCATTTCACTGAACTTTGGAGACAGCCCTTATATGCAAATCAGCTGGTGCTGATTATCAATTCAAAGTATGTCCTAAGCTTTGTGCTGGTCTCTGTTTGCACACAACATTTGCGATGGGATTTATGCCAGGACTTTCGACAGCACGATTAATCTAGAACGCAAAAGACTATTTCCCTTTCAGTAGGTTCGAACGTTTCTTTCTCTGAACACCTGCACTTCTCTAGAGCTTACTCTCAACAGCGAGAAAGCCAGCCTGAATCTCCCTCCACCTGCATCCTGAGTAGCACTGGGGCTATTTTAAATCGGTTTGTTTTCTTTGCCTCTAGACTACAGTGTCTGCCCACATCATGTGTCTGCTTCAAGAAAAAGGGAACAGACTGCAGTCCCATTGAGGAAATAAAAACACAGTTTCCCCATATTAAATTGTTTTGTGACAGCATGGGCGGGACTTTTTCAAAAATAACCTTGTGACAATTGCATGCACAAGTTACACAATACGCCCCTATTTTTACCTCCCTGCGTCCCTTTCATGCTGAGCCAGATCACATAGCTACACGTCATAAACATACTTTCACTATACCCCTGGTACCATGCAACAGCCCGCTTGTCCTTTGTCTAAGAGACCTTCCAAACAAGGTCTCACTAATTATTTAAAAATGGAACATTCCTAAAGCTGTAGCGGTAACAAGGAGCTTAGGGAAAAGACATTCGAATACGTCAGATACAGTAATTAAGGTTTAGAATACCCTGCAGGTTTCAAACAAGACAAAAAGACAAAATTTATCACGGCCGTAAAAAAGAACTTTCAGATTATCAATAAAATTAGCCAAGATCTTAAAGTGCAAAGCCACTTTAAGTGCATTTTCTGTGACTACATGTAGACAAGATAAAATCAGGTCCTCAAGCACTAGCTGTGTAATTCATTTCCCCATTTTACTCAACAAATATCCTTAATCTATTTCATGCAACGGCTTTCCGGCTAAGCTGCAGAAGGAAAAATATCTGGGTTAAGAGTAGCTATCTCTACGCAAAAATATTTCTCCTCACATGGACTGTACAGAACAGCCTGTTTCGTGCAGAACAAAGGCACCTTATTCAAAGCCACTTAGCCTAGCTAAGCTTTGGCTAGGCGGTAACCCCACACCCATCTGTCCGGCTGTTCATATTAGCCACACATTGCAGTTCTACCAGGGCCACCCCCCCCCCCCCATGCAATTAGGCAACCAGGAAGACGAGGTACAACTGACACTTGTAAATGACTTTCCATCTTTAGTATCATCAAATCTAGGGTCCCTCGGTCAGTTCCTAATCCCTCAAAATCATTTTTCCTGCACAGGCTTCTGTAATTTGTTCTCACAGCTTAAAAAAAAGAAGCGTGTGTCCAGGCAGATCAGATGGGAGATTTGTGAACATTAGCAGCAGCTGACTAAGTGAGTCACAAATCAGCCGGCTCGTGGGGGCTGGGGGGCTGCTTCGTTTTAATGAGCATGAGAGGGCAAAAGTAGGCCCCTGTAAATGCTCTGCCAGATGACTGCTGCGTCTCCCCATCTGACCTGTCTGTCACCGGGGCCGACAGACGGAGCGCGAAGGTCTGTGCTGCGTCTGGTGGCAGGAACTCGAAAAAACGAGAGGCAGAACTACTCCACCGGAGACAGCTCATTACTCCCCCACAAGCTCCCGACCTACGAGAAGCTGAGCGTAGGGATGGGTGGGCCAGGACGCCCATACAGTATCCTGGCTCACCCACTTATTGCAGCTGAACCACCCACCCAATTGTGAAGGTCCACCTAGTTCTGTACTGGCCCACCTATATGAATACTATGCAGCTGCTAGCACTACGTGACCTTTTCAAATTTCTGACAGATCTTGAGAATTTGTCAGGATAAGATGTGTTTCAAAGTATTCCTGACACTGCAGAGTAAAAAAAAAAAAGTGGGGGCAGTACAACTGAAGGATTTTGTGCAAGTCAAACTGATTTAAATCAGATATTTTTCAAAAATAAAAGTGACATGTAGGTGTCATAGAGAACACAGAGTAAAACGTAAGGAACCTGCTTTCACATACTATGTTGAGCAAGCTTGGTTTGGTTTGTCATACTTTTCTCAGTATAAAACTTATTTGTAAGTTTGTAAACATAAAATAACCCATATCTTAGTTGTGCATGGACAGTCACCGGGAAACATGTACTTACAGTGTTCTTCTGGCAAATGATCTCCTAAAAGAGAAAAGAGAACCTTTAGAAAGATGTGCAACCGGAGCAGTAATTCCTCTTTCAGTCCATGAAATACATTCAGTTTCAATGTGTAGCTCTGTGTTCAAGTATATTCTGAATGTCTGTATAAAAATCTGCCCTGGTTCTGAACCCTCAAGACACAGGATATGAATTGGGATTTAGGTTCGCCCCGAATATTCAACCACCAGCACTGAATGCGCTGTTTAAACACACCCTTTACATCTGTTTAAAATGCTCAAAGGGGTTATTCTTAAAAGAGCTGTCCTTGTTATTTAACAACCACCAAGGTTATTGCTCCAGTCGGAGAACGGGAAAGCTAGCCAAGCGTGTTTGATTGTGGCCTGATAGCAATCTGTGAATAAAAACACCACAAAAAAGTGGTCTTTTTTTCAGCGGAGAGGAGTGAACTCCGCTGAGGTCAAAGTTCGGCAAGATTAGAAGTATTTTCTTTGGAGCGCGCCTAGAAAAACAACACCGTTTAACAGGTAACAGGCAAAATAACTCAGTCTCGGGAGAACATAAATGTTACTTCCGTGGTAATACCCTATGAAAAATACAATTCAACAATAACCTCCCTGTTGACCTAAAAACAGATGATGTACTATAAACAGTGAAGGCTTTGTGGTTGCATATTTGGGTGAGGTTAGCTTGGTGAAAAACTCAAATGATGTATATCAACGCCCCAGAAAGGACAATAATAAACTAAAAATATTGAACTCTATTTGTACAGCACTTACATACTATGAATCAGCAGCCCAAAGTGCTTCACAGCATAAGTCAGACATCAAATCAATACAGTAAATAAATGACAACACCTCTGTTCAGCATCTATCACCCAGAGAATTCTAGGTTAGCCAGGACGGCCCGGGCAACCAACAGTAGCGGGTGCAACCCTTCTGATCTACCAAAATTCACAGTCTGCGTGTGTGTGTGTGTGTGTGAGAGAGTGTTTGTGTATGTTTGTGTGTGTGTGTGTCCGTCACTGAAATGGTGGTTAGGTCAATGCATGGTTGGCAAAACCCATTAAATGTGCAACTCTTCTGTTTTTTGGAGGCACTTCAGATGGCAAACAAGAGGAACAAGGGCCAAGATCTCTCTGTCCTACGCAGCGGTCCGGGACGGTGAGCCGTACGGTCCTCTCGCTCTCTCTCTCGAGACATAATTCAAACAGACTGTTCCACTGGGCTCACAGCATGACGAAGCAAAGTCACTCATGTAATCAGCAGCAAAAAAGGCACTGAGTGACTGAGTGACTATGCGTGTGTTTTTGTGTGTCCATGCGGTGTGTGTTTGTGTGCATGAGTTTAAAGTGTGTGTGTGTGTGTGTGTTTGTGTGTGAGTAACTATGCGTGTGTGTTTTTGTGAGTCTATGCGGTGTGTGTTTGTGTGTGCATGAGTTTGAGTGTGTGTGTGTGTGTGTGTATGTGTGAGTGTTTGTGTATGTGTTTGTCTGTGTGTGTGTGTGAGTGACTATGCGTGTGTTTATGTGGTGTGTGTTTGTGTGCATGAGTTTGAGTGTGTGTGTGTTTGTGTATGTGTGTGTGTGTGTTTGTGTGTGAGTAACTATGCGTGTGTGTTTTTGTGAGTCTATGCGGTGTGTGTTTGTGTGTGCATGAGTTTGAGTGTGTGTGTGTGTGTATGTGTGAGTGTTTGTGTATGTGTTTGTGTGTGTGTGTGAGTGACTATGCGTGTGTTTTTGTGTGTCTATGCGGTGTGTGTTTGTGTGTGCATGAGTTTGAGTGTGTGTGTGTGTGTGTGAACTCTCAGATAGCTCAGCCTCTTTGCCTTGCAGCTGCTGCTGATCAGTAGTCTGCATGGGTTGATCGTGCTGCAAAGGGGAGTCCCCAGCCATTTGCAGGCATGTCACTCAATTTGAAAAACAGCATGCAGCAAATGCTACATTTTTCACACCCTTTCACCCACGGGTTCTGAATGAGCACAGAAAGATAAACCGTATCAATACTGCCTAATGCACATTCTAAGCTCATTTTCAGTACCCAGATTTTAATCAAAGAGCAAATACTGAATAGTAGGCTCTCTCTCTGCAATTCAAGATTTCTTTGGGATTGGTTTTGTAGGGCTCAGGAGAGTTGAAATTACGTTAACAGAGCCATTTCAGGTAATGAGAATTTATTAATTTCAGCATGTTTTACACACAGAGGGGGCTCTATGGTTTTGGCAGCCGAAAACAGGATTGATTGGCTGCTGATGCAGTTGGTGGAGAATACTCATGGTACAAATTTTGCGAAGAAAACAAAGGGGGGGGGGGGGGGGTTTGGGAGGACCAAGGGGTTGTCGGAACTGATCATGGACTGGGGGGGAGAGGAGGGTGACTGCAGACCAGGGAACCGATCAAACTATACAATGTAATTAAAATGTGTTCCAGAAAATAATAATAATAAGCTTGAATTGGCCCAGGGATGGTTGCCATGAAATTATTGCACTGGCAGGGGTATGAATGAATGCCAATAGTGCACTTACACATCAAAACAGCATGACTGCACCAGCAGCCATTCAGAAATCCCACGGTCAGTTACACGTAGGGCATGCGTGTCATCACAGCTAGAACCAGGTCATCACGCAAATACATAATGGACAGGAGCGTGCCAATGCAATTACAAAATTGAATTTTTTTTTTTTCCAAAGCGTGCCTTCGATTAGGGTAGACAGTAAAAGGGAGCACGGTACCTGCAACGACTGAAGTGAGTCAGAGTTGGAATCGCAGTACAGGATTACGTTGTTGGCCATGCTGAAGCTCTCCCTGACCCCCAGGTGGTAGAAGAGGGAGGGCTGGCGGAAGGCGTCAGTCATCTCCACGACGGCGATGTCTGCAAGGGGGCGGACACGGGCACACCAGTCAGGCAGGATAGAGGGCTTTCATCTTTATCCTGCTATTAGCGGCACCGCAGGCTAGTTAAACTCCGCGTTACACAACGTCAATTACCATGGTAATCACTAGGCCGATGAATGACAAGCATGTGCATTGAGAATTAATATTTTAAACAGACCGTTTATATTCGCGCAGTGTTTACTATTACGACGATAATTGCAGTTTCAAAGCAGACCAGAGTTTGGAATAAAATACACGTATGCGTAATACCACTCCTGAAGCAGTAGCAGGCTTCAAAGAAATGGAAGGTGATATGAGCAATTTAATTTAAGATTATTTAAAGTACCATGGCACATATCAAATGCATATATCTGATAGTGCTTTCTACATTTCGATGTATATGATGGCCTTTGGTTTCTAAACAATTATCAGTAATACAGCAATCAATCTTTTTTGTATGCTAGTTTCCATTACATTGAATGACTGCACTGTATTTGCTTTCGTATTTTTACAAGCAATTAATGACTCTCACTTTGTTTCACATTTAATGCAAATATGAAACATTGTTCCTTTTTATATTAGTGAAGGATGATCAGAATTAAACCAAAGATTGGAGGTGGAGGTGGGGCCTACAAAGTTAAATTCTGCTAGATGGATTCTCTGAGAACAGCAACAGCGAAACTGCATTCATGCCGTTGTTGTTCAATGACAGATAACAGACTCCACCTCTTCGTGCACTGCCAAGATTCCCTTTCCGGCATACTATTTCAACGCACTTGACAGAGCAGAGCCCGACCTGCTCGCTAAACTGGACTGATACACTAAATCCACTCAAGCCAAGGACAGAAGCTTCCAGTTCAGCTTCAGTTTCACTTTTTTGGATGCACTGGAACATTGTGCTGCAGTTGATTTTGAGATAATTATTGCAAATGAAACAAACTATGCCTTGAAGAGTAAACAAACCTGCAACCCCACAGCATTACAGTAGCAAACAACATTAGTCCTTTAGAATGACAGACCTTTAGAATGATAACTGCCAGAGGGGCAGTCCCTGAATGTGAGTAGTTACACCCCCCACCCCCTCCCCAATCAGCTCATGCAAATGTCACCAGGAAGTGGTTTCCATATGTGAGGCATAGTGGCTCTTCTTCACCAAATCTTGTAGGGTTCCTTTTTCCATAAAACGGCTGATGTAGGATCTTTATTTCAAGGAAAATGGCATGCTTTCACATGCAGGCAGCTACGACTGAAATGTGCACACTGCTACACTGTCCTACTGCCAGCACAGTCAGCTCCACTTTTCCACCCTGGAAGGCCTGAAATATATCATTCAAATCTGAAAGCCAAGCAGAACAGAACTAACCACTCTAAGTGGAAACTCTGTACACAGAAAAACAAAAGCTGAAATACATGATACCTTTACAAACCAAAATATTAGTCAAGTTTGCAAGTCAATGACAAATAAAAGAAAGGGTTTAATCTGTTCAATTCTAAGTAGCATGAAATACTACATATTTGCATTTATGTAATAATACACAGCTTGACACATGGATTTTTTCACTGGGACTTTTCAGTATAGCATACGTAACATTTCTTAAGTGAAGACAAGAACTGCACGTGCATGATAAGACAGTTATCACTGCAACAGGCATTGTTTCAACCGTTATCTAGCAACAGGAACAGGGAAGTAAACGTAGTGTTTTTAGACTTCACTAGAGTCCAGTCTGGGTGAAGTGACTGTTGCACACGTGCAAGTACTACATCTATTACAAGGAAAGGTCTGCCACAAAGGATGATGAAATAAGGAACCAATTGAAACTTTAACTGGTTGCTGGACATTATTTTACTATGGAACCACTCTGCAGATTTTACAGTAGCTGACAGACTAACTATAGTTCCCAAGCTTGTTACTGTATTGTATGATGATATTTAGACCCATTTGCTGAGCACCTTAAGTAGTTACATAATGATCACCTTGTTTATACAGGAGAAATTTTAACTGTCGTGAAAGAGGTAAACACCTGTGTATAAAATTTGTGTTCCAACTGGAATTTTAACTCACAGTCGAGGCTTCTCAAATCAATAGATAGACCACTGCCTTTATATAGGCTACCAGTCCTGTCAGGAAAAGGTACCGTAAAAATAGCTGAAGTCAAGGACTACACAGGTGGCACAGCTCTACAGAAAGTTGAGAGTTAGTAAAAATGGATGCTATTACATTGGAAAGAAGCCGGGCTTTCGGGAAAGAGTATTATGTTTTTATCATCTGTTTCCAATGTCTGGATCACAGGCAATGCATTGTCCTCAAACGAGTCCAAGCCATAACAAAATCAGTTGTACACAATGCAGGTAAGACAGCATACAATAACAGATGCTAACACTGTCAGCACAGCTTCAATAGTCTGCAAGGCTAATGACCTAGCCGTTGGTGCTAGCAAAGAGAGCCAACAACCACACACACAAACCCAACCCCAACCAATACCATGTCCAAGCTGAGAAGTCTGGGCATGAACAATTAACAATAGAGGGGTGACATCACTGCTGATGCTAATTCACAGCCGCCCCGTCACACACGGTCACATGGGAGTTACATACTTCCCTTGATCCCGACATCAAAACTGGGGAACAATGCATGTAAGGAAGCACATACATCACAGCCTGGGAATGCCATACTTCCCAAATGAGTGGAGTGAGAGAAGGTAGGGGCAGAGGAGTCTTGGAAGTCTTGGAAAGTCTTGGCCTCAGAAAACTTATATTTAGTGAAGACGCTGAATTTTAAACATAAAAAGTGCTTGCCAGTTGCTTGTGAATTTTGAGACTTCTTTGATTGTAAACACAGGCTAAAAATCTTGCATAGTATGCCTTTATGCAATTACTATTTTCACCTTAACATTTGTTAGCTTAGAAAACTCAGATGGTCAATCGCTAGCATTAGAAAACTTTAATATATTGGAAGCATCAAATGGTTTTATTTTTTCCCAGTCAACCTGTGTTTCACTAAACTATATTTTCCTTATAACCAGACAACTAGTCAGACAGTATTCCCTTGTCCCTCTGATTGAATAACAATATTATGCCAAGCTTTGTCAAGTAGAATATCTGTATATGTAAACAAGACATTCAAAACAAACATGCAGAGCTGCGCGCAGTTCAAACTCAAAATGACTCGACGCAATTTTCATCAGAGCCAACTATAGCTCTCCAACCCGATGTAATGCATGCATCTTCATCACAACAGGTGTCTGCTTCAACACACTGGTACTGTACATGGGGAAGACAGTGTAAAGAAGCCAGCAGTCTCAGGAGAATTATAATACAGATATGGATAAAAATACAATCAACTGGGGGTAATGAAGGGATTGGATATGTACTACATAACTCATAAATCATGTAAACTCAAAACTGCTGTGAAACTGCCAATGATAAGATACTACTGTAATGGCACTATATGGCAGTGATACATAGTTTGCACAACGGCAGTGCTTCTGCGTGTAGTACTTCAGCCGTACTACAATCTTCTGTGTCTATCGTGAATTTGCCACAGCTGCTCACACCAACTGGTTTGCATTGCAAGCAAGGAGGCTGGCATTAATGATGATGGAATTTTAAAACGCGGGCACATCCACAACCAGATCAACATGCAGACAGAATGACTGAGCAAGAGCGGTGAGGGAGCCAGAGAGCTGCTCTGGACACCCAGCATTCTTTCCATTTACTGACAAAACAGTTTTATGTTCATTTTTTTATTTCATTGGTACACAATGCACAAGGATAGAACACATTCAGTTCTTTCACATCCTGTCCAAGCTGAAGAGAGAGAAAAAATGTTCTCTCTCAATTGTACGGGCAGAGCAGCTCAAGGGCTCTGGCTTTACAAAGTCCTTGTACTTGTGCTCAATCGAGTTAGATAACTAATTCAAGCCTGACCGCCTTATGATACACAGCGAGACAACCCAGCAACAAAACATACAGTTTACGTAAAGGTATGCATGCAAATGAATTCGGTACACTGAAGCAATGGCAATGGCACTTAACTATCGGTGGTACAAGGGGGCTCTGTTGTTGCGAATGAAGTAGGCTAATGGCCTATAATAAACCCTGGCTCCAGCTTGTTGCCAGCTGTTCACAAGTAAACGTGTAGCAATGAGAACTGCTGTGTGCGACATGTCAGACATCGTCTAGTCCTGGATGTAGCTTCTGCTCTTACACCGACTGAGAAACAAATAAAGGTTTAAGCATTGTGAAAAACACCGGTTTGCTTCCTGTCAGCAGAATTTTACCGCCGAGGAGCAACTCACACATATCTCATCAGTTCGGCGCAGTGTTCCCTCAAAGTCTAATTTTAACACGGCACTGCGATGCAGAGAGGAGAAAAGAAATGGGGGGCTACACACAGTCTGCAACCCTTGGACTATTACTGGAGTCCTCGTGTTTCAATGGAAACTGACTACAGCTCCCATAATGCATAAACTCTGCAGTGAGTAGAGTGAGATAAGATTAGCACAAGAGCAGACCAAACACCCCTCTTCATAAAAAGAGGACATGATCTTTAGCTTGACAGATTCTAATTCACACAGAAATTTCTTCTTGCAGGAGCCAGATGATGAAGTGCTGATATCCTGTGTCTAAAGCTTCAGGGTCTATTCAGGCACTTAATTCATTCTTATTTGCTTTGTGTCCTCACATTTAACTCATGCATGCTTCACGAAAGAATGTGAAGCATGCTGCTTTCGCTTTCTAGCATGGCTGCTAAGGGGTGTACACCACATTTCCTCTTCTCTGTCAGCAAAACATGAACAACACAAATATCTGTGCAGAAATTAATACAACCATGTTTTGGTTCACCTTTCCTGTAAACAAAGACGACTACTGTGTAATGAAACATTTGAAAGACTACTAAGGACAGATGGAACATTTTCAGTTGTGCAGATTACAAAAAAAGAGGCACAATCAGGCAAGTGACAACGCACACAGAAATATAGTGTTCACTGCTTTTTTTGTTGTTGCTAACATTTCAGATATAAACTATTTCTGCAGGACTATCTTTAGAATTGCCAATACAACATTGTCAAAAGTTTGTGAAGTAACACATTGTTTGCCTAATTTTTGAACTTGTCCCCTAAGATTCTAAATGAAATGCCCATCTCAATTAGTTTGTGCACGCTAAAGTTTAAGAAATCTCAAACTTAGTGCTTCACAATACTACAAATTGAAAATATTATTGCAGGTAACACGGTCGTGTGTAAAAGCATCGGACGGTCTGGTGCAGTTTCCAGTAATCACGAAGGAATGTGAGGAATTTCAGCGAGTTGGTGCCAATGACTCTCCTGGGAGCGCTCTTCCCATAGCAGACAGAACCATCCCCTGTATGGAATGGACGAATACACTGGAACGAAGTGAACACACCCCCGGACAGTCATCCTCCGTGAAGACGTAATAGATTGGGCGTCTGGTCCAAACTGTGCAGCGAAATGACGCACGAAACAGGCAAATATGTCTGACTACTGCCAAGGTCTCAGAAAGAGCCACAGTTAAAAAAGAATTAGCAGCTTTATTAAGCGAGCACTCGTGCATGAATTTCAGTGTATTCTAATGTATATTTTGCATGCAGAACAAGCATTCTTACTTGCAGCACATTAAACAAATTCTGAAGAATAGATATGCCATTGTGTGGACTTTATAGTTTGCTGTGCATATTTGAACAAAAGTGGTGAGATTTTGATTATGACTACTTATAATTGTGTTTGAATGGCCGGTTTTGCCCACAATTTGTTCTGAAAAGATAACATGAAAACACACTGGAAACGGTTTCCAATTAACAACTCAGTGCTATAAATAAGACCTAATAGAAATGTACACAATAGATGTCATAATAAACACAAGTGGTTCACATGGCTTCACTTAGAGTTTTATTTTTAGATTTGAATGTTTTATAAAAAGAAACAATATGGGTGTGAATAAAACAAATGAGAGAGCATTCTTCTAGTGGAAGAATGGAACTTGATGTTGACTATTTCTATTCACACTATATCCTTACTTTTCCTTTTCCTGTTGAATTATATTACATCTACTCTCATCAGAAATACCTGCTTTAGCCAGTTTAGATGCACAACAAATAAATCTGCAAGCCAGCTAAAGTGTGTTTGGGTAGTTGTATGTTTGAGTCACTTTTTAAGGAAAAGGATTCTAACATAAAATTGACACTTTTGGTAACAACTTTTGTTGGGAGACCTAAAGTGGTGGTAGGGTGCACAAAAGAAAGAGTGGACAAATAGTGATAAGATTTGATATTATATGTAGTGGTGCAGGCTTTTCTGTAATGTTCTGCAATATGCTATAAGTTTCCTGCATTACTGTTAGACGTTTAAAAAAAATTGCACTGAATGGCTGATTTGACTGGAAATTGAATAAACGAAAGGGTGATCTCTGACATTTGCACAGGACTGTACAATCCGTGGCAGCGTTAATTCATGCATTCACTAAATTCACAAATCAAGAATTTACATATAGGCATATTTATTCTAAACACTCGTGGTAATATGTGGCAATCCTAGAAAACACTGCAATAAACTGACAAATGATACATATATTGCCTGTGAGCATTTTAAAGTTATAAATAGGTATAGGTTAGGTCAGAGCTGCCCATACCTGTTCCTGGAGATCTACTTGTCCTGCAGGTTTTTAATCCGACCCCAATGAAGCACACCTAATTTAACAGCTACAGATCTTGTTGAGCTGCTAATTAGTAGAATCATGTGTGCCAAAAAGGAAATGAAAACCTACAGGATGGTAGAGCTCCAGGAACAGGGTTGGGCAGCCCTGGGTTAGGCAGTACAGGTTGTATTGACTTATGGTGGTCATTACGTAATGTCAAAACTATTCAAGGACCTTCAATAATTAATCCCCAAAGAAGCAATTAGCATAACCTACATGCCAATGTCAAAAATAGTCTCATTGAAGGTACTGTTGCAGCTTTTTGGAAATTAATAAATATTTTAAGGTGTGTATGCGATGAGTACTGAGAAATCCAGTGTCTGATAAGACCATGACGTATAGATAATGCATGCCATGACCTCATATCCCTTGGAAGACATGGAGGACTACCATATTTAAAAACAACCCACTATGCAGGCAGGAAATGCTTTAAAATGGGGGTGAATATGTTAACTCAATTAAGCACTTATGTAACAACTGGCATCAACCTTGCCTTCTAATGATTGGGAGCACCCAAACCATACCTGGAAAAAAAATCCATGCGCCATTACAGAACTTATAGAATGCCGCAGTGCTGGAACAGTGTTGTGTTTACAGACAGATAAAGGTCGTCTAACCACAACCTTTTTTCTGCAGGTTTTTGCTTTATGCACCACGCAGTTGGGCACTTTCATTTGCGCGATGTTCGAATAAAATAATAAAATAATGACTAGTTTTCGTCTTTACATTACATTACATTACATTCATCACATCTTCTAATTCTTCTATCTTAATTTTCAGTTTTTTGATACTTTGATACTTCTCATACTTAAAACTAAGGCTACCATGGTAACCTTAGGAAAAATTTTATGATGTAAGGGACCGCACCTGTTGCTTATATCCACTTTGTTCACTACCTGTAAAATTGGCAGTGTGCACACATCTATATTCTCCTAGTTGTCAACTAATTTGAACAAATATAAAATTTGGAATAGAAAAAAAACAGACACACACACATGAACACTCACACATTGAAGACACTTCACACTATAATTAAATTTATTGTTTGGAACTAGACAATTAAGGGATTCATGTTGTAATTCACACATGCTACGAAGTTATTGCCAGTCATTACCCATGTTGCTGGATTAGTAGCAAATCTGACAGTACTATTGACTGCACCTGCAGTTAGGGCAATCAGGGAATCTTAATTTTGGGTGTACAGTATACTGCAGATATACTGTACCTACTTAATATATCACAACCGTATATCCAACCTTAATCTAAACTGTACCAGGAACAGTTACTAACGTAACTATGGGAAATATTGTATATGTGGAAATAAATATGATTTTCACTGGAATCATTTCCGCAGTTTCACAACACTACTGCCCTGGGATGTGCATCAGCCATGACCCAATTTTGATCATCCTCTTGCTCTCGGGGCCCAAATGACCAGCCAGTGTAAACAAGAAGATGGATAAACAACTTAGCAGAGGCCCAATGGGGACAGATGCAGACCACTTCCGGGCAGAGGGACAGGGCGTGTGTGAACACGCAGTGGAATCCTCACTCAGCCCAAGAAGCCTTAACACAGGAAAACAGATGGCACGTTTTGTGGCTTTGTGCTACAATGCCCATGTCTCTAGTGCTAATCTATTAAAGTGTGTTTATTCTGACCTGCTGGTCTTGAGAACTGTTGGGAGGCCCATGAAATCACAAAAAACAGGCTTTTCATATTTATTCTACGTGTGGCAGTTGTGTATATTATATGTTTATCATACTCATGGGGGCTTTTTGCAGCTCTTCCATTTTTTACAATTGAAATGCGGGTTTATCACTAGTGCTTTCCAAATGACATCATCTTTCATCCAGCTTTTTCCTTCCCTGGAGGTCTCCAGGGACATAAAGTGACTCTTTTTTTCCTCCATTCAGGGGTCCAAATGGGGACGGAAGGCAACAGCCCAAGCAGGGGTTTGGTGCTTGAAACGGGGGTTTGGGGATTGAAATGATGGTTTGTGCTTTAAATAAAACTGACTCACTTTGTCTTCCTGTGAGAAGGTGCTGAAAAATAATCTTGTTTGCACCCTGGAGTATGTCCGGAGGAACATGGGTTTCTTACAGGGGATGTGCTCAGCATGTATAGGTTATGGCAGAATTTCTCTACCCTGTCAGCATAGCTTTGCAATGGGAAAAACTGACTCAGAAGAACAGAGTGAAACTGGACACTGCTTTTGTTTCATGTTTAGATAGTCTGATAGTGGACAGCGTCATTCTCAATTTCTACATAACCCGCAAACAACTGTGTTCCAGCTTGTTTAAGCCATCAACCTTCACTATAAACCTTGACGCACAGCAACTGAGACTAAAGCTCGGTAGTCTGCTCCTGCAATTAATTACCACAGCCATTTTAATTAACGGAGGACATTCTCCCTCTTAGGCTACATCGTGTTCCAGGAGGCATGGGCTGACCTCCATTACCAGTGAATCACACCACTGAGACAACACAATGCAAGCACACCTGACATCCCCACTGGCATGCACACTATAGTATTTTGAATGGGCAAAATAAAGGCAATCCAAACATCAGCATATTGACGGCAGAGCGAAGGTCACTGTGCCGCTGTGTTATTCTGTTTCCTCCGCCCCAATTAAATAGAAATGTTATCTAATTATTAACCAGTATCAAAAAAACCAGCATGCCCAAGCCGTGATAAATGCTCTAACCACTGCATCACAGAAAATATTGGCCCACTGACAAAGATGGAGAATATTAAATTCAGCATAACCATTTTGAGGTAGGACTGCAGGCCATGTGGTAAGACATGCCCCCACAAAGTTGATTGTACTGAATAGGGCAGTAGTGTAGTATAATGGTAAGAGAACTGGGCTTGTAATGCCAAAGCTTGTAGGCCTGACTCCCAGTTGGTTGCTACTGCTGTGCACATGAGCAAGGTAATTAACCTGAATAGCTTCCGTATAATAAATATCCAGCCATATAAATGGATTGCTTGTCAAGAACGTGTTCTGTGCAAGCTGCTCTGAATAGAAGTATCTGCTTAATGCCACATTGTAATGCAATCAACAAACAAGACCACATGTATTAAACTAGGACACTTGACAAAGACAATCAACTTCCTCCCCTGCCAACGGACCCTTTCCCCTCTCCATGCCTTCACGATGATTAAGCTTGTTTGCACAAAACAATGTTCCTGCAGTCAATTTTGTGTTCACAGACAAGAATGGGAAACTCTGCAGAGGACAGTCATGTGCAATGTGAGGTTTTCCACCCAGTAGGGAAAGTTTCTTTTCTTAATTCAATTCAAGTAAAAATGTTGTTTTTCTTCAGGTCTGTTCCATACATAAAATGTCCCTATGCTGCACATAATGGAAAAAGATGGCTACACTGAAAAACACTCCTGTCATTCCAATAAAGCTTGTTTGCATTTGAATCATGCTTTATACGTTATATTGCATTGTTTTATATGGACACTGTGTTGGCTCCCACCTTGGCCAGGTCTCTCTTGAAAAAGAGATTCCGGATCTCTCAGTGAAACTTCCTGGCTAAATAAAGGTTAATAAATAATAAATAATAACACACAGTGGATTCCCTTAACTTGGGTGTGAATTATGGGAAATAAACAGAGGCCTGGTGGAGAACTGCCAAAGGCAAGCAAAAAAAAAAAAAAAACTTCTGTTGACACAACCAATAATGTTATGACAACAAACAATGTTCCTGAGTTCTGAAATGTTGACTGACTTTCTATTTTTACCAATATGTCAAATTTCCCAGCGTACTGTAACGTTTCTTTGCACACAATGTTTCAAGTTAATCATAGGCCTACATGAAATTGTTAAATAAGTGGAACCTTGAACACAGGCGCTCACGGTACTATTTTTGGAATGTTTAATCAAAGAAACAGCGAATATGCAAAAGTATTTCTACAAAATGCATTCAAAACAAAAAGGGGAATATAAAAAACATTTAAGTTAAAAAGGTAAGCATATTGTACTAACGTGTTTCAGTGTTATTTTTCCAATCAGTCAAATGGAAAACCCTGCTGTGGCGGAGAAATTCAGGAAGCTCAGAAACATTTTTACAGACGCCAAAAAATGTAGAGAAACATTCTTATTCTTACTTAACAAATTAAGTATTTGGACAACCTCCGACATCAAATTGCAATAGCCTACTTTTCAATGTGACATTTCATTAGCTACAAGACAGATTCTGAGCGCTCATTTGACATGAGCTTTACTTCCACCAAAAACACACAACACTTGGCTTATCAATAGCACACGTCATTGTATTTGCTTAACCTGAGTGTACCCTACTTATTTAACTATTAGATAACACAGTGTCCTTTAGGGCATATAAACCTGAACCTCACTCATTTATAATGTATGGAACCCGAACACCCGAACTCAACCATCCTTGCATATAACCCAAATCAGTTAAACGCAGTTGTGAAAAAACACTGTTCATCTCATTTTCATTTATTTATTTACAAATAAAGGGTGCAGCTGAATGAAAGTTCACAGGTTCTAACTGCAAGGCATGCAATGCAAGGCGGAAGTATCAACTCAGATCTCTTGTCATAAATTTAATTTGACAGCATCTACAACATCAGATCACAGATCGAGTATTTTCATCCTGTTCAGCGCAGCATTTCGCCACTTACCTGCATTGTAGAAATGATCAAGCACTGTCGTTTCCCCAAAATCGAGCTTTCCGAAGTGCACAGTCTCCAGCTTACTTCCTACAGAGTCACACGCTTCTTTCAGACACTGTAAGGCCATGCTCTCAGCGGTATGTGACTGGTTATTTTCATTATTGATCACATATGCCACCGTGATCGGTCTACTTTTGCATTTCCCCGTCGACAACAAGCCACTGTTCTCGGCGCAGTTAGTGACACAAGGACTGATGCTCCCACCAACGGCTGAGTCGTGCCAGAAGGTCCCGGCTGCAGGTATCACGCTGGCACTGTTCATGGCACCTTCACGGGAACTCTCACGACCGTCTTCCGCGTCTGGGGACTGACCGAAAGAGGGTACAGAGAGTGATATATCTTCAAGATCTTGACTCATTTTCAGTTATCTGAACGGCTATCACTTTGCGTTGTTTGACAACGGCGCACAACTCCCCAAGACAGCTAGCTATCTAGCTACCTCGTTTGCACGACTTGGTTACGCATTTTCCACGCCAAAATTCTGCACATCACGGGTGGACGGTTTATGCATGATTATCAATCCGCTTTCACAATGCGACCGGAATAGATCAGGTTACAAGATAACGACGCTGGGAACACTTTCAAAATATGAACTCGAAAGAGCATTGTCCACAGGTATGCCGCGAATGAAATCCTCCATGGATGGATGGAACTGTGCCAAGCGCATATACCTCCACACAGGTAGAGCTAGTCACCACACTGTTGACAGACAGCCATGCGTTTTAAACAGGACACCGCAATCTTTGGTCCGACAACCAGCGTTTTCCACCATTTGTTTACGGAATAAGAGTTAACGTCGAATCATAAAATTCTTTCAGATTTCCATGCAGTGTTCGTATAGTTTCAAAAGTTGTTCTGAAATGCAGGTTTCCATTTACATGCAAAGCTCTCAAAAACGTGCAGATGTTTTCGGTGAGGCCATTTTCCTCGAAAGCAGAACGATTTTCCCCACAACAGTCGGTTCAACGCAACAGACTTTCCAACAAGTTGGGAAATTATTTGGAGTGCTGACTGTTACTGTTAAGATCGGGTTCTCAGACCCCGCCCTATTTTCATGATTTCCTTTCGTACTCAAACACACGCATACACGGAGTGGGGGTTGAACCTTACAAACTAGGCGGTAACATTACCAAATATGGAATGGTTAAGTGTCTACCCCTTAAAGAAACAGTAAGCCAGTGTACAAATTCCACACGGTGTCACTGGACTTGCGTGGTATTGTTATTAACATGCAACCATGTCATTTCTTGCGACATTCTACATATCCAGGGACTTATGACAGACATCATAAATCGTGCACAAAAGTAGACTGCACACCAATCACAAATGTGCCTATTATTCAAGTGTCGTCACAATATTAAGTCTTTTATTAATCAAAATAAACCACAAATGCGTAGTGCAATACGAAAATGAACGAAAATAACCAAAAGCTTCTCATTCACGTTCAATATTTATCTAAAATATTTCCACGAGTCTTATTCAGTACCCGTAAACACTCTGACATGAAGTGGAGAAAACCTGAAATATAGCCGCAACAATTTACGCTTGGTTTTGCTGACCCCTAATGGTAATCGTCGCTCATTTCTTGATGGGGGGGGGGGGGGGGGTATAGGTCTGGTAGCATATTGATGAAACCTGGTCAAATTGTGTACGTAGATATCATGATTTTGATAATATTCCGATATGACAAACCTTTATTATGCTCCAAAGAACAAACAAGCGAACAAACCAATAAAGAATTATTTATATGAGTAGTGATAATTTACCGTTTAATCATTGCACTGATGTTTTTTATCCTGAGTGACGTACAGTAAGTAGCCTTCATTCACCTAAAGCGGGTGAGACAAGGACATATCACAATCGTTGTGATAGTGTTACCAGTAAAACGTTTCCTCAAAAAATGGCTGCTGGCGGCAACCAGAGTGATAGTGAGTTTCAAACCATGAAAATGTCAATACTTTCTTATTTATCATTTTAAGTAAATGAGCAAGTGATGGTTATGTGCCCACAACAAGGGATTTATTTTGGTGAGATACTGCAGCCTACTACAGAAGATGAGCGATTCTGTTCTGGTGGGCCAGCCATACCCCCACCCATAGTGTGCAAAAGCTGTGACCAGGATGAGTCAGCTGGATTGCTGCAGGGATGGGAGTGCCTGGCAACCACAGGTCACTGAATGGAATGTTCATTCTAAGGAATAGGGTTTGACCATGGTCTGGACGTGGGGGCTCCCCTCTGCCCTGTTAGGAAAGCACCAAGTTATTGAACCTGATGAGAGCTGTTACTTGGACCCAGTGAAGGATGAGGGGAAGTGACGTGAAAGAATTAGTGATCATGCCTTTTCATAATTACCTGGTGGTCTTCTCTTTTTTTCAAACCCAGTTTCCTCTTCTTTTGGCACTGCAGTCAACCAGCTCACTCCTCTGAGTACACTTCAGGGGACCACTTTTTTTAACTAGAGAAGAGCAGACAGTCCACCCTCCTTTATGTATTTTCTCACTTTGTTTCCGACAGAGGCAAAGCAAAGGGGGTCACAGATAAAGATGGGATCACAGAACAGATAGTGCCATGGCAGGGAATCAACCCACAGGATTTGTATGTGGGTTGAGAGTTGGCTGCTCTAGTGAATGCACCACACAGGCTACTCAGAGGACCATTTTTAAGCAGCCTATTCCTTGATTACGGACAATTCCATTATGATGTTATAACTATTTAAGCATTCCGCCTCAATAATTTCAAGACTTCAATTGACATGTACGGCATTCGTGTTAGAGTTGAGCTATCATCCACTAATTTTACATCTGTTTTACGTGGCTAGAGGATAGCATAAGAATGTAACGGGAGAATAGGGGAGGGCTTTTCCCACCTGCTTTGGATGTTCTATCCGGGAAAAGGTGAGTGGAGTCTTGGATAGAAGTGAGGATAGGTACGATTATCTCACCTGGGTTACCACCAGAAGGAGTTGTCTCCATAAGAGAGAGGGACAAAAAGGGATTAAAAACCGTCTCAAAACTAGAAATGAGAGAATTCAAAATGGAACTAAAAAACAGACAGACGACAAACTGCATCTCAGTTACACCAGTGGAGATGCATCCAGGGCCTGCTATATAAGATTTCCCTCCTGGGAAAAGATGTTGCAACCAAGTCTCTCTTTTTTGAGGTTGTTCACCAAACCACATGCTTGCCAAAGAAAACATGGAAAAAGCATTTGAATGCCAGCATGTCAGAAATTCCAAATAACCTTGTTCTCAATTTATCCCACTTTTCCATTTTCTCCCAAGCCAGGAACCCCAGCTGTATTTGTAGGCTCGCGTCATTGCTACTACGGAAAACACAAGCTCCTGGATTTGTGTTGCTAGCTGCTACAATCTTTTTGCCCATGCAGTCCACTAGTTGAGCTGTGTAGACGCTGAACGGGAGGACGGCAGCACTTACACAGCTATCACAAGCAGCCTGCAAGTGCCCAAGGAGTCATTGTTCTGCAAGTAGGAGAGAAATCCACTGGGAATCCATCACTCTGTTGGCAATGTCATGACCAATTATACAAAGTCACAAGGGACTGTTGGCCGCAGTCCGCACTGACACAATCAGGATTCATTTCAGGACCTTGGGGAACATCACTGCACCAAGATCTAGTGCTTTATTTGGACAGCCTGCAAATGACATTATTCTCTGAGTGAGAGGCAGCCACTCTCTGGGCAAAGGGAAATGTAACATACAGGCAGTGCTGAGGGGTGATTTAACTACATTTCGCGGCAGTTTGCTGGTCGTTCAGCTCCGTTCAAATCTGTGAAGTGGTTGTAGCAGAAGTTATTTTGTTATTTTGAGGTGTAGTTAACTACAGGAACTGCCAACTACCTAAAATATGTTTTTTACAAACCTCTTTGACCAAATACCACATCCTCTCTCCTTTTCCCTTGTTTCCCTGATTGCTGAGAAACACTCCACTACACTATAGTTTCCAATGGTCAAATGCCAGTCGCCACACAGTACTGGTTACATGCCATCCCTGTATGGCCTGTGTAAAAAGAAGGCAAGGCTCACATCTGCATCATGTCTGGGGAATATGACGATGATAAGAATTGTTTGACCTACATTTTTTGAATAACTATAATTTCACAAGCTACATTTCTCTTTAGGGTAGCTTTGCTGTAGTTTAGCTTCTTTCAGTGTTTAATAATTGGTAGTTTGTACAAATACACACAGAGTAGTTTCTCCAACACTTCATACGAGGAGGTCATGTGTGCCTGCCTTTGAATGACTGTATATCATTCAGGATTCTACATGTACGAATCCTCCTCAGTTTTTTTGAAAGCACCTATTTGGAGTGGCGAGCATAGTAGCCCTCTCTTAGAACAGTCAGAGAAGTTGGTTTCCTGTCCAATTGCAATGGTCAAAAGCCAGCAGCTCCAGGGAGACGTCACACAACGCTAAACTTAAAGTTTGCATATAAATTTAAAACGTAATATGCATACGTTTTTAGGCACAATGTACAAAATTAACAGCGTCCCACATTCTACACGGGGAAAAATAATACGCACAAACAGAAAATTTATTTTCCAACAGTGAACGACGTGCTCATGCCCGCCACTTTTACGCACATAGCATAAGTCATTCCAAGTCAGCGTGCGTCCCTAAACCACTCCGACGTTTGCTGGACCAGGCGGAAACACAAACCCTGAATTGGATAGGCCGCTATACTTTTTCCAAACACGTACAAAAATGAAACAGAGATCCAGCAGAAATGAACATGAATACTCAAGGTCGCGCGCCCGTGCACAGGTAAAATTTCCAGAAACGTGTAAATTAAATCGAATCCACAACACAATACACAACCTACAACATGTAGTCGGTTTGGGACGTGTTCCTTTCTAACTGATTAACGTTTTACTTGAATGATCGCGTATAACATTTAACAATAATACATTTTACTTTTTACTCACAGTGTCTTTATGGTCATTATATTATACGTCTGGGAGCTGCGAATGAACCCCACCTCCACATCTTAAACAGGTGAGCGAACAAGCTGCTGTAGCATGCGATGTTTGTTTACTTGGAACTCGGGAGTGTGCACTTATCCAAACTCAGGTTATATTTGATGCAGATTATCATATCAATGCCACTGTTCTGCATAATGAAGTGCGCTACTCTTATGAGGATATTAGAAAGTCGAGGCGAATTAAAGGGGACATTAATTGATCTAGTTTTCCCAATAACATTTCACCTGTCGTGAAGCAGCAGATACTGATTGTAGAAAACTACGCATGGGCTCACATGGGAAGGAGTTCGGGGTCGATTTGCATGGCCAGCAAGTCGATTTCAATCAATCGAGTTAGCTGGCCATTTAAGGGCTCAAATTAGGGTCAGCTAGGGTTAGGGTTAGGAAAACGGTAAGTCTGAGGGTCGAGGCAAGTTTACGGTTGTGTTCAGCAGCTTGAAGAAAGGTTGGGTCATGAGTTTTATTGATTTTGAATGAAGCAAAAAAAATGTCTAGTAGCATGTGTACCCATGACCATACAAAAAGTCTAATACATGCATGTTTTTCTTAGGGAGAACATTTTTCTTTTTTAAATGACCTCATACATATGATTTTGCATTTAAATTATAGTATTCATGATATTTACCTTGTTTTCCATCCATTTTAAATGGGTTTTCAGGGTTTCAATGGTACCAATGGCTTCAAATAGAGTTAAGGGCTCAAATTAGGGTTCGCAGGGTTAGGGTTAGGAAAACGGTAAGTCTGAGGGTTGAGGCAAGTTTACGGTTGTGTCAGCAGCTTGAAGAAAGGTGGCATGAGTTTATGATTGAAAAAAAAAGTTACAGTACCTACACAAATGTCTAATACATGCATGTTTTTTAGGAGAACATTTTTTTTTTTAAATGACCTCAACATATGATTTCATTTAAATTATAGATTCATGATATTTACCTTTTTCCATCATTTTAAATGGGTTTTCAGGTGTTTTCAATGGAACAATGGCTTAAATAGAGTTAGGGCTCAAATAGGTTCAGCTAGGGTTAGGGTTAGGAAACGGTAAGTCTGAGGGTTGAGGCAGTTAGGTTGTGTTCAGCAGCTTGAAAAGGTGGGTTATGATTTAATGAAAAAAAAATGTATGCTATGTCATACTACAAGTGTTCTAGAGAACATTTTTTTTAGAGACTTCTTTTTTTGCTTTAAATATAGTATTATTATTTACTTGTTTCCATCATTTAAATGGTTTTCATTTTAATGGTACAAGGTTAATGACAAGGCTCAAATGTAGTAGGTTAGGGTTAGGGTAACGGTAGTGGGTTGAGGAAGTAGGTTGGTTAGCATGAAAGGTTGGTGTTTAGATTGAAGAAGAAAAAATGAGTAGATTGTTACATGACCAACAAAATGTTAATATGCATGTTCTGGGAAACATCTTTTAATACATCATGTTTTTAGTGAAATTTTTTTTTTAGTTACTGTTTTCCATTCATTAAATTTAGTTTCATGTACCTGTTATGTTTCAATTTTATGGGTTTAGGTGTTCAGGACCAAGGTTAATTGAGTTAGGCTTAAAGTGGGTTCAGCAGTTAGGGTTGGGAAGGTTTATTGAGTGTGAGCAATAGGTTGTTTCAGCAGCTTGAGAAAGGTTGGACAATTTATTGATTGAATGACAAAAAACATTTGTCTGTTACCATGACATAAAATGTTATAATATGTTTTTTTAGGGGACATCTTTTAAGTTTAGACTTTCAATGTTTCCATTTAAATAGTATTCAGATATTACTTTACCATTTAAATGGGTTTAGGGTTATGTAAGGTTAAATTAGGTTAGGGCTATAGGTTCGTAGGTTGGTAGGAAGAAGGTTGGGGTTGAGAGTTTGTTGTTCAGAGCAAAAAGGTTGTGCTGATTTATTGATTTGAATAAGCAAAAAATTTCTAGAGATTTTACCATGACAATAAATGTTTAATATGCATGTTTTTCTTAGGAACATTTTTTTTTTAAATGACCTCAATATATTTGCATTAATTTAGTATATGTATTACCTTGTTTTCCATCCATTTATGGGTTTTCAGGGTAATGGTACATGGCTTAAATTAGGTTAAGGGCTCAAATTGGGTTCAGTAGGTTAGGGTTAGGAAAAGTAAGTCTGAGGGTTGAGGCAAGTTTACGTTGTGTTCAAGTTGAAGAAAGGTTGGGCTAGTTTTATGATATTTTGAATGAGCAAAAAATGTCAGTAAGTGTGCCATGACCATACAAAATGTCAAATGCAGTTTTTAGGGAGAACATTTTCTTTTATGATCACATAGATTTGTTAAATTATAGATTGATATTTACCTGTTCCATCCTAAATGTTATCATGTGTTTTTCTTAGGGTAACATTTTCTTTTTAAATAACGTAGTCAATTTAGGGTTAAATTAGTAGGTTATGAAATTACATGTTTGGCATCATTTTAAATGGTTTCGGTGTTTTCATGGCACTGTAAATTGGTTAGGGTTTAATTGGGTTTGTAGGAGAGTTAAGAAAAGGTTAGTGAGGGTGACAAGTTTACGGTGTGTTCAGCAGCTTGAAGAAAGGTTGGGACATGATTTTTTATTGATTTGAATGAAGTCAAAAAAATGTTAGTACATGTGTAATGACCATCAAAATGTTAATACATGCATGTTTTTTTAGGGAAAATTTTTCATTTTAAATGACCTCTACATATGATTTTGAATTATAGAGTTAGATTATGAAATTACTTGTTTTCCATCCATTTAAATGGGTTTTCAGGTGTTTCAATGGTACAATGGTTCAAATTAGAGTTAAGGCATCAAATTAGGGTTAGCTAGGGTTAGGGTTAGGAAAACGTAATCTGAGGGTTGGGAGCAAGTTACGTTGTGTTCAGCAGCTTGAAAAAGGTTGGGATCTGAGTTTTATTGATTTTGAATAAGTTAAAAAAATTTTAGTGTTGTACCCATGGCCATACAAAATGTCTAAAATGCATGTTTCTTAGGGAGAATTTTTTTTTTAAGACTCAACATGATTTTGCATTTAAAATTATAGTATTATGATATTGTTACGTTGTTTCATCCATTTTAAATGGTTTTCAGGTGTTTTCAATGGTAACAATGGCTTCAAATTAGATTAAGGGCAAATGGTTCAGCTAAGGTTGGTGAACGAGTGAGGTGGCAGTCGTGGTCGAGTGGAGTGCTGTTTATTTGATAAAAAATGCATGTAAAAGTCTAATACATGCATGTTTTCTTAGGGAGAACATTTTTCTTTTTAAATGACCTCATACATATGATTTTGCATTTAAATTATAGTATTCATGATATTTACCTTGTTTCCATCCATTTTAAATGGGTTTTCAGGTGTTTCAATGGTACCAATGGCTTCAAATTAGAGTTAAGGGCTCAAATTAGGGTTCAGCTAGGGTTAGGGTTAGGAAAACGGTAAGTCTGAGGGTTGAGGCAAGTTTACGGTTGTGTTCAGCACTTGAAGAAAGGTGGTCATGAGTTTTATGATTTGAATGAGCAAAAAAATGTCTATACAGTGTCCCATGCCACAAATGTCTAATACTGCATGTTTTCTTAGGGGAACATTTTCTTTTTTAAATGACCTCTACATATTATTTAATATTTCTGATATTCCTTTTTCCATCCTTAAATGGTTCAGGGTTCGGTACTGTCAAATGGTTTAATAGGGCATTAGGTTGAAAACGGTAAGTCTGAGGTGAGCAAGTTTCGTTGTGTCAGCGCTGAAATGGGCATGTTTTATTGTTATGAAGCAAAAATGTCTCTGTGTCATGCATCAAATGTCTAATACATGCATGTTTTCTTAGGGAGAACATTTTTCTTTTTTAAATGACCTCATACATGATTTTTGCATTTAAATTATAGTATTCATGATATTTACCTTGTTTTCCATCCATTTAAATGGGTTTTCAGGTGTTTTCAATGGTACCAATGGCTTCAAATTAGAGTTAAGGGCTCAAATTAGGGTTCAGCTAGGGTTAGGGTTAGGAAAACGGTAAGTCTGAGGGTTGAGGCAAGTTTACGGTTGTGTTCAGCAGCTTGAAGAAAGGTTGGGTCATGAGTTTTATTGATTTTGAATGAAGCAAAAAAAAATGTCTAGTAGCATCTGTACCCATGACCATACAAAATGTCTAATACATGCATGTTTTTCTTAGGGAGAACATTTTTCTTTTTTAAATGACCTCATACATATGATTTTGCATTTAAATTATAGTATTCATGATATTTACCTTGTTTCCATCCATTTAAATGGTTTTCAGGTGTTTCAATGGTACCAATGGCTTCAAATTAGAGTTAAGGGCTCAATTAGGGTTCCTAGGGTTAGGGTTGGAAAACGGTAAGTCTGGGTTGGGCAAGTTTACGGTTGTGTTCAGCAGCTTGAGAAAGGTTGGGCATGAGTTTTATTGATTTTGAATGAAGCAAAAAAAATGTCTATAGCATGTGTACCCATGACCATACAAAATGTCTAATACTGCATGTTTTTCTTAGGGGAACATTTTTCTTTTTTAATGACCTCATACATATGATTTGCATTTAAATTATAGTATCATGATATTTACCTTGTTTTCCATCCATTTTAATGGGGGGGGGGGGGGGGGGGGGGGGGGGGGGGGGGGGGGGGGGGGGGGGGGGGGGGGGGGGGGGGGGGGGGGGGGGGGGGGGGGGGGGGGGGGGTTTAAATGACCTCATACATATGATTTTGCATTTAAATTATAGTATTCATGATATTTACCTTGTTTTCCATCCATTTTAAATGGGTTTTCAGGTGTTTTCAATGGTACCAATGGCTTCAAATTAGAGTTAAGGGCTCAAATTAGGGTTCAGCTAGGGTTAGGGTTAGGAAAACGGTAAGTCTGAGGGTTGAGGCAAGTTTACGGTTGTGTTCAGCAGCTTGAAGAAAGGTTGGGTCATGAGTTTTATTGATTTTGAATGAAGCAAAAAAAATGTCTAGTAGCATGTGTACCCATGACCATACAAAATGTCTAATACATGCATGTTTTTTTTAGGGAGAACATTTTTCTTTTTTAAATGACCTCATACATATGATTTTGCATTTAAATTATAGTATTCATGATATTTACCTTGTTTTCCATCCATTTTAAATGGGTTTTCAGGTGTTTTCAATGGTACCAATGGCTTCAATTAGAGTTAAGGGCTCAAATTAGGGTTCAGCTAGGGTTAGGGTTAGGAAAACGGTAAGTCTGAGGGTTGAGGCAAGTTTACGGTTGTGTTCAGCAGCTTGAAGAAAGGTTGGGTCATGAGTTTTATTGATTTTGAATGAATCAAAAAAAATGTCTAGTTGCATGTGTTCCCATGACCATACACAATGTCTAATACATGCATGTTTTTCTTTGGGAGAACATTTTTCTTTTTTAAATGACCTCATACATATGATTTTGCATTTAAATTATAGTATTCATGATATTTACCTTGTTTTCCATCCATTTTAAATGGGTTTTCAGGTGTTTTCAATGGTACCAATGGCTTCAAATTAGAGTTAAGGGCTCAAATTAGGGTTCAGCTAGGGTTAGGGTTAGGAAAACGGTAAGTCTGAGGGTTGAGGCAAGTTTACGGTTGTGTTCAGCAGCTTGAAGAAAGGTTGGGTCATGAGTTTTATTGATTTTGAATGAAGCAAAAAAAATGTCTAGTAGCATGTGTACCCATGACCATACAAAATGTCTAATACATGCATGTTTTTCTTTGGGAGAACATTTTTCTTTTTTAAATGACCTCATACATATGATTTTGCATTTAAATTATAGTATTCATGATATTTACCTTGTTTTCCATCCATTTTAAATGGGTTTTCAGGTGTTTTCAATGGTACCAATGGCTTCAAATTAGAGTTAATGACGCACAGACATAACCAATGACTAAAGCATTTAATTAAAAAAAAATCTGTGCCTGTTCATGAAGTCTGCTGTGTTCTGGCTGACCAGAGACTGCCATACAGTAGCCCAGGGTTCTTAAGCTACTTTTTCCGGGGGCCAAAAAAAGAAATAAAATAAAACATGTTTATACAGACCAAACATTTTCCAATTTTTTCTTACTTGTTCTAAAACTGTATGGACAAGATGTTTTCTCCATGTGTGTAAACAAAGTGCACCCATTATGAAAATATGTACATGTGTTATTCACACCTATACATATTTTAATAATGTGTGTACACTTTAAGTATAGTAGGTGGCTTGCTACAATCCAGAAACTCCTGGATATACTCTAATGGTAATACCTAATAAGACACAAAACCAGCAAGAAAAAAAAATCCTGCTGCACTTGCAGTTTCGGCAATACCTTTTGCCTGGGTTTCATCGCAGAAACCCACTATTCATTTTGAATCCGTTTGGTTTCCTGTCTTTTTATATTTGAATTTCGGAGTGGCTAATCGCAATGCTGCAGAGAGTATGGAGTGCCACTTCTTTTGACCCAGAAGTACCTTATTCACAGTGTGTGCTAGTTCAGTCTCATAGGTCCCCCTTTCGTTCTTGCACCTCTTCATATTGTTTATACAAAAAAGTGTATTTTTGGTTTTAAATAGTTTATTTGATTCATGTTTTGATGGATTGCCATTCCACATTTCAACATAGACCCCTTGTGGCTTAAGGGTAGAATGCATGATGGTAAAAAATTCTCACAACTGTACTAGCCCTATTAATAATACATTTATGTGAGTGTGGCAGAAAGTTGTTGTACTCAGTCAAAAACAGCAATTGGTAGTATTGCGGACATATAAATCCAGTTATGAAAAAGTAAAACTGCTAACTGCAGTATTTCTGCCTAGACTTCATTAGTAGTTTATTAGTTGTGACATAAACATCAAATTTACAAATCTTTTTTTGGAAGGCTGTGTTTTAATGTTTATTTCGGTCAGTTTGTACATGCTGCAAACCTCTGCCTATTGCATTGATGTTTAGAGGCAATGCAAGCTGTTCCTTAGAAGGTCATTAAAAATGTAATAAAAAAATAGAAAAAGTAATTATAGATATCATATGTTTATTTTGGATATCTTTCCCACAGTATGTATTGCACTCAGTAATATGTGACACTCGAGGTCTGTGCATTTATGGTCAAATATTTATTTGGCACATAATATAGGCTGAAATGCTGCAAATTTAGTGTGCTTCCATTTGGTCCTCAAAGTTTGAGAGAGAAGCACTTAGTGAACGGAGAATGAGGATTTATGAAACCATAATGGATGGAACCTCCATATTCTTGCAACGAGTCACGAATTTGAACCAATCATGGTGAGTTTCTGTGGAGAACACCTTTTGATTGGTGCTTAACTCAATGATTAACAAGCTGTTGTGGCTCCCCACACTTTGTGCTCACTCTTCTATAACCCTTGCAGCAGCATTTTGACATGCCTACCAAATTACCTATGAAGATATTTATTGTATGCAGTGTTTATACTTTTTTTAAATGTACTTTGACTATAGGATTCATCCCTCTGCAGTTCATTTTCCATTGATCTCACTGTCAGACAAGGAGAAACTGAAAATTGAGTGTTGCTGTTATTTGTGCTTGTATACAGTTGTCATCTTTTCATAAAATTAACTAAGAATTCACAATAATAATTGGAGTCATATTGGCATAATATAATTTATTAAGAGTGATATTAATTTGTATATGTCGTGTATACTCATTTAAGGAACTACAAATAGCTGTCAGGTTTATAAGAACACAACTGTTTCATAATAATACTTTCCCCATGTAGGCCTTGTATGTGAAATATACAGTTATATGCAGTCCTTGGAGGAACGAGCAAAGCTTAGTTTTACCAGGATTTTGTTTTGCACAAGGTTTCTTGTTTGTCATAGGAAATGGAGAACACTGAGAAGTTGAAGCGTGTGTGTTGCAAGCGAGGTAGAGATATGCCCTGTGATACTTTCTTACAGACACCAGGGGGCGGTGCTGGACCAGTTTCGGATTATTGAGCACTGGTTAAAAACAGCCCTTCAGCTGCACTGCCATGTTCAGCCAGATTCACATGTGCCTGATATTTACATCATTTACTCCTGATTTCAAGGAGTTCCTTATATGATGAGCATATGATGAAGATTAGATGCTATTACGGTCTATGGATGCTATTTATGTGTCAGTTGCTTAACATAGGTTTACAGAAAGCCTCTTTTAATTTAGAGAAAAACAATGAACTATAGCTCTTTAGCAGCAGACTAGTGATCCATGGAAACTACATCATTTGGGATATTATTTTTAAAGAATGTGCCTTAAATACTTTTCCATTGCTGAACAGATGACAGGGTCCGTAAATATGTACAAATGGGATATATCTCTTGATGTGGCCCCGTCAGAAACTCTCAAATTAGTTTGTCCAGTTAGACCATTTTATGATGTGGTCCATCCAGGTTTCCTGTAATTTATGAGTGTTCCTCCAAAAAAAGAAATTTGAGAATCGCTGCTCTGTCTGTTTTGATCGAGCCTGAGTGGCTTTTTGTCTCGGTGCGTGGTGTGGACACTGAGTGTCCCCAGACTGCCAGAGATGGGTCCTCCATCTTGGTACCCAGAGTAGATGCCTGTTTCCTAGGCCTGCAGTCTGACTAATGCGTAAACATGTTATGGGGTGGATAGCTCAATGTGGAAACCCACACATTCTTGGTGGTGGTGGTGGTGGTGGGTGGGGGGTGTTCGGGGCCATGCAGCGAAAGGGCACACAATCTGCTAGCGGTGTTGCATTAAGCCTGGAGGTACACCTGTATGGAGTCTGGGTGGTCTTGCTGAGAGCTGGAACATGTTGAGCCGACTAGAACCACATACTGTACAGTCCCGTGGGCAGGAAGTGTAGCTGATGCACTGTGAGTGTGAACACCTAACTGCTATGAAAACATTCTTGCATATGGATGAAATCATATGGTTTTGGGCAACTTTTCTCTTTTTTGCAGCATCGTGTTTACACTTAGTGAGAACAGATTCAATCAGACCGCTCTCAGTGGGAAATGTATATGGGTAAAAAAAAAAGAAGAGGAATATGTATATGGGATCAAAAAGAGGAAAGATGACAAAGGGACATTGTGTTTATATAAAAAATATAATAATTTTATTTCGAACTACAAAAATGAAAACATGTGACATTTTTTGGTCACACTTCTCAATAAAATAGTACACAAACTGTCACAGGAACAGTGACTTCAGCAAATAAGCTATCAATAATCATGTCAAAGCAAAAAAAAAAAAGAGTCAAATGCCTTTAAATTAACTTAGACAACTGTACAAAAATATGTACAATATTTACAGCATTATGATATAAAAAGGAATGAAGCTACAAATCATCCAGTCTTTTTTTTTCTGACAAAATACTGATTCCCTTCTAGTGACCTAAATCAGTCAGTCAAAGTCAAACACTTATTTATTTTTTTTCAGTGCTGTAGCAAACTCTCAACGCGTGTTCGCCAGGCGCCTTGTCTTTAAGGACGGCTGTTTTCAGCAAACTCTGAAACTAGGACCTGTCGTCGACACTGGAATGGGAAAACTCCACAACAGTGCTGCCTCACCAGCACATTCAGCTAGCACTTCTCGGTGGGTAAAGTATTTTTACGGTTCCCTTTGGGGTTAAAGTCTTTGCCCTCCCTACTGCAAGTGCTCTGAGTTTTGCAAAAAAAAACTGCCAAGTCGGTTGGATCGCCCACCACAGTTTTACGGAGGAAAGAGAAACTGGCACAAGAGAATCTGCCAATTAGTGACATCACTAAGGGTGGTCACAGAGTAGAACTATAGTGCAGTATTCTTACCGGGACTGCAGGACAGCCCCCCTGTCAATCACGTACTCACTGCTAGGGCAAGACGCCTGCAAGGCAGGCAGCCCTAGGTATCCATCAACATGCTCATACATATACACTTAGCATATTCATATAGTTTTGAGTCTTTGTAAAACAAAAACAAAAGAAAAAAACATACACAATGCAAATGAAAAATGAACAAACCAAAAGACAAACAAGTATTGTGCTGCAAATGAGATGGATGTTCTGTGGGATTCAAGTCAAGAAGTCATTTTATCGGTCGTTTGGCGAAGGTTTTCTTTCCTTCTTCTTTACGCCATGTCGCCGACCATCTTCTTGTAGTACATGGACTCGAAGATGTCGTTCTCGCTCGGGCAGTTGTAGTGGCACGCGCAGGTCTTGATGAACATCATCTGCTTCTTCATCACCTGGCCGTCGGGGCACTTGAACTCCATGGGCAGGGTGGTGGTTCTGTGGGGGGTGCAGCAACGGCCGTCGGTGCACACGCCGCAGAACTTGGGCCGGTAGGACTTGGTGGTCGTGCAGCCGGAGATCTCGAACTTCATGGGCTTTGAGACCCGGGGGGTGCGGATGCACTTCTTCCCTTTCTGTGGGGGGAAAAAAAAATAACCACATGTTTAGATTCTTCCCTTGACTCAGTTCCTTGTCAGTTTAAATGAGCTTCAGTCATGGTCATAGGTAGCGCTATGTCTTTAAAAGAGAAGTGCTTTCCAGTGGATGAGGTGAATAAACTTGTATGGATATGAGCAGAATGCTGTATTATGTAATAGCAATGAAACTACAAATTCTTTGTGGTTCCCTATGGAGGACTGAAGCGTGAGCGTGTTATTTGTTATGGTGGGCGTGGTCGAGCACGCTTACCCTGATGCTCTGCTCCATGTGCGACTCGCAGGGCCTGACCATGCACAGGCGGGACTGCTTCTCCAGGCGGCACTCCCGGTTGTCGTTGGTGACGCGGGTGGAGATCCCCAGGCCGCAGGTTTTGGAGCAGGCGCTCCACTCGGTGGTCTGGACCAGGCAGTTCTCCCGCATCAGGGAGGGGTCGGGCCCGTAGGTCTCCTCCTCTCTGTACGCTGTCGGAAAAGAGAGGAGAGGAAAGATTCAGTCGCGCTCTCACCTTTAGCGAGGCCAGGAAGGCGTGAGTGTGTGCGTGTGGCGTGCTTCCCAGTGTGGCCAGGGGGAGGGGCTGAAACTCACCGGCGAGGGCGGAGCCTACGAAGGTCTGGCGGTGCGGGGAGTCGCACACCCACTCTTCGCAGCACTTGCCCGGGACCTTGACGCGGCGGGGCATGGGGCAGTCGGGGCTGGGCAGGCGGATGTCCATGCTGCAGAGGGGCACGCAGCCCACTGCCCCGTCCAGGCAGGTGCACTGGTATTTGCAGCTGCTCTGGAACGACTCTCCGCTCCGGTACACCATCCCGCCAAAAACGCAAGTGGCGCCTTCTTTAGCTGTGGGGGTAAAAGTGACGATTTTTTAAAAAGGACATTCCTGCAGTCGTTTCTGAATAACAAAATAAGTAATCAAAACATGCGATTAATTTTTAAAATTCGCTTCTTACCGGTGCACACTCCGATGCGACGGTTGATGGGGGAGCCGAAGTCGCAGAAGAGAGCCTTGTGGGGGTCGCAGACGTCCCTCTCGGTGCAGAGCTCGCCCAGCTGCTTGGCGCACACCCTGCAGCAGCCGCAGGCGTCGGGCACCAGGCTCACGCCGGGGGCACACTGGGGGGGCGCGTCAGGGCAGCTGCACTGCCCGCTGCAGTCCTGAGCGGTAGCCTGCGGGTGGTGGAGAGGGACCCTCGTTAAAAACCCTTCTGCTTGAGGACACATCGCCGTATAGCCAACAGAAGCGTGATGCTATGCATGCTTATATCTCACTGTGTACAATCTGCACCTGACTGCATACGGTACTTAAACGATAGTTGTATCTGCAGGTTCACACTGACATAGCGATGGCTAGCAGGTGTCAACGGAATGTTGAATGAAAGCACTGTCTCATCAGCAAACAAATTCTAGACTCGACTGAGTTAACTTTGCAGTTACATTCGGAGGTTACAACTTACCCAGCAGAAGAGTGTGAGGCACAAGTAAGCGGCCAGTTTCAGGTTGTTCAGTCCTGCAGACATTTTGATTTTCTTCAGTTAATGTTAAAAAAGTGAAAGGAAAAACAATGTCTGTCTTCAGCAATCTTCCTTAAAAACTCTTCAAAGTTGAGTCTCGTGGTACGCGGTCTGATCGAGCCGATCTCGTTGTAAGTTTCTCTCCGGGGATTTTTTTCAGTCTCCCTTTCTCTCTCTTTCTCTCTCTCGTGTCAAAGCTAGAGTTTAGCTTCAGTAGTTGAGCTCTGCTCTCTTAGGAGGAGTCGAAGCGTTCTGTGTCTGAAGCGAGGAGCTCGCCCTGTATTTATACGCACTGGGGCTGCGGTGACGTGCCCGTAGCTGAATGGAGACCTGGACAAACATGGACATTCTTGGCATATTTTCCATGTTTCCTGCCCCCCTTCTAGACTCGCTCCCCCTGACATCCCGCATTCCTTCTGTCTGAAACCGAGCGCTGGCACGTATCAAAATAAAAGTGCAGTCTTAACACAATCACTCAACCTTTTTATTTTAATGTGTTTGTCAGAGGCGGTACGGTACATTATTGAGCAGTAATACGATACGTCTTTTTCCTGTCTTTGTCTCGGGACCTTAGACTAGCAGCGCTAACGCTAACTGATCTATAGCCCGCTGACATTAGGAGTAACTTATCTGTCAGTATCAAGTATCAGCAATTGTGAATTAACTCGCAATGATCACTGCGTGAGTTTTTAATGGAAGTACTGGAGGTACGCCATGTTCGAGTTGTGCTTTACGCTGTAGTGTTTTTCTGAGCTGCATTGCTGCAGTCGTTGAAGTGTGAAAGCCTGGAACGCTGTAGCAAGTGAATTAAAATTCACTCAAATCAGATTTCATTGCATTTTATACAGTTAATAAAAAATGATGAGATTACAGAAGCAATTAACTTCCATGATGTTCACTGCAAGTTACATAAGAGGTGGAACTGCAACGAAGCGATACCCCCCCCCCCTCCCCGTTAATGTACATATCTTTAGTCACTACTGCTATTGGGTTACTGGTAGACACAATAGACTTTCAGTTTGCCGGGGCCCCTGCCTGTAGTTTTAATCACATTCTTTTTATAGCCGTGTGCCTTCACCTTGCTAATAAGGTTTAGTCTATGTGCTTTAAAGCACAGGTGTGCCACATTCCTGGGGTGGTATCCTATTTTGCTCCATCAGATCCTAGACACAGGGCAGACTTGAGGATTGCAGGAAAGCGGCTAGACTCTGGGTTTGTATATTTAAAAAAAAGAAAAAAAAAAAAAAGAAGGAGGATCACTGGAGCCCGAGACTCCCCACCTCACTCTTATGAAAGGCCGAGCTGCTGCTCGCCAGCCACCAAATCGGAAATGAAAAACTCCCAGAGAAAACTCGGAGCTGCTGGAATGCCAGCTTCACGCCAGCAGACGTACGGTTACTACATGCGCAAAGACCCAGAGGAAGCGTAGCCTTATATGGGAATCTTCTCTTTCGCCTTCTCTCTTTTTTTTCTTTTTCCCCTCCCGCGCTTTTTTTTCTTCCCCCCCCCCCCCAAATCTCAGCAGAAGTACAGTAGGATCTCCCTTTGTGCTTGCTGTACTGTCTCGAGACGTTCCCGAGGTTCGAAATGTTAATGCGCCCCGTCTGTCGACACCGATTCATTTGGGGGGTGAAATGAGGCAGCCTGGCGCTTTAACCCTTTACCTGCCCCTTTTGTTGACAGGAGAGACGGGGCTTTAAAAAAAAAAAATGCGTTGTCCCCCGTGCCGGATTGCACAAATCGATAATGGAAAAGTGCGTTGTTTTTTACGTGCCGACGCTAAGCAGGATGAGCTCATTCCGTGGGGTGAGGTTTAAATAAATACAAACTGTGTGTGGTAACGGCCAGCCACGGAGTGAAATCCCCTTCCTTTCTTCACTGACTCTTAAAATTCTGTCACCAAGCCTTCCATCAACCCTCTCCTCTAAGCCCCCCGTGCCGGCTGGTGTACACCTTTCCCAAGAAATTCCTCACTCAATGGACCGTAGGTAAATACTTTCAGGTCTGTTAACCTTTAATGTCATGCTCTCTGATTTTCCATGGTGGCTAAAAGGGTCTGTAACGTTAGCGGTGGCATGGGAGTTATTTCAAACACGGCACTCCAGATGAGGATTCTGCTTTAGCACCGTGGTAGACATTCCCCTTGGCCTAGAACATCTATTCTAGTTAGGAAAATGGACCGAATATATCATGCCTGTTGCCCACTATGGCCTGTCAGTGGGACGAGTTTGATTAGGCTGCTTGCCTGTGTGTTTCTTCAGTTGGAGTCATGGCTACTGATTGAACAAGGTCAAAGGTCGGCTTATGACGAAATGGAAAGGACTTCACGCAGAGCAGGAATAAATTCAGACCACATGCGGAGTAGCAGGCAAAACGCGTGTACTTCTGTAGTTGAAACCTTCCAATTTCTGAATTGTTTCATTGTTTCTGAATTTTCGAAAAAGTAGCTAAATTGAATCTTTTTTTAAAATCCCTTGTATATTACACTGTTGTATTTATTGCTGTTATTAAAAATGTAAATATTATTATGTTCTGCCATATCTGCAAAATTCAGGTTCATGAAAGCAAGTTTCCAGTGTCTTTCAATGAATATTGTTTATTATACGCATGTGCGGATTACATGTGTAATTAGTACCATACGAACAGTTTTATGGGAGCAAAAGAGAAAAAGGGGTTTAAGAACACTGATAAGTAGTTAGGATATTTTGACTGGCTGACATTGGGCCAAGAACAGTATCGCTTGAAACTTTAACCTGAAACAGATGTTCTGGGATTTGTGAGGTAAGACAAACCCTAATCGGCTTTTTGTAGCTCGGGTGGAATTCCATTAATACTACAATTGGACGTCTGTTTCAGGTGCTGTGAAACAAACCACTGTTCGCAGTTTGCAGTTCACCGTCCGAAGCAGTCAGACTTTCCTGGGACCGTAAAAAAGTTAAAATGAATCATATTCATATTTGCTCGCAAATGAATCACAAAAGTGCTGGAGGGGCGGTGTGTGTTACCTGACGTGTAAAAATGACATAATAAACATATTTGCGCATCAACCCTGCGCAGCGCGGGTGGTTACATCACATGAATTTGTGGGCGGGTCCTGTTCCTGGGATATACGGGCCTAGCAATTTGGTAAGGGATGCCCTTCCATTTTTCTGTCAGACATATTTTCCAGTAGCATTCCTGCGGAATTGCAGCGGCGCATTCCTCGAGGGAATCGCCTCGCGCGGCTCCGCCCGTCTCCCTTGGTTAGGATGATCTCATGCGTCTTTCAGACCAACAGGAAACATCCAGCTACGATCACAGGGCTGTATCCAAGGGAGACAGAATTCCACAAGATTACATCACCCGCCCATGTTCAGGGCTGTTGGCCGTGTGTATTCGAAACTTATTTCCCCTACGTAATTTATGTGAGTGTAGTGCGTTGTTTGAATATAGTTCTGTATGTAACTCAGTCTGCAAGAGAAAGTGATGTCATTCCTTCGAAATGATGACATCCCTATTAGTCCCACCCATTGGAGAGATAACTATATTTCTCATGAGAGTTTTTGGCCAGAGCAGTTGAATTGCATACAGCTAATGAACTCTATGGATAAGTTAATTTATTCTTGCATTGTGGCCTAATTTTTTACCTTTAACCTTAATGTTCAACCTTTTTTAACAGTGAATTCAGTGACTTGTGGTAACTCAAGTCTTTGGAGTGATTCTCCATTGCTTCTTTTACAACATAGCCTTGTAGTGCTTAAACTATTTACAGCATTGAATCCAGTGGTTGAATGACTGAATCTGCTGTTCACCATTTATTAAGGCACAGTACAAAAGTGGTCTACTCTAATCTACTGGTGGCCATGAAGGTGGGGTAAGAAAGGTGTTTGCTTTATATTGGAGCTATGACTTTATTCAGGATTTATATTTTGGTTCTTAGCATAGTTAATTTTGCTTTAGTGATGTTATGTGTATACTTGCCGGTCTGGAATTGTTGATTGGCTGGTCTGGAATTCTTACTCAGGTGAATACACTTACGATATGTTCTCCTACATTGTAAATTTGTCTGAAAGAGACGGTTTCTTAAATTAATGTAATGTAATGCATTGCCTTAAATAGCTGTTTTAATGGATTGTCTTAAAATGATTGACATTTGTTAGCTAGGTCTGGCACTCTTACTCATGTAAATCAGGTGATCACTCGTGTTCTCGTGCATTGTAAGTTGCTCTGGATAAAAGCATCTCCTAAATTAATTTAATGAATTGGTTGTTCAAATGGTTTATCTTATGATTTACATTTCACCCGGTAAGGCTGGTGGAATTAAATACTTGTTTTCTGAGCATGAAGCCTAAAAAAGAAATATGCGGGGAAATAAACGACAATGGTAACGATGTGCGCACCACAAACAACAATAAACATGGCCTAACACTTGCCAGCATGCGCACACAGTCATATATGTACATCGCTAGTCTTGCGGATTATTCCCATTATTCATTTTTAGATTTATTTTATAGATTTTACATGAAAGTCATGCTTTTAAATAGGAATTTAGTGAAAGCATAAATGTGACTCATCCACGAAAAAGACTCTCTATGCTATTTTAGAAGTAAAATTTCATAATCTAAAGGTGTCTAAGAACACAACTATACATTCAGCTTGTTCGATCTTAAAGTAAATGGAAATGAGGATCATTTTGCCCTCATTCATGTCCACCGTGTCATCTATGGTGAAATTGTATAATTTCCAGCTGGCTGCCAGTTAAAAGAATGCACCCTGCTTTGAAAATTCTACCAAACCCCCCGATTTAAACCGAACATGTGGTAGAGATCTCAAAATGAGCTAATTATGAGGGCTGAAGTTCTGGGCCTTTGAAAAGCCTGGCTTGACTGAGGTAATTCATAGCCCAGACTTTAGCTGGGGGCAGAACCCAGCCAAATCATGCGCATAAAATTGATAAATTTGATTCACCGAAAAAAAAAAGCCATGGAAGCACATCAGTTGGTATTTTTTGGAGTGGAGGACCCAAAACAGCCGCAATGTGGGGAAGTCATTCGATAAACGAGCCTCGCCATTAGAAGAGCGAAAAGCGTGCCTGGCACCCCGGGATGATATGGGCCCGCGCGCTTCTGTCAACAAACAACAGAAAACGATTTCGTCCGCCAAGATTCGCGGCGTGCGGCGTGTGCTCCTAATGGGGCTCTGTGGTAATGACACAAAATGAGCTCCAGTCCGCCTAACTCACGCATGACTGCAAAAATGCTGTTCTGCCAAACAGAATTCCATATGGAAAAGCGCTTTGAATTTATTGAATTCTTGTTCTTTTTTGGAATCCCAGTAAAAATGCTTTGAGCAGTGTCACAGCATGGCGCAAGTGTTCCAAAAATAGCCCCCACAATGTTAGCCTTTGCCCAGACAAATTACACTTAAGTTTTTTTTTTTTTTTTTTCAACCGTAGAGTTATTGGAGCATTCCACAGATGATGTCTTTTATGCTCCTGTCGCCCTGAGAGGTTTCTGTTTGTAGTAACTCGGGCAATTTCAAATGCCTTTCATGGAAAACCTGCCTCCGTCTCTTTTAAAATGTACTGGAAGGAGGCTAACCATCACCATAACTATGGAGACGATAAAAAATGAAACCCTCCTTGAAGACAGCTATAGCCTACTGTTCTGAAAATTAGAATTTGTTGTTCTTCAGAAGATTTTACCATTGATAAAAAAAGCTGTTATTCCCAATCAGGTAGTAAATTCGTATAGTATTCTGTCCTGCTTAATGAAAGGAGACAGAATATTCATGTGATCACATTCTACCAAACTAAAGGGTGTAGACATTTTAGTGAAATGATGGAAGATCAGTGTTTCATATTCATAGCCTCCCCCCAGTTTATGTAACATATCCCTGTTTAAATGCCATAAAAACCAGGACCTCTGAGCTGTATTCACCCACATTGCTGGCGTAATCTAATTATTTCGGGGAAAAGAGCCCACACTGCACTCTGTTCTCTGCTGCAGCACCAATCCTCGGTCCTGAACAGGGCTCCTGGTAGCCACTCTTCCAGGCCACGCACCCTCACCTGATGGACAGCTGCGGTGAATACCCACGCGTACAAAATGCTATATTTTGTGTGCGGTATCAACAGCTGTTACATAATAAGCCTTTATTAGTGTAGTTGCAATTTTTGAAAAAAATTTTATCACTGCTGTTCGCATTCCTCAAACTATTTGGAAAACACAAGTTGATACCTGTGGGCAATTGCTGAGCAGTCTGAAAAGCTCCTATTCATGGGAATGGGGTCTGTTGGCTCCTGGGTGCCAAGACAAGCAGTACAGGAATGCCCCCATCTCACTCTCCACTGCCAGGCAGGAAGAACCTCAGAGGACAAACAGAACCTGCCGTTGTATTTACTACGACAGCAATGACGGCAAATTGCGGAAAATAATGCGTACGTTGATGGAAAAATGTGCGCTCGGCTAAGTTACAATGGAGCCAAATGAATTGTTGTCAGAAAACGAACGTCGCCGAGCGACAAAGATAAGATTTTTATGGTGAAATATTCGGAAATATTCTAAATCAGTGCTTTGAGAAAGCATTGACACAGTGCTGCATCAGTTGTGCAGTCTGGCAATGCAAATGCCGGTTGCAGAGAAAATGGATGGCTGGATGCATTACAGAGGATGGCCATGCTTATGTGCAACCGCCCCCCCCCCCCAAATTGACAGAGGTCATTGCAGTGGTAGATTTGCAATTATAATGGAGGAGGGGGCAAACTGGGCAGTAAATAGTTTCAGATATCAGTCCGAGACAGAAACAATTAAAATATGGCTGGCACATTTACATACACAAAAAAGTCATGCAAATCTGAGCCAATGCAAAGTCTCTCAGCACCCACTCCCAGGAGCAGATGCAAATGTAAATTATGGGTTTTGCATCCACCTGCAGAAGGAAGACTGACTGACCATTCTACAGTAGCAGTTTCCTCTTGCAGAATCAAATCGAAACAAAATTTGTTTGTAAAGCATACTTTTCAAACAATTCTCACAGTAAACTCTGGCCTAATCTCCACGAAGACAGGAGCAAGCCTAGGGCGACAGTGGCAAGAAAAACTCCCTGTGTGGGATAGATGGGAAGAAACCTTTGGGAGGATCCAGACTCACTGGGGGGGGAGCCCCCACCCTCCTGTGGCAAATTGGCATTACTGAAAAGCAGGCTGTTATAAAATAGATAACTAGCAGGCAATGATGATGGACAGTATGTGCATATAAAAATAATAAAATATTTCCAGCTTTCTTGCAGCTATTTATTGTCCATGAAATGCAAATAACCTTAATGAAAAAACCTGGGAATCAGTGTAGCACTGTGTAGCAATCTGTAGCACGGTAAGACCGTTTTAACTGTTTATTTTAACTGACCGCTTCAGAAATGGCATTTGGGGCAGAGTGCAGGTACAGTACCAGTTATAGAGAACAATTTATATCCTACATCATCTTTAATATGTTTTGTTGTCTTCATCAGTCATTTTGTGGCTATTGCAGCATTTCTGAAATTCATATTTTGGGCCTATACCCACTAAAAATTGGAGCGAAACGGCATTATGAAGCCTTTCAAGTACAATATAACATTCATACCACTGAATATTGGTAATCCAGTTCATGGTTTAATGGGGCGCAATGATTTTTCTTCTCGCATTTCCATAAAAGGTAAAATACATGGATTTCTGAGTGAAAACAGAAGCCTTGGCAGTTTATATGAATTGGAATACTTGTATGTGTATTAATCAGGCCCCAGGACTAGAATTTGCATTTCAGAAAATTAATCTATTCATGAGCTCATGCATTTGCCTCACTATCTGTTTTTTCCCTCCAAAAAATCTGGATGTATGATAGTTTAGACTGAATGGCTTAAAAATGGGCCATGATATCACTGAAAAATGAAGCATTTCCAACACTGAGTTGAGATTTACTGCACTGAGATCCTCTGAGACAAGAAGAGACATTCACCAGACAATTACAGTGGGCTGACCTACTAACAGCTTATCCAACTTGGCGCACCACCATCAATAGGGAGTCAACTGAGGGAATTGATGCTCTCGCCCAGTCCCTCCTACCTTTGGCCTTGCTTATTTAGGCCCCTCCATTCAGCTGCAAGGCATGATCTCTTGATTCGTGTCAAGCAAACACTGAGGTTTTCCGTTCAGGTTTCACGTCGCAAAAAAAAAAAATGCACCTAAGCATCTGTCCGAGGTGAGGCAGCGTAAACAAGGGTGGCAAAAAAAAGCGGAAACTTCGTTTCCTTTCATTTATTTTGCTAATTTGCCCTATTCTTAATAAGAGAGGAAGCCATGTACCAAAACAGCAATTATACGTCTTTCTTGGGCCAAAACTGACGGGCGGCATTGAGTAGATTTCACAAGAATGTCAATTTCTTCCCTGCCTTGGCAGGCGGTTACATTCCTCTTTTAATTGGTTTCCTGCAAAGCGCTTTGAATCCCAAGATTGGTGCTGGTCAAATGGACGGCATTTGTTTCATAAACTGCCAAAGAAAATGTTATTTAAACTCAGAGAGGAACCTCCGAAATGTGACTTAACTGTTTTTCTTTTTTTCAAGCGAGTGTTGCATAGCGTGATAGGTATGCATTCTGTCCAAGTTTGCACCACTTTCTCTTCAGACATCAAATAAACCCAGAATATTATTTTTTCATTTGAATTTTAAAAGCTAAACTTGTGTATACATTTAGAAAATACATGTGGTTTTTCGCTTCCTGGACCGGCTTTCAGGTTTTGAAACCGAACCAAAGGACTTTCAGGTGTATCTTTTTATTTATAGGGTGGGACCAACAGTTTTTGACAGATGCTTTTTTTCTTCCAAATTTTTAACAGCAAGCTCTTTGTTTAACCTAATACCTGAAATTCTTTGATGTAATACTTCTATTTTGTGTGTATGGTTTTTAAATATAATACAAAACAGATTCCTGTTCAGTGTTTTTTGTGTTCATATTACAAAGTTTATGTATCCTGCTGTTGGCAGTTCTTTAGAAATGATTCCCTTTCCTCTCTCCCTCAAGATTTAAAATGGCAAGAAATGAATATTTGAATTCCAGATGTTCCGTTCCAATCAGTCTTCTAGCTGACACATAACAGAGGTAGAAACAGTTTCACGAAAGAGCCAATTTGTCCATGGTCTGTTTTCGCTGTAATTCCTGACTTTCACTGCTAAAATACATGACAAAGGTGCTCGCGCAGTATACCATCTTCCCCTCGCTCCCTCCAAAAATAGCCCGTGAACCTTACACGCCATAAAACAGCAAGTTGTGTCACAACAGCGCTGCTGTAAGAGGAACTGACTGGTCACCTTGTGAGCGCACCATGACGCCACGCTCCTGCTATTCCTGGCATTCAGCGGAAGGCCGGACACCTTTAGCCCCATGACGGAGTATAAAGCAAATTTTCCAGCGGTAAAAAAAAAAAAAAAAAAATATTACGCTCTGCGAAGTGGTAATTCTGTCTGGAAAGACTGACACCCAGTCACACCGCTAAAGATGGCCTCTGTCTAACCCAACCGACACACACACAACACACAAGCCTTTTCACCTGTTTGAATTCTCTCATAAAGGCCCAGTCAGAAAGCCCAGACTTCCAGTGCGTGTCCAGCAGTGGGAGTCAACAGGGCCTCGCCTGCCATGTCAGTGTTTCCAGTCCAAATATAGATAAGAGGTTCATTTTTACCCAGAATGCTCAATACACATGCGTTCCTTAAAGTCTTGCAAGTCACGGAAACAGTATGAAGGAGGGAGCGGGGGGGTGTTGGGGGGGGGGGGGGGGCGGGCTTGTTATTATTGTAACTACTGTAAAAGCGACTGTGAGAATGTTCAGCTGCCAGAGGTTGCCCTGGAGCTGAGACATAAATAAAGGAAGTTCCTTTAATGCGGGACATTCATATCAGTCTGTAACAGTCTCCCAGTGGGGCCATTTATCAGGTTGAAAACCATGAGGTGTTGGCAAGATGGAAGACTCGAGAATGCATTAGAAAACATGGTCATATTTAGAAATGACTACTGGACGCAAATATTTTTTGAAGAGCTTAAGAGTAGCATATCTTACATGGGCAGTTGCCATGTAACTTCCTGTTATGATTCTTTTTGGCAGAGGCTAGCATTCCATGGTCATCCTAATCTGGTTGATTGACTGCATGCAAAAATACAAATAATTGTACATTGTTGTTGTATTTATGAAAAGAAATATTTTGGACCTGTATTTGGATCTCTGATTTATATGGAGTCCATTCAATACTTGCAATCTTAACATTAGAATGAATTTTTTTATTGTTGCAAACTGACACAAATTGCACTTAATCACAATGCACCCTGAGTACACTAAAGTAATTGTTGCATAAAAGCCATTGTGAAGCAAAATACAACATTGCGTAAATGCTTAGAGTTAGCGTGGGCTTTGGAGTTGAGTTTAGGATACAGTAATTGGAGCTAAAGGAGCATTTCAAGAAACATAACAATATGTGGCATGTACATTTTTTATATCATATTGGTTTTTTTTTTTTGAAGCCCTCCTTTAGCTCCAATTAGCTCCAATTACCTGACCTATAAACTCCCTACACCAAGTCGTTAAAATTGAGTTCTATGAAGTAAATGTTTTGTGTTACTCTGGCCAACGAAGGGTCTGTAACTGTCCTTGTAGAGAAACTGAATATGAATATAATATTTTTTTATTTGTTCTATATTTTATTAGCTATTTTATTAGCTTTCTTTTATGTGGAGATGTATGTCACATCTGTCATTCTCTTCTCTATCCCTGGGTTCAGTCTGGCCCCCATCTACTGTGTGCACAGAAACAATGGGTGCTTCTGGGAGGTCAGTTTCAGTGAAAGAGGTAACTGTGTTTCAGATTGGATGAGCAATTGGATGGAAAATTGCTTGCATAACTGTTGAATGTTACTCATTACTCTGTGTGTAATAAAATTACAATTGCTACAGAACACAATCCCCACAAGTAAGTACAAGGAAAAGTATTTGAAAACATACATTTTGGTGACATTTTTGGCAAAACATTAAGCGGGATAACCCAATTTCAAATCTGTTTTTGATAATCACTTCATACTACAAATTTGCAGTACAGTGTCTACAGATGTTTGGACTCAAAACATAATATGGGAGAGATTTGGTTCCACCAAATAATCTTGTGGTTGGCTTTCCGTTTTGGTGGGCTGTATATGTAATACAAGTGTCCAGATGACACAGTGCTACATGAGCCATGGCAGTGGTCACTAAGGTGACAGACAGTCATTTTTCCTGCAGCTTTCACTTACATCTGTTATATGAATCAGTGAGTAATGATACGAGTAATGATGCTTTATGATTCAGAACTGGTACATCTGCCCGTTCACCTGTCAGATACTTGGCCACTTGGCTCACAAGTTATATGAACACATGAAGTATAGCACATCAAAGGCACGTTTCGCAATGTTTGAGAACTGCGGTTAAATTTGTCCCTGTGATTAATTGCAAAAGCTCTCATGGCACCACAATGACATCATGAGTCACTCGCACAAAAAAAATATCGTTTTCGTACTTAAAACATTTTCCCCTGACTAACAAAAGCTCAAACTATATCGGTAGCAGATGGAAAAACAGTTCTCCACCCAGTCTCTAAGTGCCTAACTTATATAGGTTTACATTTTGATATACCTGCAAACTGCTTCAGTCACTCCAACACATGTGTTCCTTTTTGATTTGCAGACCACTAATCCTAGTTCTAGCTTGCTTGAGCTGAGTCAGTCCTGCTCCGTTTAAACAGGGATGTGATAGGCTCAGAGAGCCAAACAAGGCCTTGAAGCTTCAGAAGACAGACATAGGAAAGTGGAGAGGCTATATTGTATTTCTTGAGGGTGTGACCAGGGGTGTTTTAATATGAACCTGCACTGTGGTTGCTTGGCCTTGGTTAATCAGGGGGTTTCTCAGCATAATTTGACCAAGGTACTGCCCTCAGCAAACATTGAGCCTCAGTGAGAAATTTTAGACATAATCAAAAGACCCAATTTTTGCATTCTGAAACCTTTTCTCACAAACTGTGTTTTGACCGTTTTTATAGTTGATATATTACTTTTTCTATGGATTTGAAATGCACAGTTGTATTTGTAGTTCCATCACATCATTAGAACATTTCCAGAGGGCACAGACTAGCACTGTATATATCATTTGAAGCGCATATTCAAAATGATCACTGGTTTTAATCATATTAGCTATATACAAAGCTAATGGGAGTAAAGAACACATTTCAAATATAAAAAATGTAAATACAGAGCATTATCTGTATATCGGATGCATCTTATGGCAGCTGATCGATGGTACTCCAGGTCTCATGATAGATTCACGTCTAACTGTACCCTCTAGCTGTGTCAATAAAGTTTTAGCGCAGGTTAGCACAGAAAATGTATCATTTTGTTTCATAGTCTTTGGAAAATGTAGCGCTGAGACCTTTTAGAGGTCAATGAGAGTACTGTGATGAAATTTACAGTATTCATAGTGGTTTAGTGAAACAAAATACATAATATACAGATGTGGTAAACCCTGCCCTGTTTAAAAACAATGTAAAAGGCTTGGCGTTTTGGTACTGATGTCCACTGACATGTTTTAAGACTCAACCAATGCTGACTGAAAGCCACAAACGTGCATTTTTTGTGAAGTTTCTTTTGGGCCCTTTTCATTAAAGTCATGGCTTTGGCTCTTGGAGTGAAACCCAGGCTTCTTAAGGTTTTTGTTCTTTGGAATTTCCCCATTGGTTCACACAAGCGTTTGGTTACAGAACTGGTCATTTTTTATACCAACTCAACTTTATATAAACCAACACATTAAATTTGCACATACCATTGAATTTGTATGAAAATAACTCTATTAAAGGGGCAGAAATAAATTAACTGTGCTTCTGCAACCAGAAATGGTATCGTTTGCGCTGGTCATGCCTGAATTTATTTTTCATAATTCAGTGCCATCTAAGAAACTGGCTCACTTGTATGCATTGTGGTTTAAATGGTTTTGTTTTAATTCTTTCCAGGATCTCATTCCACAATAATGCCCTCCCTGCCTTCTGGGAAGATCTGCAAATGAAATTTAAACTTTCTATTTTCTTGTCGGATAAGATGAACAAATCTACTTTTATAATTAAGAGCTCGTGCTTAAATTGGACTAAAAAAATAGGTCTTTTATTTTTTAAAGCTATGCCTTTTCAGGAAGTCATTTGCTTAAGACATGTCCTGCTTGTTGCACTAATGTGATCTCTTGGTTACTAACATGTACAGATTTTTTACAATTTAAGATTTGTTTTGTTGTTTAAAAACCTCTGATCCTTCAATACCATAAGTAACTCAATACATTGTTTGTTTGTTTGTTGCATTATGAGAACTTCACGATACATAAAATTAATTAATTAAACATTTCTCTCTGATTGGACTTTATTAGTTTCCTTCTTGACCAGATATTAAGATCAAACTTTTAAACTTTGGTGTCAATGGAAAATGAGTATTTCTTACTGATTTAAAACCTCTTGAGTCATGCATTCTCTGAAATGCATGACTCATCTTGCCGAAATCAGATCAATCTATTAAAGTTACTGGTGCCTGTTCTCTCTCTTAAGAGAAACTAGATGAATGTTGTGTAATGATAGGAAACGAAAGGAAACATCTGGCAAGTTAGCCTTAATGAATGAGTATAACGAGCTGTCATTGACGGAGTTTATCCATTAAACACACTGTGGCCTTTATGCTGGGGAACTTCACACAGAAGTTTAGGACCTGCGTGTTCTGCTCCTTGTTTTCCACTAGTTTGTGTGAAAAGGGTCAGCTGAGGAGTTTACTTGAGTTTACGGCGGTCCTGCATTTATGAAACATGCTCTATCCACACCCACCCCCTCCATGGTTTCTAAGATTGAAACCCATAAGACAAAAATCCCCTTGTGGGTAAGGAGGTGAGTGAGTAATCTAAACATCCCAGCTTAAAAAGCCCATTTAATGATGCTCTGTTTTAACTACTGTGGGTGCTTACACAGGAGGGTTAATGAGCTAATGGGCCAGCATGAGCATATTGCAGTTTTTGCTGACTCAAGTGTGGGTGGACAGTCAGCCAATCAGATATCAGGAATTGGACACCTCCTTTCTGAAACAGTTTATTGTTTGTCCAAAAACTAGTGATGTTAGATCAGAAAATGTATCTGGGTCTTAGATTCAGAATGGTTTTTTGTTCTTCTTTGTTAGTTATTTAAAGCCAATGTAACTACATACTGGCTTCTGATATAATTAGTTTTTATCATTACTGAACATGATGATCACTGATGGTCTTTCACTATAAACTGTCCAACTATCTCACTTTGGAAAATTTAGCACTAAGAACTTTTAGAGGTCAATCAGAGAATCAAAGCCAAAGTAACTACATATTGGCTTCTGATATAATTAGCTGTATGTAAGCCAATATTTCATAAGCTATAAAGTTTAATATGAGCCCTTTTGTGGACCATTTTGTAATTGCAGTTCATTAAATGTGTAAGTAAGAAGGCTGATTATGTTAATATTCCAGTAGAAGCAGAGGATGTTGTGCTTTTTAGTGTGTATCGAACAATTTTGAATGATCTTGTTAGCATTAGTTAGGTCAAGGTAGAGGTTTGGCAATGCAGTAAAGTGGAAGTAAAAAGAGGCTTATGTGCACACTGAAGGGAGGTAACTTGGTTTCAAATCACCAAGCAATGTGTACAGCAGCCATCAAATGGCTGGCAATCACATTTCGAGGACTATTTTGCATTACCGAATATCTTCCTAAAAATGTGGTTTACGTACGCTTTAGTCATTTAGCAGATCTTGGATGAAGTGGAAATTAATAATAAAAAATGAAAGACCACTGTCCACTAATTCTTTCCATTTTGGGTTCTGATCTGATGACTGTACGAACATGTGGTTTATAACTTCAGTAGAGAGAGAGAGAGCCCCGATGGAAAGAATAAATGTTTGAAAAACATTTTTTTCATGGCTTTGCATTTTCTTGGTACGGTATATCACCTGTGTATTCAGAGGTGGTTGAGGTAGGTGCAATTTTACCTACCTGTTTTCACTGCCGTTGTACCTTTTGAACAAATTACTTTGCTTCAGTAAATATCCAGCTGCATAAAGGCATTATGTCTTAGGAATTCAGAATTTCTGAGAAGCTCTGGGTAAGGATGTCTGCTAAAAGCCTAAAAAAGAGATGGACCTTCAGGACAGAAATGACTGAAAGTGATAAAGAGAGTAACATTTAAAGCAAATTTCATTTCCACAGTGATACCCGGAATAGCTGATCAGCTAGAACTATGCCATTTATAAGCAATTTTAAAGTTAAGACTGGAAAACTAAATGCTTTTCCCAGCTGACCAGTGGCAAATGATGAAAACAGTGGTACTTTATGAAAACTACCAGCCAAAATAACCGTGAAATGGGAACATGGTTAAAGCAGAAATGTTCTAATTCTAAATACTTTATGGAAAACAACACTTTTCCACCTGACCTCTTCACTCGCTGGGGAAGTGTCATAGAAAAAGTACAGATAATAGCTACGACCAGTCTAGCAAACATTTGTCCTTGTCTTTCAAGGACACATTGAACATTACAGATACAAATTTCAGTTATTTTGATAATAAAGTCATCACCTGTGGGTCAAAATACTTCAATTATAAATACTTCATGTTAACAAGCTTCTTTTAACCCAACAGATGTAATGCAAAAATAAAGTGCTCACAATGATACTTGCATCGTTATTCCAGCTGGTTACTTGCAAACGCTGGGTTATGTGTGCTGGACGTACATAGAAAGATCACGTGGTATCTTCACTATTGTTTATTGTGGATAAATATTATTACCAAAATATTTGTGTTTCTGCATTCCTTTCTTTCTTTTTTCTCTCCAACATGTCATAGTATATAATGTCAAATGTTTCACATAAAGCAATTATTTAATTTTCATATTTCTGATTCAATTTGCCGAAAAATTATATATTTATAATGCAGATTTTTCTGTGCTTTTTCCTTATTTGTGGAAATTCAGTGTTCTGGATCTCAGTGTTCCTTCTCAGTAATGGAAAGAGGAGTGATTTGTTTAGGAAACAATAGGAAAAATTAGGCTTGTTTGCCTATCAGATAAGAAGTGTAACCACAATGGATAATGAGGCCATTAAAACAAATGAGTGGAAAGTATTTCAGTGATGTAAGACTACCTGATGACTGCAATTTGGCATAATATGGACAGAAGTGAAGCTGACTTCCAAGCATACTGCTGACTTGGTAGACAATCTCTCAGGTTATGGAAACAACAGTTCCTTTTTCAGGCATGTAATTAATTACATGCAATATCCAGTTCTGAAGCAGACTGATTGGACATAGATTAAGATTTTTGGGGGTTTTGTTTCATTGTGAATTTTTTTAGGAATGACTATTGCCAATATTGGACACAATTTCAAATACTGAAAGAAAAGAAATTTGCAACTAGTTTTTTTAAATCATTGATTAAAACAGCTCAAACTAATTGGGTAGAAGAATTAAAATATGGATTAAGTTTTATTGAGAACAGTTATCCAAACCTATTCAGACAAAATATCTAAAGGTAGCTGTAGAATTGCTTTGACCTTGGGGTTCTGACAAAAGTATAAGAAGTTAACCCCGCCTCCCACCTCCACCCACATTCCCCCCACCTCAGGAGATTCTTCTCAGTCTTCAGAGAGGATTAAACCTAAACCTAAAGAAAAGTCCCACAGACATGTTTCCTGGCTATGGAGGATTGGCAGACTTTATATAGAACCCTGGAGACCATTCCAGTGATAACACAGACAGTAGAGCACAGTGTTATTCACCATCCTGTTTTCATCCCTCTGGTAAGGCCTTAGAAGAGGTGCTCTCCTCATTGTATTGGAATCTGAATGGGGAGGCGGGGAGGGGGGGAGGCTGGTTGGCCACTCTAAAGTCAAACTGCAGTTCTTCTGTCCTTCACTTCTGTCCATAGGCTGCAGATGTGTCAGTGGAATCTGGACTGTGTCTATACCAGTGCTGGCTGTGTATAATTTTCCATAGAATGGCCCAGGGAGGATGAGTTTCAGACTGAATGCACTTTGGAGGGTTTGAATCGAATTAGGACTTTGCAAAAGTGGGACAGGCCTAATGTTGTGATTAAGTATGCCTCAACCCAGGGTGCAAAATTGGGAAATATAAAAAAGTAAAACTTTATCATGCTGTGAATTCATGTTGTACTATTTTTGACTGGAATAAATAAGTATGTCGGAATTGTCATACTTTTGAAAAAGTTATTAAAAAGTAAAGTAGTAGTTTTCTCTAAATTTATGCAGTTTTTCTACTTCACCTGACTTTTTGGTTTCATTTAGCACAAGGGAAAAAAACAACCACAAAACCAGGTCATTTCAGCAATTTAAAGTTGGGCTAGTGGAATGGTCAGCCTCTAAAGATGCTTTTGAATAAGGCCTATTGTTATGCATTATTCAACTAAATTAAAAATAATCAGAAGGCTACTCTGATATTCTCTTGGGTGAATGGCTTATTCGATCCATCCTGTGGCTATTCAGGACATTTGACAATACATTCAAATAGAGAATGCTATATTTTACCTCCCCTTTCTCCCAAATTTGAAATGCCCAGTTGCATACATCAGCGCCCGTTGCTGGAACCTTCACTTTCGATTCAGTAGAGAGCCCATGCTCTCCTCCAATGCATATGATGCCCAGTGGCACTTGTTATCACACCATAGCAGCTTTACGTACATGCTGGCACCCAATTGACCAGTGGTGGGTCGCTAGAGTGTCTTAAAGGTGCCTTAGCAGAGTGAGCCGCCCAGCAGCCCCAGAGGATGCTACGTAGCCTAGCATAGTCTGTCGTGGATAAACAGCTATATAAAAGTATGTGATGAGATGTAATGGAGGTAATCTGGACATCGTTTGGCAGGGAAGATTATGCGCCATTACAGGCTCTGCTGAATGAGTCTACCAGACACAGATCTCGATCCCGCATCCCTTAGTCTGGGACCAGTGAATGAAGCACTTAGAAACTTCTGTCTGGAAATGATTCACTTGGGGTCTGTCCTAAAAACAAAAAATCCAAAACACATGGTGAAGAACAGTCACCTGTCTGCTCTGCACTCCCCTTCCCCAACCTCTTCTTTTTTGGTGCTAGACAATCGGGGCATTGTTTGGCCAGTGGGACCTAGACTAGTGGTGCAGATCAGGTATTCATTTCATTGTGCTTCCAACTCTTTAACTGCAAACCACGTGTTTCTGATTCTGGTAAGAAATTTTAGCCATGCACACGAGACAGCTTCCCAGCAGTGCCTGTTTTCAAAGGAACATTTGTTTAATGAGGCATTAAGCCTTATGCTTTGAAGGTAGCATGAATTCAGTTAACTGTCGCCGAAACAGCAATGTTATGTAAGTAACTGGACGTGGTGTACCAGTAGTGACGAAGGTGTGAAAACCAAGCTTGTCTTCCTCAACCTGCCTACTTTTGACTTACCATTAGCTATTCATGACCACACATACATTTTTGCTTTTATAGAACCCCAGGAAAAATAATTTATGACTTTTAATAACACTCTGACTGTCTACCGGGGTGAAGTCAGTTCTTGAGTTTCAAAGGCAGTCCATCATTGTAGGTATGACATTTCCCAGCTGTTGTGGGGTTTCTGCTAGACCCTAACAAATCTAGTCCTGACAGCACAGGAGGTCCTTGATGGCTGTGCACCCACAAAGTAAACATTGCTTTCAGCTGATGGTCAATCAGGGGCGCCTTCAAAGAAACTGGTCAAATTATGGCTAAGATGAATGTGAATAGTTTTTGGACAGTTTGCATAGCTGCGTATAGAATTGATTATTCCGGTTTCATCTGGTTTTTGCGTGCCGTGATGTATAAGACGGGGTAATACGAATCGGAGAGACTCCTTATTCCATTATATAACGGGCGGCAATGCATGGACTGTTGACTCCTAGGCATTGCTTTTACATTTTTGTCGTTGACAGATGCTATCATCCAGAGTAATTTACAGATTACATTTTCATATACAGCCGTACAATCCAATTATACGGTTTGATATTCTGATGAAATTTTTCAGGTTAAGAACTTTTCTCAAAGGTACAAGGGCACTGCCTCAGAATGGAGCCTGCAAATTTTGTTACAAGCCCAGTTCCCTTACCACTGTGCTACACTGCCAACATTAGACTGAAAACTACTTCTTAAAACTAGGATTCCCATCACTGCTCTGTCGGGACATTCTTCTGTAACAGTGTGTGATCAGTCACTGTCAACCCCGGAACCTGTTGTTGGTGCATTTTGTGTTGTCGGCGCGTTCAGTAAAGAATGTTTTTTTCTGTGATAGCATTATCTGGTGAGCTGTCTGCAGTCAGTGGTACACAGTACACTGTGCACCGAAGATGCTATGAACAGAGATCTGGAGCATGCATTTGAGTTGGGAACATTAACACTACATATAAATCAAAAACCTCCTTTGAAACAATAATGTTTTATTTGCAACTTGATAGAAAAAAAAACCATTTAGATATTTTATAGGTTACATATATTTATATGGATTTATTTTGAGAGGTTCTGTTTTGCACAGGTTACAGGTAGCTGGCCAGATAATAAACTATTTATGTGCATCCGTTTTACACTTGCTCAACATGTCTCCGTATCTGTGGGAACCTTCTAATGAAAACAGTCTTGCACATTGTGTACCTTTCTAAACAGCTGGGATTTCACTTGAGCTGTAGAGCTAAAAGCACCTTGCTTAAGGGTATAACAGCAGGGTTCCATTATGAATGTGTCTGAAGAATCCACTTACCCAGTTCAGCCCTTACACAGTCACCAAAGTGGCACTGAGCACAGGCCTGGTGATATAATCTAGGCAATGTGGGCAATAGCCTGCATCATGTCATTAACCGGCTATGTACAGTAGCAGAGTACAATTGGCTAGGGTTCAAACCAACTGAGAATTCTCAGGCTTCTGTTGCATCTACTGCTCCCACAGGTGGCCAGTTGTAATCAGTGAGAGATATGCCTCTTTTTGAATAGCTGATGCGTCACTGTCTTGAAGTCCTGTGTGGCTTGTCGAGTCAAAAGCAGTCACAGGTTTATGAACACATGCATCAGATGTGTCCACACTTCAGTGGCAGTGCCCCTGGTGTGGGTTGCAAAAGGTAACTTGATAGGCTGCACATCTGACAAAAAACAAATTGTGGGGGAAAAAAAATCTCATGAAAAAGTACAGTTTATATGGTAGAGGTCATATAATGTCATATAATAAAGGGTCAGGCACCTAAATCAACCTGGGTTGAGCAGCACACAATGGAAGCACTATAATACTGAAGGACATGTCTGCTGGCACATTATTTTAAAAGAAAAATGCTTTGAATTAGGCAGTTTATCAGAAATGTGTACAAACACTCCCTCTTCAGCCTAAATGTTATAAGTTCTTTGAAGTGGTTCTGGGCAGAATTAACTGGCTCAGCTTGAAACATAACTTTCAGCTGAAAATAACTCAAATACTGCGATAAATAAACAGGTTCAGCTGCTTCCCCTTAGGCAGCTTGTGGCAAAAAAAGAACACCGTGTTGATAACTATTAGACTCACAAATTTTGTCTTCAATTACACTTTTACTGTAATTAGTTAAGTTCTTAGGTCTGAACTCTTGCTCCCATCTGACCTTGTCATGCTGGTCGTGGGCCGGGTACAGTAAGAGGACTTGCATGGATGATTGTGGATTGTGTTGGGGTAGAAATGTGGAAGAGTGTTCAGATAATCAATAGTGTAAGTGCTGTATGGTGTCTGTTGTGCATATACCTCCAGCACTAGGCCAACAGTATTACATTCTGGTTCTTAAGACCTTGGCGGTGATGGGAAAATGGGAATCCAACGCATGGCCTTGGCACAGAAAATTGTTATTATATTCTGAGAGGTTCTTTGGTATGGTTGTTGCATCAGACTAATTGCATGTTCTTGAATGCATATAGGAAAAATATGTCAAGGTCCACATCTGATGAACATGTTAAATGGTAAGCATTGAAGATAATATGTGAGGTCAATCATTTTTACAGAGAACTGTTGGTAACACTTAAATTGAACTACGTGCAATAACGTCTTCATAATGCTGTCATAATGCATGCAGTAAATTTTATAAAATTGATAAATATTGCTGCATTATGAGACCAGTTTGTCAACAACTGGAATATGCTGTCATGACAAGTGGTACGTCAGATTTATGAAAATGTTAAGAAGGATTTATTGCATGCAGTTCAAGCAAAATGTCTCCAACCTAGCTTAGATGTTCTGCAAGATGCACTGAGAGGGAGTGCAGCTGTTCTTGGCACGCTGACACTGTGCAGCTCTGGTTTTGAGTAGGCCTCTTGTCTGGCCTTGATGCTACACGTCAGATGCTAGAATGGTAAAACCAGTGGGCACGGTGGACGTCCAAGTACCTGACAAGCAGTCGACGCTCATCATTATGTGAAATGCTTCGTAACACCATCCGAGTTGGAGGCAGTGTTCAGTCCATGGGGCTTTCATGCAGAGCTGGAACACATTCCCGTGGAGAGGTGCTAAAATAGCTGCAGAGAACTATGTCTGAAAACAGACTCTGTACAATGGGCCTCTCTGACACACAGGTTTCTTTCTTGACTTGCGGAAAGCTAAGAACCCAAACTACTAGTCGTGCATAGTTTTTTTTCTCCCTGTGGCATCGAAAAAAAACACTCACACAATCATAGAACATTCTCAGAACGTTTTGTTTCTACTATATAAGCTGACAATTTAAACTATGTTGTCAGTTGCTTTCTCCATTCTGTATATGTGCATAAGGGAAAAATTTTCTAATGCAACTACCATTTTGTGACAGTTTGCTTGCTGTTTACTTGAACCTTTTACAGGTTGTGTTTGAAAATGTGTTCTAAAATTTTCTTAGGTCTGGCTTAATGACTCACATTCTTCAGTGTTTTGTGCTCTAATTTGTTTTCAATGACGTTTCGAATGACGACAATTGCGCTGCAGATGTGTTTGCCTGTTTGAGCCCTTTTCTGTGCCGTCCTCTACGTGTTGACTTATCTCACCATAAACTCGTCAGCTGCCACTATAGGACGACTGGCCTTTGAGGTGTTTCTGAAGAAAAAAAAAAGACCCCAGAGCAGTCACCGCAAATGCAGTCGGTCTTTTGACAAAAAAGTATTCTAGCGGTGTGATACGTGTGCCGGTTTCCTCTGGGCGAAAACGTCCCTGAGCGGTCCTGGTTTTCAAAACGAAGAATGCCTTTGCTGGATCCAGCCTCCATCTGTCTGCTCTTTCTTGCAGGCGTTCTGCTTCTCCACCAGCCAGGAGTAAAATAGGGAAGTTACCAGGCAATGTAGTATGTGAGAGCTCTCCAGTTACAGCTGTAAGAGAGAGAGAGAGAGAGAGTGAGAGAGAAAAAACGAGACTTTGGAAATAAAACCAGACAGACCCAAGTACCTTAATTGGTCACAGTAGGCTCTGAGGGGAAAGACAAAACAAAAAAGAGAAGTGAAGCATGATCATATCAATGAAAAAAGTAATACGCTTTTAATTTTATGCCGAGGTTCCAGACATTAAAAACATGGGCTGGGCCAAGCATTGGTAATTGCAAGCTTATGTATTTTGTTTCTTTTTGTGCTCCATTTCAGTTCACGGGCTGTGGGCCCCTGACACTCCTCTCCGTAAAGTATATATATCTACACCGTCTACAGCCAAGTTGTATATATCGTTGCACTTCAGTGAGTTTAGTTTTTGTCATATAAGCATGTGCCCACAGTAGTGCAGCTTAGGTCAGAACAGTCTCCTTTTCCTTAGAAAGTAACTTTAACAGTCTGGTTCATTTGAGCAGCATTTCTCAACCCTTTGGACACTATGGGGCCACATGTCCCAAACAGAAATATCTATAGAGATTAAAAACGAAGCACTGTAATATTTGTGATCATTAACATAGAATTTTAAAAATGATTTACCTGCTTATTGATTTTGTATACACAAACAAAGTATGATTTTTTTTACATCTACACAGTACATGTACATGTACTATATATACACAAACAGTTAAAATGTTGGTTATTTCTTTTCAGTATTACTTCATTTGTAAATTCTGAAGGAATTTTCTGTACATCTTTAAATATATTAATTTATTTTCCAAAAAAGCATAATGTGAGCTGCACCGTTATGTAGATTGGTCCCACAAATGAATGTGTACATAAAAGAATCATAACTGTGAACCCCCTCGCTAATAATAATAATAATGCAACACCTCACTGAACTCTTTCAACACTGTTGACATACCCTACAACGGAACATGCATTGTCAAAGAAATCCATGACACTTTGAATTCCATATGCTTAGATTTCGCTGTGGTCCTGAGGTGGTTATTTCATTGAGAATTTTAGTCTCCGATCATAGAGCACATAAGGTACAAAGAGAGAACCGAGTGTCATAAATGTTATGTCACTAGTGTTTCCGAGGGAAAATACCCTTTTGAACAGTGTCTGGCATTTAGTGATCAAGTTGAGACGGGATCTTTGCTTGAACAGCAGTTAACTACCATTCTTGATAATGATGATATTGTTGGCTGTGATTTTACTGACAGACCATCTCCCTCAAGGTTATAACAGTGTCATGTTCCGCCATTAGAGGCCAGTAGGTACGGCCCATTAGCAGTGTTTGTTGATTCAGTTTTCTTCACGTGTGAGTGAGATCTGTAATTAAAGGAAAAACGAATGTCTTCCGATGAGTCAGAGTTACTGTAAAAGGCCTGTAGGGGTCTGACTAAGTGCAGTTTGGCAGGCTAGTAGGGCGAGGGTTTGTGGTGGACAGAGCATCTAACGGTGAGGTGCAAGCGGTGTGGCACAGCGCAGCTGTCTGGGAACAGAGCTGTCATCTGGTAGCGGGAACACACGTGCCAAAACATGTCTGATTCTACGGTCGCGCTGCGTTCATCATCCCATAGGCTAGAAAACGCTAAATTGCCATTGCCTTCGCTGGATCCAGCTGCGTATTTAACGTGCATATCGCAAGCGGGGTCACATTAGAAATAAAAGCGTGTGCTGCCAGTAAGCCCTGAACACATGTCATTCCTCTGGGGGGGAGACGTTATGGGCGGGGGTGTGTGTTTTTTACATCCGTTTTCAGATGTGTGCGTGGCTCGATTCGCCCGGTCTGCGCGAGGCGTTCGCCAGTGCTCCACTTACTGGATCGCACGGTATGTTATTGCAGGTGCGGGACATTTAGTGCGGGACAGCCCATAGGTGGCATTTCCTCCTTTCACGGTAACTCGCTTGCTGCCGAGGAACCGCCCAGGTACCTGCCAGGCAGCAGTTATTGCAGCGCGCCAGTTTTACTGGGCACCTGGGTGAGGTTTACCAAAGGGTCAGCAAAAAAATGGACCACTCCTTTATTTTTAAGATCAAACTTAGCTAGTTACACCCACACCAGATTAGCATCTGAGGGGCCATGCTCGGGCCATCTTGGACTGCATGCAAAATGTTGCATGAAAGTGCAACACTAAAGATGGGAGATTAGGTTGTGCACATGGTAAGATGAAACTGGTTGAAACTGAGCTAATAACGGATAATTACACTTCAGGCTGTGACTTTGGAACGGGATCTTTCAGCACAGTCAATTAGATATAAGTCATATTCCTTTCAGTTTCCATCACTGCGATCACAATGGTCTTTGTTGGAAAACAGATGTCCAGAAATAAAGTATTATTGTGCATATTTATAAACGAACCGCAGGGAATATGTTGAGCCAGGCTAATAATACATTCTTGAAACACCCACTCAAACACATCCCCCTGGCTTTTAGATTCTCATCACCCCATGTGCCTTTTAACAAGCAGTTCTCAACCCTGGTCTGGGAAGGCCATTGGATCTATAGGTTGTCTTCATGGTAAACTGTGACAAGTATAAATAATCTTATTGGCTTAGAAATCAAGAACCAGCCAACTGTTCTCCAGGAGAGAATAAATCTCTTTTTTAAAATGTATGCTGCACATTTGAAATGAAACCAAGAATTTTGTTTTTTCTTCTTCTTTAGGCTCATGCTTGTGGTGGTGTTTTGACTGTTTGAAATTTGACATGCAACTCTTATCCATAACCTTTTTGACCTCTGACCCAAAATGGACCCATATGAAAACCAAAAAAGGATGTGCACATTTATATATTCATCAAATCACTTATTTTAATTTATATGTCTTGTGTGTATATATTTTTTGGTTAATAATTGACATACTGCTGCATACTTCATACGCAGAGCACACTATGCAAGGAAAGAGCGATCCGTCCCCAGACTGCACACTTATGCAAAAAGATGGCTGGCAAGAGAGAGAAATAATAAACCGCACATTCCTCCTTCTATGTGAGGGTGAATCTAAACTCGGCTATTTTTAAAATATACCCACCATGGGGCTAGGAGCAGGCCGAGAGCCAGCTCCCCTTGTAACAGTATGTTCTCAATGAAAAGTCCACATAGATCACGTCCGGCCTGACTCCAGTCAGGAGAAAAACAAGAGCGAGCTTTGCAGCATTAGGCAAATGAAGGCCTATTCCACCAGGAACCACGGCACTGCAGACTTTTATTCTTAATTCCGAAAATACTGCTTTGTGATTATTACCTCTGCCATGTGCACCTGTTTTTTTTTTTTTTTTACATAAAATTCTAGTAGAACTGCATAACTGTGTCATATTGCAATTCAAAGCTGTATTTTCCGTACCACATTTTACATAGATAGCTTATCTTTAAGCAATAACATAAAATAGCAGTTTTCATCAACGTCATCATCATTTTCACTTTGAACAGCTCAGAGATTGAACCAAACATCAGAAAGTAGGGGACTGTTGATGGTGACTGAAGTGTTTGAGCACTTCTAGAAGAGAAAAATAACTTTTTTTCAGCAGCGTTGATGGTGCTGTTGCAAAATTGATATTAAAAATGACATTTTAAAAATGTTTGCTTTTAAAATGTCAGTAATTGCAATCTGTACTGTTATAAATGCACTGACATTTCAGTACTTGAATACAGCAGTTTAGCTGTTGGTGTGTACACAAAACATTATAAGGCCAGCAAGCTACTGATGAAACCTTGAATGAGGCTATCTGGCCACACACTATTACAGTAACACACGCACATGGGTATGCTGTGAACTGTGCCCTTGAAAGATGAATGCATATACACAGTTTACGAAATGTATGGGTGGTATGGCAGAATCCCTTAAAATTTAGCAACCACCCACAGCCTCGCCTGCTGAGGGACCAAGTGCCAAGCATCACGCTGTAGGCCCAGAGGCCATTAATCCTCATCTGTGGTCAGTCAGAGACCATAAGCCTTCCCTGGATTATTATATATCTACAGGGTGTAAATGCCAAAATTCACTAATTGCCACTTGCAACGAGAGTGATTTATTATATGACTTAGTGGATTAAATACACAGGGCAAAATATTAGCATGACAAATAAAAAAACAAACAAATTGCATTTAGTAAAGCTACTGAGCCCTGCAACTTTGATGGCTCCTGCACTTATTCTGTTCCAAGTGCGACCATATAGATGCCCACGATTTATGTTCTGGTTGCCACATTTTGTGGGGTTACATCCGCTCCTCTACCGTTTGGTCAGCCTGTGTGTGGCACGATGGTGCAGGGAAGCGCTTTGTTTGGGCGCTCCAGCTGCTAGTGGACACGGAAGCACGTTGGCGGAGTGTGTTCGAGCGTGTGGGGCCGTCGTCATGCCCGGTTGCCGTGGGGTGCATGTGGTGTGCAGAAATGGAGCGGAGAGGACCAACTTAGAGGCAGTGTTACTTAAAATAGCGAGAATAGCAGACAGCACCAGATTTAAAAAACAAATAAAAGGTATGAACAAACGGAAGAGTCTGTTAAACAAAAGACGAATCTAGACACAGAGGACATTGTACTTCCCCCTCCAAGTGCATTTTACCATTTATTATTAATCCAGGGAGCTGGTTTGTGTTATTGACTGTTTTCCCAAGAGTAACCAAGCAACAGTCCGTGGGAATCGCATGGAGGTATGCTAGCAGGTGTCCCCTCCACTAGGGCCAACCGCAGATGGTTGTGGTAATGCTGAAAGCAAAAATTATGATTTCATTTCATGTGTTTAAATGAACATCAGTAGATGTGTAGAGTAGACAGCCTTGGTTCCCTTTGCAAACCTTGTATTTAAAAAGGCATCATCCATATCCTCTTGATTTTAAAGGCAACGCCTGTTTCCGCCATGTGGTCTACGTCATTGTCAAATTTATTCTGGACAAGATCCAGTTTCAGGTGGTTCTCAGAGTGCTCTTTGGGTCACAGGTCACATTCTATACATGTAAATGTCTAGTATGTCATAGAGGTTGAATTCTGATGAGGTCATTTGATGTGTGTAACCAATGATGTCATAGATTTGGGTTGCTCTGGCTTTATCATTGTTGTTCTGATGCAAGCTCATTGGTAAATTACATGAATTGTGTACCTACAGTATTACAGTTCATATTTTATCTCATTCCACAAAATAATTCAGTAACTTTTTTTTTCATTTTGCAGTCATAATCCACAGTTGCTAGCTTATCAGTTGAGATAGTTATTGGTGTTAACTATGTGTTCACCCCTGTTTGCAGCAATAGATAGGCTTGTTCCTGATTAGAATTACATTCAGATGGCGTAAGAGCTTACAGGGTTTTGCATTTCAAATTCAAACACATCTCTGCGATTAATTATGATACAACAGAACTAATGTCAACGGTATTTCTCAATCATCCAAGTTCTCAGTTATTACTTTTTAATAGCTGTTATTATTCAAAACTGCAATTCAGATACTTTACTGGACAGAAACGACATATTCTCCTTTTGAGCTGCAGGAGTGAGTCGTTAGGTATGGGCAGGCCCAGCTCTCCAAATCAGAGGAGATTATGTGCCTGGACCTGCTCTTTCCACTTCTAAGAAAAACCTGCCTTTTGTTATGCTGCGAAAGCAGAACAGTGGGCCAGGAAACAGGGTCACTTTCCCACAGTGCTTCCAGCTCTGTTTGATCACCTGCGAGAGGAAAGCCCTGGATGTGCATGCTCAGTGCGATCTCACCAGTGTGTAGACAGGATTATCATTTGTGAGTCAGCGCAGTTCTGGGAAATGAGCGCGCGTCGAATTTGCTGGTGGCGGTTTCTCGTCCTCGTTGGGATCAAGAGGCCGAGGGCTTTCGAAGGCAGCTGTCACAGGGTTCATCGGGGTGAACAGTAAGGCCGTTGCGGCTCGCTCTGTCCAGAGTGCCTGTGGTCATTGAGGAGCATGCTAATATTCTCTGAGACTGTCCACCTATTCAAAGCGTGTCAGAGCAATGAGGCAAAACCCGCTAATGTAATCAGTCATTCCAGGACCTGACGTGATATTACGCGTTTAAAGATTAGGTGTCTGTTGACCTTGTGGGTGTGATGCTGATTTTATTTTCTTTTTTTCTTTTTTTCAATTTTAACAATTTCTTTGCATATCCAGATATGGGCAGTGCATTAAATCTACAGTGACTGGAATTTGAAAGGCAGGAACAGGGCACATATGAAAATCTACTTTTTGAAATGACCATTAGTAACAATACAGACATAACATTGGAAAAGGGCCTCTGTCTGATACTAATCTGTTTCCAATCTCAGACATATACCACGTGGACGCTTTTAACACCTCACAAAATACATCAAAGGCTTGGCTGCATGCCTCCTGCTAGTCTGGTTTTTGTTAACTACATCATTTCAACTTCACTCTTACTGTGGGAAAAACTGCTCACGCAAACAAGAGGCCGGCAAAATGATAATATTGCGGCTTGCTTGCAGTCCTGCTACAATACTACTAGGTCGAATTTGAGGCATGCGCATCATAGTGAAAGGGTGATGCAGATCCAGCCGTGAGAATGGTAGTGCCAGTGTAAAACAGCTTACCACCATGAAAACCTATTACAGATGCTACACATTGTAAGTGCATACTAGGGCAAAGGATTGGGGGATTGTTTTTTTGCTCCGCACACAGCTATTTGTTCTCGTGATGGCCCGGCTCTGACAGCTACGCAGCGTCATGGGCTTGTGTCAACACGTCGACTTGAGAAAAAGGGTCCCAGAAGTCTTCCGTATCTCTCAGGCGCTCGCTGAAATATTTATTTCCCCCCTGGATGTGGAGTCGCAGAATAAACGGTCGAACAGCCCTCGGTGAGTCTGAGGACCTGTTGTTGCCAGTGGCTCCTGTTTAGTCACGGCCCCCTCTGTGCAAAGAAGCCCGATGGCGGAGGATACGTTTCTCAACGTGATAAATTCCTCCCGACTGGAGAAAAAGAAAAAAAAAAAACGTATGCGCTTCACCAGGGCTGAAAAATCTCCATGTAAAAACCAAAGCGGTGTTTGTCCGGCCCTGGATGTTTCAACATTGGGCCTGGGTCTGTGCAGCCCTGCCGTGTTTGCCTGGGGTCAACAGCGTCTTCTGCCCCTGTCAGGTGGACATTCCCAGCGTCGGCCATGGGATTTACTGCTCGGCCCTCCCGCCGGTTTACCTCGGGTCATTCTAGGTGGGGTAAAAGGGAGAAAAACACCCGGTGAAGAACGGGCTGTCCTTATCACAAATGATCGTTTTTTTTAATTTAAAAAAAAAAGAAAAAAAAATCATTTTGGTTCATTTCAGGGGGGCTCATACTGTTGGGGTCAGGGTCAGAGAAATGGGAAAGTGACCAGAAGCTTCCTGATTTGAATGCCAGATTGGCAGCATTACTATTGTAACGGCGAGCCAGGTACTGGCACAGAAATGGTTAATGTGTCCACTGTAAATTATGAAAAACCTTCAGGCTAAGGATGCCAGCCTTGAAAGATAATAGAAATTCTCTGTTCTCTGGAATTCTCCCAGCTTGCCAAGAATAAGTAAGAATCTCAATGTGGAGTTATCTTGCTGGTGCCCTGTTGACCACAAAGTCTTGGCATAGGCCGGATGCCTGTCTCATATTTTCAAAAAGAAAACACAAACACAGAGTAATGTGCTTCATGCCGTCAGCAGGACCCCCTGTACAGGAAATGTGTACAAGAGGCAGACCTGTAGCCATTGAGAAATGGCGATAAATGGTGATACTGTATTATACGCTTTAGCCCAAGGATAGAGACATAGAGTTATGTAGTTAGTATATGAGATACAGCTCGCAGTCCCATATTCCATCACTGTGTTTATTAAAACCGGTGTCGTTGACTTGGGAAATGTAAGCAACGGAAATTGCAAATATTTGGCTTTTCCAACACAGACGGGTGGTGCGATTGCCTCATCTCATTTTTCCCTCATCTCGTCACCCATCGATGCTAATGGCAGTGATGTCATTGTTACTCTCTGTAGAATGCGCTTAGCTCAGCTCACAAAGCAGGTGAAGATGGTGTTTTATTGCAATACTGATAAAGCATTATGAGCGATAGTTTTGGCCAAGCAATTGAAGTGCTGTTCATTCGTTGAAATCTTTCTTCCTCAAGTCATCCTGAGGGCTTGGAAGTACATCAAAAATGACAACTATCTGCTGTGTGCAGTACTGCAGTACTTCAGTCAAACAGGCTAGTTTTAACATAGGATCCTTACACATCTATGTTGGATGCTTCTGTGCATACAATAAACACATAAACAAGCATAATTACTCTTGTCTTTCATCACGAGGGATATACATGCTTGTGCTGATAAAATGTTCTTGCTGGCCTCAAGAGATCCATATTAAGCCTATCAGAAGCTGGTAAGCAGGTCCTCGTGTCCAGGATTTACAGTGTTCCGGTTACTTGATCTTAATTCAGGGAAGGGGGTCACTAAAGATCAATCCTTGGCTTGAGAAAGTTTGAAACTATTAGTCTCATTAGTCCGCTGTACATTAACTGTGCATCATTGTTCCTTGGGTGAAACTGAACAGGAACTATGTTGCCTAAGCCATTTCTGTGCAAGATAAATACAAAGATTGATTCTACTTTTGGAAAAGACTAATGAAGGTGTTTAAACATTAACATGTCTATTGTGTGTGTGAGTTGCATAATAGCATGACCTGAGTCAAGATGCATGTTATATTCATCTTATATGTATGAACCAGATGGGTATATTATTTACAGTGCTTTTGTCCAGAATTCCACTGCATCTGACGTGAAGCATCAAGACCAGACAAGAGGCCTACTCAAAACCAGAGCTGCACAGTGTCAGCGTGCCAAGAACAGCTGCACTCCCTCTCAGTGCATCTTGCAAAACATCCAAGCTAGGTTGGAGAGACTCTGCTTGAATCCTTCTTAACATTTTCACAGGCCTGATATCCTGAGTGTATGTTAGGACCTTAAAACTGCTAGGTGTGCAGTGGTAAGAGTCAATGAGGAATGCAATGTATTGTTCAGTGTGTTTAGTAATAATGACAGTATACAATGGTGCAAAATGTGAGTGGTGAAATGGCTACACGCAAGTGATGCGTAGGAGACCGTGTTGACGAGTCTCCCCAAATCAGTGCACTTCTCCCCTTAGATACAATGGAAAAACCCCAAGTCATCCAATATAGACACAATCATGATGAAACAGTACAATAATGAATCCTGCTTGTGCTCTCTCTGTAAGCATATCAAACTGGGTTAAACTTTGTAGCTGAGACACCAACTTGTTTCCCATGACGTTGGCTTTCCAAGAATACGTCCAATCGGATGTTTTGCAACTGAGCACGGTCTCTTTATCATACTTGCTGTCTCCCTGTCAGCACAGAGAACAGTCTGTTTCCTTTTGGAGGTCTGATAAGGAGCACAGTTCTTACAATATGCTAATTAAAGAAAGCAGTCTTAGTCATGGCTTCTGAAAGGAGATCAGCCAGGCTAACATAAGAATAATATTAGTTGGTTGGCATTGCTTGGTAGAATTAGCTGGCTCTGTTTTCTAAGGTATAGTTTATTATACTGGTAGAACTGAACAGGAACACGCTGGTTTGTAATGAAAAGATTAGATCAAACAAATTCATTTCACGTGGAAAATAATGAAGATAATTATTCAGTGACACTTGTGGCTCTGACCTTGCTCATACTGTAAGTACACCACTAGCCCATTAGTGGCATCAGACAACCCACAGTTGAAAGGTGCTCTACCCATTACTCTGCACTGCTGTTCATTTTGTATGTGCAGACAGAAGGGCATAGTTCCCTACCCAGATTAGTATTCATCCAACCTGAAATACTTAAGCCTTCAGTTTTATGTATTTAAGTTGTCTCTCTGAATTGGTTCTCAATACATGCACTGCATGTAAGCATATACAGCATGCTAGTGATTGATGAGAATGTAAATCTATAAATGTTGAAATGTACTTGAGGTTCAAAATAATGAGCTGCTCTCTGTATTGCAGGATATAACTGCGAGTAAAGGTGTTTTTCTAAATTACCTGTGACCACCTGGGGAGGAAGTTCACGGGTACCAATATAGCTTAATTGATATTTTAAATAAAACGTCAAATTATTTTAAGAAGTTAAAGTCTCTTGCTTCTATTTATACTTTCTAGCTGTTCACACACAGGCACACAGAGGCACGCACATATCCTGCACTTAAAGGAAAACACGGTGTCTGTGAACACCCACATACGCGCACATGCTCGCACACTCCCTCTTCTTCATGGACGTACTGTACACATAACTGGGCTATATTGCCGATTTTAAATGAAAATAAACACCTTTCGCGCTCTGCAGAAAAACGGGGGGGTGGGGGGGGGGAATTCCTGACGGGTCCAGCATACCGTGTGGCTGCCTACTGGTCACAAAGAGGTCCTGTGTTACGTACGGCCAATGTGGAGAGAAGGCCTAGCCTGCATTCCAGCCGACATAAGAAGGCCTCTCTCCTCCCCGAGTCTGTGAGGCTGTTTTCGTAAGCTACTTTAGACTGTTTGTGAAATCGCTTTTAACCACTTTATTAAAAATATCTTTTGATGCTGGAATTATATGATGCAGTGGGTCAGCGTAAACTGGTTTCGAACAGACAAACAACATTTCTGGGGAATAAACAGTCGCTATGGCAAATATATTTGGGGTAAGGTGAACTTGAAGGCTGTTTATATATTTATTTTTTTATTTATTGCAAAATTTCAGTGCCCAGTGGCATTCAGTGGTATTACATTGTCATATTCACGGATAAACAGAAGGTTTAGAGCGATGGACGACACCTTTGCTTCAGCACATACACACACACACGTTGCTTCTCATCCCCGCTCCTCTTAGTGGAAGTCCAAAAAGAAAAAAAAGAATTAAAAAAAAAAAAAAAAGAGAAAAGCGGAAATGGGTGAATCCGGTGAATCCCTGTAAGCAATACCTGACGAAAGTCGCAAGGACCTGTGAATAAATACGCCGCGTACAGCTGCCGAGATGTTTTGACGGAGTCACTCTGACAGCTGCAGCTGTGATGTTTGCCTTAGGCTGGGCAAGTGTTTCTTTTTTTCTTTTTTTTCTTTTTTGAGTACGGATGTGTGCTAGTAGTGGACACACCAGCATTTTCGCTCTTTGCTGGCCTTGAGCAGACTGCCGTGCTTTCCCAAGCCATTGCCAGCCGTATCCGCCCATCCCACTGGAGAAACTGCCCCCATGCATCAGCCATCTCAGTAAGATGTGCGTATGGCGTCTATGTATAAAATTCATTTTAAAAAATCAATAAGATTTATATTATCTGTTCATATTTTACTAAACTGACAATTCAAGAACGTGCTAACATCCTTTAAGGTAAATGACAACAGCTCCTATTCAGAAATTCATACCCTGGACCATGACCAAACACAAAAAAACAAAAACAAACTCAAACTGCATGGTACAGTACCATCTTGACAATATTGACGCGCTGCTCCTTGGGGCAGTTTGGGAGTATAGTAAAAGAGATCGTTTTCAGCTTGTCAAGGTCAATTTTAGAATTAAATCTACCTTTACCAAAGGGAATACTGCCAACTTGTTAGGATGTCATTTGAATTAAGGAATAGTATGATGAATCCAGTTTTAAAATGTAGTGTCCAATAGTTACTGTACTTCCTTTATATAATGTGAGTATTAAGGGCATGCATTTCCCAGACCGTCCACTACTGTAGATACCTACACAAAGAGGTTCCTTGGCCTACTCATACCATGTTGTCATGTTGAAATATTTATGTAATTCCAGTCCATTTGAAAAAGGAACTGTTAAAATCTTTGTACTCCCCACCCCTTGCTAGGATTCCTCTGATTTGATGGGAATAACATTAAAGACCTCATGTGGCTGGGTTGCTTTAAAAGTGGTTGCTGTGGCATCTCTTCAGATAGCTAACAATTATACACTGATATGTTTTTTTCCTTGTAATCGTACTGCATAATTTCAACAGTAGTGTCTGTCGTTATGGTGACAAGCACAGACCCTCAAGGGAACTTGTCCTGCAATTTTGTTTGGCAAATTCAACAGAGAAACACAGGAGAAAGTAAACTATAGCAGTCTGTTTAGACCTTCACTTGATCCTGTTTTTGTTATTTTATTTGCTCGTGGCATTTGTGTGGTCTAAACCACATACAACCTTTATGGAAGTAGCCAGAATGTACCGTGCAGGTCCTCCCTGGAGTACACCCCTGGAATATAAGTTTAAAGTTCAAAAATATTAATCTTTTGAGAAAAAAATGAGGTGTTTATAGTGTCAAACTCAACATTTTAAATGTCAACATTGCAGAGCTCACACCCAGTGGATTAAGTAACTTCAATGTACTGAAAGTTTTTTTTTTTTTTTTTTTTTGAAGTGAAGTGGGTAAAAAATATCACATTTTCATTAATAAATTTCTTTTTGACAAAATAAGTTAACGTATGCGATCGTGTTGCTCATTTTGACAGGACTCAATGCCGGGAGTTTCCGCTAGGACCCGTGCGTCACTAGCATTGGCAGATCAAATGTTTCGGATATTTTACAAGCCGTTGTGGAATGCGCGTAACCTTGCAGTTCATTTTATATGATTCTTGACACGCAAAATTCCTTGGCCCTGTGAGTTGCCATTGTCTGTGTCCTGCCGTGACAGAGGGCAATAGGACAAGGAGGAGAAATTAATCATTTTAATGTACTAGTCTGTGGCCTACTTTAGGGTACAGTGTGTTGAAGTAAAAGAAAAGAATAACAAGCGCAGGTGCAAAGTGTAAACTGTAGCGTTACACATGATTTAAGGATTGCGCCACTACCAGGTTTGCATATTTTGAAACAAAATAGCTTGTGTCTTATGTGCATACTCAACGAAAACAGCAGAACGTGGCATTTTAATCAACCTCAGTCCCCCTAATTCTGCATTTATTTTAATTCCCTCTGGGACATTGGACCCCTTAGTTTATAAACCAAAAACAAATTGCATTGCTTCAGCGCACCCCTGCGATATTACTCTGATGGTTTCTCGGCGACGCACTGAAGTGAAACAAATTAATTAGTCCGAAACGGCAAATCTAAATAATTGTGTCATCAAACCTGAAAGCAAACAGAAACTTCAAAGCCTGAATGTTTAAGCTTTTGGAAATAAGCCACAAATTCCTGAGCAATGCTGAAAAACATCAATATTTATGCAGCCTCTCTATAAATGTTGTTTTCTTTTGAAGTTGCCAGTAATTCTGGGGAGGTAAGAGGGACCTCATCTTTATTTATTACTTTTTTTTCAAATATTACCCTTTGCAGTGGCCACCTCTGAACACACTTTCATGGCAAATGTGGAATCCCTGCAAACAGAGATTTGGAACAACAGACCAGCTCCAAGATAAAGTTTGCATTCCACGGAGGTTTTAATAAATAAGCTGGAATGGTTTGTGTATATCTACCTTTTGGTGGGTCAACGAATGCTGGAAGTTTGGGTCATGTTACTGGGCAGTGGTGAAATGTACTTTCCTCACAAAGCTGCAAGCCATTCCTTCTGCCTCATGAAAGGAAAATAACATTTATTTCTAATGGGCCTCAGCAGGTCCTAAAAATACTTTTTTGAGAAAACATGTAGTATGAACAGTATGGGTGCGCTATACTTAAGGATTTATTTGTAGTTTTAATTATAGAAATTATCATTTTTGATTCATGGTTTTTTTTTCCCAATCATGAAAAGTTATATCAATTTATTAAACTTTCTTAAAGTGATATCACAATCAAGTACATGATTTTTTTCCTGCAACTTGTAACATTTTACACATGGACACATTCCAGTGGATTTTTATTTGTTACTAATGGGAGGTAGTGCATTTTCTCATGCTATTTGTGGAGGACTGTATAAAAGTACAGATGTTGTTTTTGACAATTGTTTTATTATGAATGTTGGAACCAAATATACAATATAGTGCTAGACACCTGTTTTATAACTGAAATGCAGGTCAATTTTTGCAGACTTAGGTATCCAGTTTAGACAAAATGGTGACCCATTTCCAGTAATGAGAAAACCATTGTACCCCATCTTTTCCATGAGCACAAAACATACCAATGTTAAAAAACAGAGGAAAAAGCCATTCAGTTTCTAAAGGCATCTACCAAGGAGACTTTGGGGAAAACAAAAACATTTCCTACCGTTTCAGTTAATATAGTTAATACAGAGTGATACTCTGTGGTGTAGCGTGAAACTGGGCGGTAAGCTTATAATCTAAGTCATGCTGGTTTTAACGTCATTGATACGGGAAATGTCATTCGTCTCTCAGCCTTATAACATGGTAAGCGGTTTAAATTGTAAGGAATTTGGAAAAGGAGGAGGCTTTTGCCTATTTGTGCCACTTAAATATTGTTGTTGTTGTCACAAACTGTACTGCAGAATAGAAAAGAGAGGATTGTTGCAAGTTCTCATTAAGATTCACTAATGCATATTCCTGTTTTTGATGTTCTTTTTGTAAAGGGGACCTTTACTAGATGCTATATTCACTCTCTGAAAGAATACTTCATAAAAATCAGTGCAATTAGTTTGTATCACAACTGCTGCCCTTGATGTCACTCAGAAGTTTGTTGCTTAGGAGCTTGGTTGTTATTTAATGTAAAGACATATTTTTTTCTCTTTGTTAAAGGTAGACATGCAGTTTTGTATTGGAGGGGCATGACACAACATCTGCACAACAATAGATGTAATCAGGCCACATTCTGCACAAAGCTCCATCCTCCCTCATTTCATGCTGCGTAGCATCAAAGCAGACTTTACATAACAGACCTCAATAGCCCACAATGCACCATGCGGATTCCCCATCCCCACATCGCCCAGTAAGGGAAACTGTGGAAACTATGAATTCTGTATGAAACTTGAACTCATCAGATCTTATATAAGCATAGCCCCCCCCGTCCCCCTCGCCCCCCCACCCCCTCCAAATCCGAAAGAGTCGGAGCATGCTGCTCACGGGGAGTGCCAGTTGTTGACCGTGAGTCTGCTTCTGTAAAAAGGCCGTGTGGAATGGGGAAAGGTCATCCCTGGGTGGTTTGGCCAGACTGCTGTTTGCTCGCTCTCCCCGCTGCAGTCTGTCTGTGAGGCCTTGAGAAATGACAGGGGAAGGTCTGGGTCCCAAAAACCGACTTCCCCTCCCGCTCCATTATCTCTCTGTTTCAGGAAGAGATCACACTGACTCCCAGACACGGAAAAGCAACACAGATGACTCAAGTGTTCAGGCCTAGAGATGTGAAGTGATCGAGAAATCGAATCAGAATGCCTGTGCACAGAAATGGGTGTCGTCCAAGTGGAAGACGACAAGGCAGATTATTTCTGTTTTGTTTTTGGGGGGGTTGGATCCATCTGAAGGAATGGGGATGGAAATCTGCTCAAGCAAAGTTAACCTGTTCAAGCAAAACACCTGAAAATGTTTCACAATAATATGATGAGTCTATATAATGTGCTTCATTCTTTGCAAATGGCCATAATTTAAATTCTCTATCCTTTTACAAACAAGAAGCTTGATAATATAGTTCACAACAATCACAGAACAGAATATCAATGGATGTAATGTAGCATATTCATGATACTGGAATTTATATTTTATCATATTTTATGTTTATTACATTGCAATAGTGTTCATAATTTAATTTTTATGGACACCAAATAATTTTGGCTGGGATTTTAGGTTGAAAGGGCATATCCTTTTGAAAACACATGACCCTCTTCTGGTTTTGCTTTATAGACACTGACATCTGCTGGTTAATGTAGGAACAGAAAATATATATGCTGTATGTATGTATATGAACAGCTTCTTGAATGCATTATACATTACATAAAATGGCAAGATTTCATAAGGAAATTGAATATGAAGGATTACATGGATATAGTCAGTAATAAGAACAATATTCAAAGAAATACTAACAGTCCTACTAGTATTCAAATTAATAGTTGAAGCATTTAGTTAGTGGCAGTTTTAGTATTATTTTCATTAAAATGAACAGAGACAGAAATGCACACGCACACACACACACACGCACACACAGTTCTCTATTGCCAATCACTGAGTACACTATCGCTGATCTTAATTCTTTTACTCTGTTGCATTATGAAATGGATCCACACAATCATCAATGTCTGTGCTGGCCCTCTTGCAAGGGCGCTAGTTAAAGAAAATGGCCTGTACAGTCAAGCGGTCACTGGTTGACCTGTTTTCCTTCTCTTTTGTCATATTCTTGGGCACCTGAGCATTTAAAATGACACCTTTTAGGACGAAAGAACCATAAACATTTTTTTCCATTTTATTATTTATTTTTTGTCTTTGTGTAAACTGTAAAACTAAATCACTTTTTTATCTGGCAAAACCAATGTCACAAAACTTCATAACAGTCCATTGTTTCTGTCAATTGATTTGACAACAAGATCTGATGTAAATGATAATATTTTATTTTAGACTAGAAGCCACCAATGTTTGGTATTGTATGTCATTGATAATAAGGACTTTAGTGGATCAATGCTGCAAGTTATATGTATATGTACCACCATATTTTTTAATAGTTTTAAAAACTTTTTTAAACGTGCTGCTTCCTGATTCAGAATAGAAACAGGACTCATCAGAAGTTACAATCTGCCAGCAATTTGTATCTTGAGCTTTTCAGATGGTTTTGATTCAGACTTGTTAAAGCTTTTACATTAAACTATCTTTAAGTATGAAAAGATAATGGATATATAGTTAGATTATTTGCCCCAAATTATGATGAGCTTCTTTGTCAGTTATGGGTTTGGTGTACACTCTTGGGCCTCCAAATAAAGTAAAAACTACAGTATCCACAGCTGTAGCCCTTAAAATTGTGAAGCCCCCAACAGTGATAACAAGTTTCAGTGATAACATTCAAATTTAATTTTAATGTGTATGTGTATCTGTCCACAGTGGAGCTCATACTTGAATGGCTTTTTTTGGCAGCAGGCTGCACTTCTAGAAATTAAGCACTTGAGTACTTATCAAAGTCATGACTGAAGACCATAATTAGTTGATTAGTTAAAGTGTCATAGTACTGGGCCAGAACAAATAATTGCAGCCACACCAACCTTCCTCAAATAGAACTGAACACCCCTAAATAAAATGATTTTCATATATTGTTACTTCATTAGAACAATTGTCAGGCTAATGTAAAGTTAATAGTACATTAGTCCTGCTTACTTGCATTAGCTTTTTATGCAACAGACGCCATATTTTCAGCTCTCCATCTGCTTTAAACAATGGACAGATGGTAACGTAGTGTAATGACCCTGTTATACATCACAGCAATTCCATGCAAATTGGAAACTTTTTTTTTTTTTTAAGTTTTTTTTTAGATTTGTCCTCTGTTTCCCTCTGCCCAAAACAACAGGAAATCAGTTACGTATGGAGTCACGTAAAAAAAAAAAGCCAAACTTATGCACTGTGAAACAATGGTGTGTATTTTTTCAGGTGTAATGACAAAAACCTTCATATACATACAACACTATTTATTATCATACATGCGCAGTGGCACCAGCAGCTTCTGGTTTAACTGAAGCTATTCTTTTGTCAATTGCTGTACTTTTTTGACATTTTAATTCTCACTTGCAAACAGTAAGGTTAAAGTTCATTGAGATGACTAGAGATAAATGCATTTTCCATAAACTACAAGCCATTATGTAAATTTAGTTTTTTTTTCATGGAATTGTGGAAAGAGGACATGAGTGGGGGGTAAGAGGCAGATTGTTGGTTTGCCTTATTAAAGACAGCCAGAGATGCATTAAATAAGCTTAAAACCACAGACACATTACAGTACTGTCAAACACTGAAGAAACATGTGTAGCCTAAAGGAGAGGTATAAACATTTCCAGTTATGACTTCAGCACACACAATAACACTCACTCTTTATCCATCTGGTGGCAATTCCCAGAGTCAGACAGAGGGTGGAGACATTAACACAAAACAGAGCTGTCCATAATCTTCACATTTAAATCCAGAATTTAAATAATATGGAATCATCTGGATGTGCATCTTTCATTTGCTATTAAAATACAGGATGGTGCAAATTTTATTGGCCTTGCCAAAAGCATGCATTTCTGTGGTATTTCAGTTTTGAAGAAAATGAGTGCCACTGTTTACAACGGTATAAATGTGACTCCTTTGATATGGCAAAATATAAAACCTTTTTTGTGCAGGTGACTCCCTTTGATTTTAACATTATTTGATCCTGAAAGCCAATACACCAGATATAAAGCAGGCAGTATTCGAGTGAAGTACTCATAGCTCATATGGTAGTCTATTATCATCCCTGTCTGCACATAATGACACACTAGGACCCATAACAGCAGGATCAAACAAGTGAGTCTTCTTTTGAAGATAATAGCACCCGTATCAGATAGATTTTATCAAATACTATTATTTGCTCACCACATGCCGTTATCTTAGAATAATATATATTTTAGTGTTTTTTTTTTACATTGAAAATACATTATTTGGTAGCTGAAGTTTGGTGCCTTCCCTTCGGGCATAACAGGAGTGTCCTGGTTGGAATGCATGTGTATTGTTAGCTCGGAAGATGAGTGTTCAAAGTATTATTTTGCACTACCAGCCAATAACAGACATAAATGGCATCGGGTTAGCTTCAGTTAAAGCCTGAAAAAGTAACACAATCTGTAAAATAAGACTCACCTCCTTTTCTTACACGGCTACACGACACCGACCTCCCTTAGGAACGAATATAAAGCGTGTCTGAGGTAAAAAGCAAAGGAGTCTGTTTTCCCCCGGTCACAGGCACATTGGCACATTTTGGTTCTCAGTCGGGGTAATCACGGTAAGTCCTAATAAATGGGCCGGCGCCATTGTGGCCTTATGCGATGTTCCTTGCAGTACCAGGGAGCCCAAGGCCGTAACAGAAGAATTACATAAAACCAACATGAGCCTCCAGGATAATTGGGATTATTTAAACATCAATTTAATCTTCTCCCCCCCAGTTCTCTGTAGCCTCTTAAATGCCTATGTCAATTCCTGTTAACTCTGAGAATGAAAAACTCCACTGGTTACAATAATTGTAAAATGTTTGTTTTATGGCTGTTTGTCCCAGTACAGGCCTACATATGGAATACATTCTGGAATAATTGTGAAATACGTACAAGTTTGGATTTCCTTTAATTCATGTTCTGTAATGCACATAATACAAATACAATTCAGTATCAGAAAGACAATTGTTACAGGATGAATGCAAGGAAGCTTCTAATAACTTTTGTTGTATGCACCTGGTGAATTCCCTGTAAAATACAATGCAATGTACGTGTACAGTAGGGCCAATATTTCTTCTCATTAAGAAAAACTTCTGTCTCAGGAAGTATTGTAAAATGCTATCAATCAGTGTTTCTGAAAAGTTGAATAATTTCTTTATTCATTTTACTTGCTACACTCATCTCTGCCAAGTGGGTGAAAAGCCTACGAGAAGAGTGATTTAATGCTCATTAAAATTTTCGGCTTCAATCCTAGCACGCTTTGGATTAACGCTGTTCTTGCATGCGAGTAAGTCTCGAGCACATTGTGTTTGTTTTCACGTGCCATTGCAGCTCTTGGGGGGGGGAGCAATAAATTGACTTCTTTGCGAGCAGAATGAACTATGAGTGCTATATGCTAAAATATGCCATCATTAGCCGAACCTGGCAAAATATCAATCTTACGACTATCTCTTACAGTTCCTCAGCCTTCAGAGGGCATGGAGGTTTTTAAGCCTCATGTGAACTATAAACAGGGTGGGATACCGGCTCCTGACATCACAGGGAGGACACCGCTCACTGCCTCCCTCCACATTCCTGAAGGTTGTTTTGAGAGAAGTGGAAGGAGAGCACGGCAGAGTAACAACAGAATGAATTTGTCTGGGAATCTGCAGAGTTCACAATCTTACAAAATCTACATTAGAGCAAAAAAACTAGAAGCTGCACTGTATTGTTCTGGTGAATTCACGATGCAAGTACTATAGCTGGACAAGTAAGACGCACACCAAGAGTAAACATTTTATTAAAAGAAAAACTACTGAAATCTCTCAAGAAATAAAACACTTATTGGCATATACCTGTATAAATCTTCAAGAAATAAAACATTTATTGTCATGTGTAACACAGGAAAAATTATATATATTTTAATTTTACATACAAATAAATGTTTTGCTTTAGCATAGGTCACCACTATTCAGCCAATGTGGATAAATAAATCTTACAAAATGTGCAGAAATAACCTTGATAGAAACATACAACGGTTCTGTTTTTATTTTAATTGAATTGACTTAAACACTTATTCAGTTTAATTTCATTTTGACCATTTTAATGAAGGTCCAGATCCTCATCCTGCCCTCATCATGAAGACAGCAGTACACTGTTTCAGGACCAGTCACTGGCTGTAAAATGTGTCTGTGCACAGTTATGAGATTGTTTGATGAGCTAAATTGAATTTTTGCCCTTTTCTACAAAATAGGGCACCCTATATGGATGTACATTATACGAAGCCACCTATTTTAGAAACATACCAGCATCAATACAGGGACCATTCACATACATTACAACTTCATCTTGATTCAAAGTTTACTACTACTCACCTTTACTGACCACTGACTTTAACATATTGGGACCAGTCTAGCTATTTTCAGGTGTCTTTTAGTTGTCTTCTGCTTAGTGAAATGGCTGAGCTGTTGGTCTAGTAACTGCATTCTGGATACGTATCCATCAGTGTTCCTGTAAAAACTAGAATGCCACTTGAAGGGAACTTTTATGAAAGGACGGAACTGAACATGTTTTGCTCAAGGCTTGTATTTACATTGAGCTCTGATGCTTTGTGGCTTCGCAGATGCAAGGCTGTACACGAGGACAACTCCTGGGCAGATGTGATCAGGTGTGCTAAGCCACCACTTCAAACTCAATTAAATCCTTTAGCTGAATGATGGAAATCATGTTCCAACAGCTGGGCCACTCCTTTTCCCTTTCTTTCTCAGAGATCTCAAGAGAAGGACGGAACACTTTATTAGTATGTTGACTATCAAACCTTTCCCCATATTGCTTTAATCATAGCTAATGCTTAGCCGGTGGCCTCAGCTTCCTCAGAGTCTGTGGGAAATGTGGCGAGGCTAGAGCCAGAGAGAGATCCAGGTGCTGACCGAGAAGGCAAAACACAGGGTGGTGAGAACTGCCCCTCCTCCGTGAAACTCTGGGGCTGTGCTGCAAGGGGTGAGGGGGGGTGCTGCTTCAGATTTAATCTCAGGGGGAGGCACGATCACACCCTGGATCTGGGAAGAGGGGGAAGAACAAAAATAAAGACAAACCTGATAAAATAATCTGCAATGAATGTTCTGGAGAGTCCTACTGTACATGCCCACAACAATAAAAAGCAGTCCACTGATTATAAAAGGGTTAATGTGTCCTGATGGGAGCTTGACCTTCTTGCTGTGCAGCTGTTTTGTCACTTTGATGTGACACATGGGAAACGTATGTCAGGTGATTAGTCAGTCATACAATGTGCTTATCCCCACAATGAGACACGTAGGCTTCACCGTGGCCCATAAGGGTGTGGCTCATCAGTGTCTCATCAACCTGCAGGCTACCAGTACCACTCACCGACCACTCCTCCTGATTCCACTTTGAACAACGCACGTTCACCGGTAACTGCAGCACCATCTCGTTGAAGGCCCTCCCCCTCCTCTTTGACCACTTGAACTTGTCCATGGCCTCCGTGAAGGTGAGATTGCTGTACTTCCTGGGGCTTTTGATTATAAATGGCCAGGTCCTTTAACAGCAAGACAAATGTATTTATCAACAGATCCAGTGGTGTTTTTTAAGCAAAATAGGTATGGCATAGTGACATCACATTAAATCTAGCTGCTGAAAGGCAGGAACATTGAATTCACAGTGGTGGACTATGCTATTAATGAAAAGCATGTTTACTTCTAAAACACATTATGACAAAACTAGTATCCCCCCCCCCCCAAAGTATACCTTCGGTAAGGGACATATTAATGCAGGATTCTGAAAATGCAGGGGTATCTAAAGTCATATTTAATTCCTAATTAGAAAATATGCAGAAAATAGGCTATGGCATCTCTAGCTACCGAAAACAGCATTACTGTTAGTTGACAAGCTGTTTTCAACTTGCACACTTTTTTGATTTGTAATGCTTTTGAGCATGCAAACAAATCAAGCAGAACAGCTGTATCTCAACAAGGTATGGCAGAACTATATTTTGTAGCCAGCTAGCCACTAAGTTAATACTGTTTATCCATGATTAGAAACCTAGCAACAATATAGCATACAGCCTGTACACTTAGAGGCTATGGATTACACTGTAGGTAATATACCACCACCAGCAACCGAAGTGAATAAGCTTGGAAGGTTTGCAATGGCCTGATTAGAGCTGCCACTGGCGGCTGGTGTTTTTCCCTGTTTTATTTTTTCCCCTTCTTGCAAGCACATGTTCTTTTTTTTTGGGGGGGGGGGGGGGGAAGGAGAGCTTTGTTACTTAATCTGTTTAGAGCGGCTCAGCTTGACCCGCACAAATCCCCTCATTCCTGCAGACGGAGCCCAGGAGTTCAGCTCCGCCCGCAGGGAGAGCAAACACACGCCATTAGCCCGGGCCCTCAGATGGTTCTTATTTCCACGTTCCTGTTATCCCCGGCGTCTATGCCTCCCACGACCGCTCGCCCCTCCGGCGTGTCCCGCTGCAGCTCTCCAATGGCAGGAATGCGACTAATGTCCCGCCATCGGTGCTTGACGTCAGCTTTGGGGACGAGAGGTGCTAGCATGCTAAATTAAATTGGTCTCCTGCGTTACATTATGGGATGTGGTTTCTAAATCGGTGCAAGCTGACGGAGGAGTAGACATCATCTCTTGCAAACACGTCCGGTCGTGCTAATAAGCAGTTTGTATTTTGAGTAGATGCAGAATTTCTCTTTGAAATTAGATGTTGCCTCCTTATACTTCTGTATAGTTTATATATATACATAGTTCAGGATACATGATAATGGACTATGAATTTAATACAGCATTGAACAGGGGCTAATTAAATAATGAGATGTATGATCCTTGAGTAAAACTATTATATGGTTTGAAAACCATAATAATTGTTTAAAAATGGTTTCAAGCATTACTTTTTTCTCAGCTAGCTACCTCTCTTAGTTGTCTTCATTTGCATGATGCAGAAAGGCAATTTAATGTTGCCAGAACCATCGGGCTACATATTTCTTTTTGAAAGAAACTATGTGACTTAAAGAACAAGTGAATATTTGTTCTATTGTGCAACTCTAGCCACTTTGATTGTGAACGTATACAACAAAAAAACACAAGTGACTATATAATTAAAGCTCTGTGTTACAAGATTGCATTGCATATTTTGCTGGAATGCTGCTATACTAAATTAATAAATGCACTTAACACAGAGAAGCTAAAACATTCTTTGTCTTTTCTGTTATTGAAACTGTTATTGTCCTCAGCCAGGCCCCTTCGACCCCCTCCATTCCATTTTTCCCCCAACTTTTTGTTGTACTCTTATGAGATTTGAGTTACTGTCTCTTTAAAACTGTAAATGTAAGTGTAAATACTTTCAGCTGGAGACATTTCCTGCCTTAAACCACATCATTGTGTAAGCATATTTGCAATAAACACACACAAGTCTGTCCAGGGAATGTTTCTACAAGATCATGCAAGATCCCATTCAATATGCAGTCAGGACAAGCTAAGAGATGTGTGTACTGTCACTGGACAATCTGATTGCTTGCTGTGGACATACACAGAGCTGACAAGCTAGCTGGCCTTACTGAAACTACAAGTACAATTTAACGATAATACAATCATGTAAAAATAACCTGGGTCAAGAAAAAGAGAACAAAAAAACATAATCAGCTATTATGCGCACTTAGATGGTGATATGTGCCTAAATGAATCAGGCAATAACACAAGATCTGAGGATACTGGCTTCAAAGCCTGTTCCAAATGTTTCTACTCCCACTTCAAAGTGCCAACTGCAATGGTCCCACCCCTTGCTGTGTTTATCATGGAGGGCATACAGGTCTCATTTGGAACCAAACACAATTATGTCTATTCATTGCTGAAAATGTTAAATGAAGGGGCATGTAGGTGACCTGTACAAATGAAACGGCACACTCACGTGACTGGAACTTGGATTTCTTTGACTCCAATGAACTTCAGTTGCCTAGTGATTTCTGGGAGGCTCTCGCACCTAGCTAGGTTGATTCGTGGATAGTAAAGCAAGTAGGATAGACACATCTCATCCCTAGTGCTCAAACCACCCTGTAATGAGACAAAGTGACAGTGTGAGCAAAAAAAAACAAAACTAACTGGGTCAATGAAAAGTAAGTTGAAATATGCTCGTGACAGTTAAAAGACACTTTTAAAGAAAAGCCAAAGATACTTGCCAATTGTACCGATTTAAGAAAAATCCTGGTTACATTTTTATAGAAGAACATGTCTGGAAGATCAGGAAACTTTGACCTATTTGTGTAAAAAACTACCTTCCCTTTTAATAGTTTCTGTGATTTATGGTTGTATGGTGGTTTATATTCAATTTATTTACAAGTGAATGTAGAAACAAGTATAAACTAAACAATTAGTACAGCAACTCAGCCAAGAGCATAGAGGACCAGTGATGCCACATGCTGGACACTATCAACACTGCATGAAGCTTGCGTGGTAACCAAAAGAAAGACTTAGAAATTGCACACAATAACTGTCAACACTGCTATTCAAGCATCACTGAAACATTGCAATGAGACTGAAATGAATAGTCAAAAAAATGCCTGAAACAGGCATATGACTACAAATATTCTGGAGTACTGGGCCCATGTTTGTAGGCAGACCATTCAGGCAAAGGGAGACAAGAATCAAGAGATTCAATGCCAATGAAAAGACAGTCTCTTCAACACTCCCATACAACATTCTCAGACTGTTCCTACAAGTATGTGTTTGCTCTTATTTTCTTATGTCTCCCAAAAGTGTATGAAACGAGTATCCATAAGCAACATTAATCCAATTCTTTAAAGGAAGCCAAGCATGGCAATTTACTCTGTTAATTAAAAGTACATTCCGACTAAGTATTGACTCCTGTGAATACTCACAAGAGGGCTGTGTAATATAATTTTGAAATGACAAACACTGTATATATATTTTGTTTTTACCAGAAAATGGTAGATTACAGAAGCTTAAACTCTTCAAAAGAGTAGAATGACATATAAAAAATGGGAACATTTACTGTAAAACCCACAAAATGGATCTTTTGTTAGAAGCCACATCTGAAGAGAGGTTTCCATCCAACAGTTTATATCTTTAACAGTTGCAAATGCAGGCTGACAGCTCAGTGCAAAAACAGACACTGTCCAAAACCAATGGAGAAAACATTAGACATTAAAAATATGTTTTTTAAGGAAACGGTTTAAGTTGTATGAGTGAACAAAAGACAAAGTAAATCCAACATAGAGAGAAAGAGAGTGAGTGAGTGAGTGATATCATAGTCGAGATCACAGTAGATGTACTCTGATAGCTAGAGTTCTCTGCTATTACCATTGTGTCGGATAAAAAAGGAAAAATGTATTCATGTTTAAACACTTTCGTCGGTTCTTACCCAGGTCATATTACGCCTGCCTTTTGTACTATACTTGCACTCAGTGATCAGGTTGTCTCCCTGAAAATAAAGGAGCAGGAAGTTAGAGGCCCTCACCAGGAAGTCTGTACGGCAGTTCAACAAGGACATTTCATTAACTGAGAGAGGGAGACTAAGCAAATGAGAGCAGGGGAAATGCAGGTCGTGGCATCTGACTATGGGGGATTCCATGAAACATGACCACGGTTTTCTGGCAGTTATGAATTATCCTTACGCAATGAAAATACACTGCTGTACACTGAAGAATATACAGCAGTACATTGAATAATGCAGGAGATTTTTCAACTCTCAAAAATAAGTTCCAATACATGCCAATGTATTGCCATTGCTTAATGCATTCTGTTATATTCAGATATATCCCACTGAGACAAAAGTAACAATAATTGGTATAATTTATTTCTATGCATTATTCAATTGAATTTAAAAATGACAACATATTGTGGGGACGATATAGCTCAGGAGGTAAGACCGATTGTCTGGCAGTCGGAGGGTTGCCGGTTCAAACCCCGCCCTGGGCATGTCGAAGTGTCCTTGAGCAAGACACCTAACCTAACCTCTAACTGCTCTGGCGAATGAGAGGCATCAATTGTAAAGCGCTTTGGATAAAAGCGCTATATAAATGCAGTCCATTTACCATTGTGCATTTTAAGTTCCTTATTTCACATACAAATAGTGTTATGTCTTAGCAGTAAGTATAGTTGAAATTATATTATCAGAACACCCTTCCATTTACACACAAATATACCATTTAGTATATCGTTTAAGCGCAGCTTCAGTGAGGCCCTTGTGCTTTTGGACCTTACTCAAATTACTGTAAACATCCAGTTGTGACATACACAGTCCTTTGGATAAATAGGTTAACTAAAAGACGGTTAGCCAATAGCATTGTTTCTATGTCAATAACAATTTTTCTATGTTGAGCCTCTTTCAATGCTGCTGAGGCTCTTTTCTATGACATATCAATAGCCTGAAAAATATCACTTATTATAAGCTCCTTTAAATCTTATTGGATTCGGGTACATGACACATAATTTGATGATGTGAATTATGAACAAAGAAAAACAATAATGGAAAGTCAAAAGAATTAAATGGCGAAAGTGCCTAAATGATTTAACATACAGTAGCTATTTTATGAAAAGTAAGCTTTCGCATGAAGCTGATTTATTTTATTTTTTTTGTCCCTTTGACAAAGCACTAACTGTACAGTCTATGAATGGACAAGCAGAGAGTACTGACAGGTAACAGCAGCCTCTCTTCTTTGAGGTACTGGAACTCCTGGAAGTTAAAGTCAAAGTCTTCATCCTGCGCCAGGGGCTGCAGCTCCTCCCCGTCCCGGAAATGTCTGGTTCTTATGGCGCGGCCAGCCAAGTGGGAGTGCATCAGGACCGCAAACACTCTGATCCCACTCGGCATTTCGTGGCCCAGGGACTAACAGAGGAGAAGGAAGACATCACAAGGTGAGCTGCACCAACATCACGGTCACTATCAGAATCAAGTTAATCCATTTACATTTAAGAATCAATTTAAATAGCATGACTGACCCAATTATGCGCACAGAGCCAAATACTATGATAAAAAGCCTATTTTAGTCAATTCATATTTGAGGATTTTTAAAAATCTGCCCAGTACAGGGAGATTTGCTATTGGTCATTTGGAGGCTGTATTTATTGCACAACAAACATGGCATTTTGACCAATCAGCTTTAGTGTGGATGTCCATATAGTACATGTATGTCACGTCAGACCTCAAGCTCTCGTATTTGGAAATGACATTTCGCAATTTACATCAGAATGTTATTATTTTAATATTTATATATCTGGAAACAAACATGTATAGGCAACTTTACCTTATGGCTTCCTGAACACTGGAAATTCAAGGGAAATGGTCACATGGTCTTTAAAGGAACGAAGGAGGCCCATTGTACTGTACCTCCTGGAGACACTCCTGGGTGCAGTGCCCTTCAGACATATATTCGTGAAGGCCCGGTGGGAGCATGTGGTACAAGCTGACCCAGACGCCTGTCTCAATCACTCCAGCATCGTACCGCCTCAGCTCAGGGCTGTAGAAGAGCCTGAGGCCCGAGTTGTCCATCACTCCTAGGACAGGCAGCCAAATCCAGTGTGTGAGAAGAAGACATTGCATAAGCAACAGGAATGATTTACTGTTTACAGTGGGGCCCAGGTTTGAGCCTGTAATCCCCGCATGCTACTGATGGCCTTGGGGGTCTCATATCTCTATTGTGAAAGGCTTGTTAAGCTGCATACCAGATGCAAAGACAAAATGAAGCTCTCTTAAAAACCTGAAAGTTTTTAGTGACTGGAAAAGAATTGATGACATCAGCAGTTATTACAAAATCAATCGAGCAGTTCAATAATAAAAAATTATACAAGGAGACTCGGAGTACATTTTCATGGCATGCACATGGTCTTCTATAATCTACCTTGTTGAAAGGTAGGGTTGTCATAGTGGATTTCCATCAGGACATAGACTGGATCTATTGAGGTACCAATGGAAAGGCCAACATGCTGAGGGTAGGTCAATCCCTTTAAAATAAGAAAAAAATATGCAACCACTTGATCCTGGCGCAAACAGAGTTAAAACTTGTTCACACAGTGCAATGAATGATCTATTCAAGAAAATATAAAAGCTGCATTATAATATTCCTGGTATGTCTCATAATGTACGAGCTGTATGTGCTAACCTCTCCTCCAATGGCCCAGGCAAAGACCACAGTCTCGCAGGTCAGGAAGGAGTCTGGCATGTTGGGGTGGTAACATTCATGTCCAGAATCGAGCTCACTCTCATTTAACTTGCTGTCACACTGATACAACAAAATGTGGTGTACCAGGTTTTCATGGCCCGTCTGGATCAATGGCTGGATCTAAAGGGAAAAAGACAAACTGGAAGTTATAAATAAAAACTTGTATTTATCACACCAGATATGGTCAACATTTTATTTGGAACAATTCGGGAAACACATGTGATTGGGGAATATTATTATCCTGGTGCAGATGGCTTTGGAATGGAAATAAGTGAAGAAGCTTGTTTTTCTTTGATGGAGCCCTTCTGGCTTGAACTGAAATCCTAAATAAAACACAGTTTGTTGCCTGCTGGGTGATTGGTGATGGCGTACTGTGAGGGTTCTTTCAAGAGCAGCGGGAACTAAGACCAAAGCATGGCCTGTGACCATTTGATAAATATTTAAACATTCTTTCTTTTTTACTTTTTCTTCAGATTTACTTACACAGGACATTTTCCATGGTCGTAATGTGAATGAAAATCGCAGCGAGCCGGGTACTGCTAGTGCTGTGGGTGGCGACTTTGCGGAAAAATTCTATTTTCATCTGAGATAACACAAACTAAAGTGTTTCAAAAACAATTATACTGAGGAGGAGGTGTAACGTGTGTTTAAGATGGACCCGTTTCCATGGAAAGCCTGAATAGCTCGGCTCAGTCCATTAGCCATTAATATTAATTAGCACTACTATAACAATGGTGTGAGACGATCCTCTCCTCGCTTGGGAAAGGTTTCATGTTTTCTGCGTGTCTGGGAGCCACAAATGTATTTCCCTGGCTGCCTGGGTTCGACCACTTTCATACCCATTGGTTGCAACCTTGCGTCACCTTGCTCACTTCGTTTTGAGCAACCTTGCATCAGTGGTATGCTGGGTGTCCTTGTATTTGGAGTCAATCATTTAAATTTTTCTATTTGATCCCAGCTCCACAAGCACAGTGCAAGTGCCTGTCTATCCAGCTGCACTGCCCAATGGTAGCTAGTTCGTCCGTCTGTGTGTACTTTTGTTTCCTATGTGAAGTACAAAAAACATTACATCGGTACTCCCCCAGCCTGTTAAACTCGTAACTTAGTTGTTATTGTACTCCAGTAGGCCAGATCAGCTTTGGCAGTGGAGCTTGTGCCTAAAGAAAGGTTTCCTCCCTGCAAGTTCAATTGAAGTTCGTCTAAATAAGTATTATCTGCAGCTGTGCAATCCTGCAGATAATACTAAGATCTTGTGTCAAAAAAGGCAACGAGTGCCTCAGTTAGCGAAGACGCTTGCCAGGAGTCCACAGCACTGGAACAAAGTTGGCTTTGTCCTCAGGGTAGGGTGAGCTTAAACTGGCCAGCTGTTGCAGAAGCAGCCCTGGATGCTCACCAGATGCTAATAGGTTGTCAACTGTTATCAGTGAGAGATGCGCCTCTGTCCACTTGGCATTGCCCTCTTCTAGATCACTGAGGTGCCTGTAGTGAAGTTGAGTCGTTGCTATGCCAGTGAGCGCATATTGCAGGAGTGCAAGTGCTCCAGCTGCAGTGCTCCCTACAGAGGTGCAAGCGAGGCAGCAGTAATGTGTGACAATTACAGAATACTAAATTATAAAACTCATGTGGAACTATTGCAATTTAGTGGAGTACGTGCCTCCGCCAACTGAACAGAACTATAAGATTGTAAAAAACTGCCTTTTAGCAATTATTACTGATCATTTATTAATAGTGGCCTAATTATGTCTTTTTGTAACAGATTGACTGTTAAGAATATACCAATGGTTTATATGCAAATATAACAGTCTGAAATGTATTCGCTAATGAGTGTAATATTGTTAATATTTATCAAATTCATATTTATATCAGTGAGTGGATGGGCCTCACAGTCTGGTGTCGAATCCAGACCATTCAGGTGGCAACTGTGGCAGGCAGCCCTGCCGGGCGATGCCGGACTGGAACTGGCATCACCCGGAGGAGGAAGGTTTTTCAGTCGGCAGGTCTCCCCAATGATTCCCACTGGTCATTCGGGCAGCCTGTTGAGCGGCACAGAAAGTGTCTTCCTACGACTTATGTCTGTGTGACTGCAGTGTGAAAAAAGTGGCAGCTGACATCATATGATTTGGATGAGAGCCCTTATTTGCACTCTATTGAATCGACAGCAGAGGCTGAAATGAGCAAATACGTGACTGCAAATGTGACTGGGCATGCAAAATCTGGTGAAAGATCAACAGTGTGGATTGTGTATAGTGGTGAAGTAATAGCCATTTTACATGCTAAAGCTCTGCTGCTTTGCCTGCCCCACCCATCCTGGAGGCACTGCAGTGTGAGAACTCCTCAAATGAACTTTCCCACATGTCAATGACCATTTTCAGCCTTATTCTAAAGAAAGAAAAATACATTCACACTAAGTGCCCCACATCGTGACTTGCTGAGGAGGAGGTCAGGTCTTTCATTGATGACTGCTGGGAATGACAGCTGTGGCCACCTACTACATTGGTGTAAGGAACCAATATTGCTGTAACCTCAGTAACTATAGCTGACTTACAGTAAATGCACCCTGCTCCTATCATAAGGGGAGATGAAGCACTCAGTAATATAGCCCTGAATTCAAATCAGAAATTGACCTGTATTTGCTAAAAGCTATTGCTACTACCAGACTGTCTGCTCTGAAAAGGCCGAGTCAACCTGTGGGATGGGGATGACAAGTTTGCAGTTCATTATTAAGTCAGATCACGTGGAGGAGGGGGGCTTTGATGCTTTGATATGTTCGTCCGACCGCAAACAGACTTAAGACATACGTCTTTTACTCTAAGCCTGAGTCTTGCTCTCTTGCCTGGCTAGGGCGTTTTCACTGCCTTTCACTGCCGCGGAATAGAGCAGCAGTCAGTTCACGGGCCGGCCTGCAAGTCTGCACTTTGCACAACCATCCGCCACCCTTCGTCACCAAGGATGACGCCAAGCTCCTGGTTCAAGCTCTAGCCATCTCCCACCTGGACAACTGCAACTCCGTCCTGTCTGGGCTTCTGCAACATTCGCTCCAACCCCTTCAGCTCATTCATAACACCACAGCCCGCACATCTTCAACCTGCCAAAATCTTCCCATGTCACCCCCATACGTACAAGGCAGCTGCAGGAGCTGCACCCCAATACGTTCAGCCAGCCGTACGTTCAGTCTCCCTTCCCTCAATATTTATGACGTCAGCATCAAAAGTGGCAAATGTTTTTACGCAATTTTTTTCATTTCTATCGAATATATTTTGTATGTAAGAACTATGTACTGTATTTTTTAAAAAGTACCTTATAATTGGTTGATTTTCAAGAATGTGGAAAGAAAATTAAAAAACGAGAAGGAAATGTGTGGTCTTTCTGACCATTACAGGGTCAGTCCCCCCACAAAAAGAGGAAAATTACACAAAAGCACTGTATGTCATCTAAAAATGTATGCGTCTGTGTTCCGCTGTGATCTAATTCTCATTATGTGACTCAAAGAGCAGATCCAAATAGCTTCCTTTATGATGCTGAAGTTCACTGAGGGCCAAAGGGAGAAGAGACAATCATACTCGTAAAATTTCTGGCTTTAGTTTAGCATCCTAAACTGGAAAGCTTTTGTTTAGAGCTTACAGTATGCTCTCTGAGCACATGCCACAGTCAAATGTGGAGTAGCCATGGCAACATGACATTCTGGCTTTTGCTTCCCTAAACTGAGGATTGAAAAATCCAAGGAAACATTGACAGTATATTGATTTGGTCTATGCTGTAATAATACTGTACTTTTTTTTAACCAACATATCCTTGACATTTACATTCAATAAATAACCATTGGTGTAGGAATGCCACAAAATATTACACAGAAGGGAAGTCACAAACCAAAATTGTGATGTTTTAGAGGTTAAACTGCATGTCTTTCCTTCAGGTTCTTTGGGAATAGATATATTTCTGGGTCTTGAACAAGCTGCACCAGTTCCCTGTAATTAAGCGCTTTTTAAAAACCACTTAATTTGAGCTAGTTATTTATATCAGATCAGAATTATACCCCAATGACGACAAATTGCTATTTTCAAAAAATAACAAAAACAGGTGTGCTTTAGAACGCAAAGTAAATAACCCACCAAGCACACATCAGACACATCAGTAATGAAAGAGCTTGAAGACCTGAGAAACGAAAGCTTACAGTTTTTTCATGAATGAGTCTTTGAACAGTCTCAGAGGTAAAGGTAGCCTTTAAGTGCATGACATGTAAAATCCTACTTGCATGTCTAATGTCTACACATTACTTTTATTACATTTTTATGTCATTTCTATGACTGAAAAAATTCAATGGTGACATAGAGGGTGACCATGTCACTACATTGTTATAGATTTTTAAAAAAATTATACCACTATGGCTAAATGCCATATGATAGTTCTCCACATATTTGGTGGTCCTATAACCTTCCATGAAAAATACACATCTACAGTATTTCTTGTTATTGGCTGAGACATGTTCGCACAGTTGTGAGGTATTGCGGGAGTTAACAGGTTACTTACTCTAATAATGTGGTGTTTCCTCGGAACCTCTGGGATTCTAAACAACTGACACCAATAGGTTGTGTCCTTAGAAGGAACTGGCACCTGTCTTGAAAGAAATGGACAATAAGTTTTGAAAGCTAACCTCAAAATGAGTGAAATCTACGTGCATCTAAAGATGGACAGTTGGAAAGAAAGATCTAATCCCAGGCCACAATCCACGATTGAAACATAGGTAACTGTCCACTTACGTTTAAATTCTTTAAGTCGAAAAAGGGAGTCTCAGAGGGGATGTTAACAGGACTCGTGGGGTTGAGCAACCGTAGGCTCTTCCTCCCCCTGTTCACACCATGGTATTTTGGTCCAGAAGGTCCAACATCGTCACTGTGGTAGGCCCATATCACCCTCACTGTGTTCTCCTGGGTATGAGTTAAGAGTCAGTAATGAATAAGACATCCTTTTTTGAAAGCTGAACAGCTGAACTGGCATTTCATCATTTGTAATGTTGTGATGGTAATGAATCCTTCATTGTGAGTACATCACACGGGCAAGCTCAAGAGAAGTAGTATACTGTGTCACTAATCAGGACTGGGTGAGCTCATTCTATTGCATAGGCACACACACACACACACATTCTGGCTTCACTGTGTATGATTCATAGTCAACCCTGTACTCTCCGCCCCACCCCCCCCCCCCGACCACACAGACACACAAATACAGAATACAATACCGTGATGTCTTTGTCACTTTTGTCACAAGTATGGAGGGCTCTGCTGAAAGCCAGGACAGTGTGTGTATGATTTTCCATTCCATATTCCAGCTTATAGTTCTGCTCTACATCTCTGTGAACCTTCCTGTCGGGATCTGCAAAATAATCCTGTCAAAAGCAAGGAACATGCAACATAGCTGTATTGTACACTTGAAACAATATTTTACACGCACACATTTTCTGGACCGATCAGTCTTGAAGCTTTCTCCATCAATTTAATATACTGTAGTTTGTCAGTTCACGTGTCCACATAATGATAAAATGCCTATATTTCTACTGTAACTGCAGATACTGTACACAGTTTAAGTTTTGACTTGAGTTGCACTGAGCTGATTTTAACTTCAGGTTGTGTCTGGTCAGGTTTGAGTATAGTATCTGAGAATAACTCTCAACAGTTTTATTTAATTTGGCTATAATGTACACTATTTCTTGTGAAGCACGGCTTCATCTGGTAAAGGGGCAACATTGTTTGCATCAGTTTTATTTTGAATATGTCTAAAGAATATTTGCCGATTTAATTGGGCAATGGCTGCACACACTTTGAGGGACACAATGCTTGTCTGTTCTTCTGAATTAATGGAGGACATGGCAGCATTGCGATGGGATTGGATCATTCCAGAATAGGGAGAAAAAGGTGGCATAAGGGACACATCTGCCATTTATTAATGCAAAAGCCTGTAGGCATTGACAAATACAACGCAGGTCTTTTTTCTCGCTTCTGTCCATACTGAGATGTGACAAAACAGACCATCCTTTAAGTAACAAAATTGGTGTAACCTTACTAAAAATTAAAACAAGATCCTGACCTGTATTGTGTTATGTACTGAGTTTTAAGGCAGTTAAGACAAGTTTTTTCTACACTGTTAAATAGCGTTTAGCTAGCTATTAAAGTATATACTGTAACTCAACTCCGCATGATTACCTGACCTGTGTTGCCGGCAAGCTAAGCCTTATCTGAAACCGAACATTAGTCAGTCACAGATTATGATGTCTGCTGAGTTCACATTGTGTCATTCATGTAACCTCTCCAGGTCTGGTTTTCTCTGTATCCCATAACTATTTTAGGCCTCTCTGATTTCTGGTTGTTTTCCCACTGCCTTCAAGCAATCAAGGGTTACATATATTCTGAACCTAGACAAAATGATAAATCATCCCCTCCATCATCATAATGTCACCCTGTATCTCCAAATATTTGAATGTTTAAAGGGGAATTCCACCATAAAATTAACTTTTACTTGTAGAAGAGTAGCTGTCCTCCTGATTAAAATGAGCTCTCAGCCACCTCTCTACCTGTAGCGAGTAAAAAGGTATATTTGACATTCCCTCATACGAGAGCTGATATCCACATCTACGCATTTCAATAAATTATCTGACAAAAGATTCATGCTTGTCTTTTGTTCAGTCATTGCCATTTATCGTTGCTATTCAAAATGACACATCAACAGCGAAACGGAATCAACAGCGGAATAGAGACAGAAGTAGCCTATGTTGGCCTGAGAAATCAATTTTCAGTATAACCAGTTCTACATCCAATGTTTACAATGTAGGAATTTAGCCACTTCATGTGTAGTTACACTGCACAAGGTTTGGGTCAGTTACTCTACCTCAATTGACACTGTCATTCTACCACATGGACTTAAATGTTTTCAGTAAACCATATGTCAAGTCTGTGTTCTTTTTAAAACACATGCACCTGATGCTTGAGTAGTCATCACACCAAAGCCTACAGCTAAATAGCCAAATGTTTATTGTAGGCACAGGTGGTTATGTATGAATTAAAATTTCATTTGCTGCAATCGTCATACCGTCCTATTCATCAGCTGTACCTACCGGACCGAATCGCAATGCAGATTTCGGTGCTTAATTTCAGTGTCATCTTCACTAACGTTACACTCGCTCTGTCTGTCGACTCAAGTCAGTCACGGCAGGTGCCATTAGCAAGCTAGCTAATGTTAAATTCTGACAAAATGCCAAATGCAAAACTATCGAAAGTGTGGCTGTATTTTAAAGATGTTCTTTAATTTTGTCATTTGTTCATTATTTTAAAGAAGATAGACAACCGGTCCAGGCAACGTTTAGGCACGGTAGGCCTACTGTTTCAAAAGTATCGTTTTAGCACAGGCATCACCAAAATCTAAAAAATACACATCTCCAGTCATGAATTGATATTATGTGCGGTTTTAATGTGAAATGATAAACAATGCATTTCAAAAATATATATGGGTTTCCCACAAAGATCATACAGTTAGCTTCCACACAAAACAAAGATGGTGACCACAAAGTTGTTAAAAACGTGTTCTATTGGCTGAAATAGCATCATCCGCACTTCCTTACTGTATATTTCCATTTTGCCTGTGTATCCAGGTATCCTGCAATTGGCTACTTTGATCATGTGTTGTTATTGGCAGATGTAGCAAAATATCCAATGAGGAGAATGATCAGTTGCGGAACTGGAGTATTTGTGATGACAAAACTGGCAGGAGAAATAAGATGAAGGAAAATGCAAAATAACCCAAGTTTGGGACTTTATTGTGTGAACATGCAACGTTATACCTGATTTCTGTGAGTTTGCATGAGGTCAGAAGGTACAGAAGATAATGTTTTTAAGTGCTGAGCATCTGTGGTCATTGTGGTTATTTCTGTAGGAAACCCTGAAAATTGCCAAACTCTGTCCTGTATAGGTATCGGGAGTGCCCCGCCAAGCTGTAATTTGGAGGATGGCATACCTGCTATCCAAAGAGTATATCATTCTTTAACAAGCACGAAACCGTCCAGACCCGGTGGCGCACCTCCTGTGCATACAATGGTCGTCCGTGAGTGAGTGAGTGAGTGACCGACCACAATTTGCGATGCATAGCCCACGGCGGCGTCCTGCGCGGCGCCGTGGGAAAAATCGGCGTAGATGGGGGGTACTAATACTACTAATATAACAGATTCTCACTAGCATCAGGTTCCTGTTTCAACACTTGTGGCTTAGATGGGAAGGCAGACCTGCAGAAACGTTGAGCATGCGGGCAGTCAGGAAATGTCATTAGCAGTTACAATAATGGAAATCTAATGCAGTATATGACTCGCGAATCCAGTAGAACGTTGATATAATTAAGCACATTATGCTGCTAAGTCAATTAAAATATGAGGGCCAAGTGGGCCAAGAAGCGATGCAGCCAATAATGTATTTTGGAGAGAACAACATTAAAAGATAAAACTGAGTGCATTAAAAAAAAAATAAAAATAAAAAAAATTCCACGTGAATATCATTTTCAGAGGCAAACTTTAAAATCTGTAGGCTATCAGACATTTTCACATTACAGCGCCTGTCAACGTGATCTTTACGGTGAACGCGGAAAAGAATACATTAAGCGAATTGCAATTCACTTTATGTAGCCTATATTATTATAATAGCCCAAATGATCACAAATACACGACTTTACTGGAAAGACTTCAGGGTACATACCTGCAGATAGGGTTTCCCTTTCTCGACGCCTCCAATTACAATATCTGATAACGCCATAGCTCCACTGGGAGACAAACCAAATCCTATATATCCCTTTGTTTCGACTTCAGCTTCAAAAGTTATCGTACTTTCGTCGGATCTCCATCTCAGTCTGTATTTGCCATGCGCATCCAACATTGTTGAATGTCTGAACCCTGTCCTTGTAGAAAACACCTCGCAATATCTTAAAGTTCCAAAGAAAATCACCAGAGTACAGAAGTACACTCGACTGCTAGGCATATTGTACGTTTTCATACATGTAGTTTCATCGGATGAATAAAAGCTTCCGAAACCTCGTTCTAGTTGGATAGCTGGTCCCTACTGAAAGAGTGTTTGTTTGCCAATCTGTATTGAAAGCAAATTATCCAACCAAGCATAGGCAGCCGCAGAAGCACACTCTCATTATGCATCCATTGAAACTGTCGAAACTTGTGTTAGCGCTCTTTGATCTGTAAAGACACGTCCCACTCTTTAGTCAGATGTTCGTTTGAAAATACGATGTGCTTTAGAATTCCCTTCTGTTCTGTAGTGCATGCTTTGGCAGCAATTTCATATGTTTTTTTTTTTACTGAAATAAAGATTATTAACAAATATAAAAAATATAACCCTGCTCCATTTTCAGAAACATATTATAGAAATCAAGTAGTTCATAAACACATGCATACACTGAAGATCTGCTTAACTAGAGATCTGCATAGAATACTTCCAGGGTACTTAGAAACACCACTGTAGTGGCTGTGTGGTCCAGTTGTGCCCAAAGAACTCAATGAGCATACTTGTGCTTAAAATATTGCGAGGAATCTTTGGGGAATTGTATTCCCTTAAACAACTACATGACATATGCGTGGGCTAGTTTCTTTTGTAGTACAGTACATACAGTGTGGTTTTATGCATCCTTGCAGGCCACAGATTTATCCACGCATTTTTATTTTCACAGTACCTTCTTGCAATGACTTGTTGCTGTCTGTTTAAGAATCAGTAGCAAAAAAAACAGAAACCTGAAAACATAGGAAATGGTTAGATACAATATGTACTATGTTGATGTACTGTGTGTGCGTGCCTACATGCGCGTTTCAGGCACCTCCTCAGTTCCATGTCTTTTGTCAAAACCAAAATCAGATGAGCCCTGGGGTGTAACTAGTTCCACCAGCATGCTGCGAGCTGAATACCTATTACTGTCTGCTGTCAAAATACACATAAAAAAGGGGAATACCAGGCTTTAGTTATTTCTGGAGCATGATTCCAGTGACCTTAGCAAGAGCCTATGGATTATCCCTGTAAGAACGACCTCATGACATAAATGATCCACCACCATACAGTGCCCTCCAAAAGAATGGGAACAGTAGAGTGAAATTAGTTATTTTAGTATATACTTGAGTGTTTTGTTTTGAGATTAAAAGATGAATATGAGACAAAATTAGACTTTTTTCATGGTATTTACACACGTATATGTTTTACCATTTTACAGAAACAGCTGTTTTTGTGTTGAGTCCCCCATTTTCAGCTGTGCAGAAGGAAGTTAACGGGTGACTGACTGGTGTTAACTGTAGCTCTGGTGTGTCCTTTTGCATGGATTGTTCACACAGTGCAGTGCAGTGAGTGTCTAGTTTAGGTTTTAGCCTTTGTTTTCGTCTGTGGGGATTGCATTTGAATAGCCATACACATTACATTACATTACATTTACATTTATTTAGCAGATGTACAAAAGTGCATATCATGGTCATTGGAACAACTACAAAACACAGGTTCAATAAGGTACAATACTCATTTTGTACAGTTATTTATAGCCAAGAACACAGTTCAATTCACACAGTGAACATTACTCTGACCTAACTTATGCCATACACCATCATGAAGACCACAGGACTAACTCAGTTATAAAGTTTACAAATAAACTTCGGTGTGGTTGCTTTGGCAGTTGTTTAGCCGTTACCTGATGATAAAGTTAGAGAGCTCTCTAGCATCTTAAAACTTTGCCAGTGTAACCTTTTGACCTTTACAACTTTATGGGATTATGCAGACTATCAAATAATGGCACTTAGTCACCAATTTGAGCCTTTTTTTTTGCACTTTCAAAAACAGAGAATAAAGCACCCAAATCAAACTTTGAATATCTCAGCCATTGACTGGTGTACAGAAATGGTAGGCCACTCAAAATAAAGAAATCTTCTGTGAGCCTTTGTGAATATTATAAAGTTGGAATGGCATGTCTTGCTTAACAGCTGTAGGAATTGCACTGTGCTGAAATTTGGGCAGAAAAAAAATAAAGTAATTTGCAGTAGACAACTGTCTCAATGGCAGCAATGTTTTTAAAAAGCATCTTGAAAATCATAACACCCACTGGCCCTGCCCACATAGAGATACACTACCACCCCCTGCTTCTCCACACACCTATTTGTGAATGCACATCAACATTTCTAACTACTCTTAGGGATTAAAGGGGAAAAAATCTCAAAACTGAGACTATATCCCCATAAAACAATTGAGATTATTATTATTATTATGATTATTATTATTATTATTATTATTAGTAGTAGTAGTAGCAGCAGTAATATATAAGCCTACTGTGTATGATACTTTACCCCAGAGCAAGTTTATGGGTGTGAAATATTCAGATACGCCCATTCCTTCATTTTAAAATGGCCACATATTGTGTGCATGTGTATTTGTTGTGATCTAAATGTGATAGAATAAAAACCTTTTTGCTACATTGTATAAAATGTTTTCTAAATGACCCTTGATAAAAAAGGAAAACACAAGGATGAAGTAACACAAAGTACATTTATTGGAATAAAGTGCTTTTGCATGTATCCATGAAAATTGGCTTCACCACTCTTTTCAGGCTATGCTATATCAGGTTCACATGTGGGGTGGTGCCATGCATGTACACACATGGTGCTTGTGCATTAGTCATAGTCGTTTTATGCTGGATGCAAATGAGAGCCCATGCGCCCGGTTCCTTGAGTTTTTTTAAATACCACAAACTAAACGGTTTTCCGTCAGCTCCCTTTTCATCAACACTAGCTACCCATTTAAAATATATTATTATTATTATTACTATTATTATTATTATTATTATTATTACCGTTTTATCAATTAGTCTGGTTCTTGGTCGAACTATAAAGGCATCCATTCTCCCACATTGGCTAATATCAATTTAAAATTCTATAAAAGATAAATATATAATTTGGTTGTCAATGCGCCATTGAGTTGTTTGAAATTTATGACCTAACGTACTACCACTTTCACTACTGCAGATTTCCGGGACATACCTGGCCAACTAGCCCGCAAAATAAAGAGAAACAATGCAAAAGCTACAGGTCCAATATTCTGCTCTCGTCCTACGTTCGTTTGTACGAGTTTGCAGATAGCGAACAGTTCCAACGAAGTTCCAGACTCGTGAAATTATCAGGTGGCAGAATTGTATTACTGGGAGAAACTGACAATGTTCTAAATGACATCAATATGGATGTGGAAAGTGTAGACATTCATTACTCCGTGATCTACCAGAAGAGGTCAGTGAAGGTGCAATAATAGCATAGGGTAATATATTTAAAAGAATGAACTTAGCATGAGCGCGAGCGGAGGGCGAGCTGGATTGGTGGTTTGTTTGATCGGCATAGGCTACTGTAGATCTCGGTCTGTAACGTCTGAATAGTGCAGAAGCAGCAGTAATGGTTGTAACCCAGATTGTGTTGTGCTGAAGGTAACGTCAGTACATTACTCTAAGGATGGCGGTGTGTCACACTTTTGTGTTTCCCAGTATCAGGGAAACCACAAGCATAGCGTAATGTTGCAACATGGAGATACAGTGTCATTAATTCTCTCCAGTTTTCCCTGTAATTCTTTTAGACAGTTTGTGTATTTTTGTTGTTGTTGTCATTTTCTGTCTTCCTATGGGTATGTGACAGACAGGCTGGTGATTTCATGATCCTTTATCCATAACATATTTCCTGTTACTATATATTGTATTGATATTTTACAATTTCACTGTGAACACTGTGTTACACTTTGGACTTTGCTGTGTTGTTCGACTGAGCAGAAGACATGTCATGTACCTCCAGTTTACAGTAACTGCACTTTCAAGACAGCACAATATAAACTGGGTTCCAAAACCTTCTCCTTTTTTACCTGTGAATGAAACTGAAAACTTGAACCAATGCACCATGCCAAGTCAGAGACATATTGACTCTCTTACTACTCAAATTCTTCTTTATGCAGTACATAAAAGTTCCCAGTAGGTGGCACAATAATACCAATTACTGTACGATATTGCCTGTAATAGCTCAACCCTATACAGGCCTTCCATGGTATAACCTATCCACTATAAGTCATATAAGTACCTGGGATCCAGTAAACAACATTTTATTGTGCATATCTGATTTACAGCCGTGAATTACAGACGTTTTTAAAAACCTTTTTTTGCCTTTCTATATTTTCTTCCCAGTTTTAAATGCCAAGCTATCTACCTACAGTGAATTCCAACTCAATGTTGGTTTGTAACTAGCTAAAGGCTGTGCCATTATTTTCATGATCTAGCTGCTTGGCTGTAAAAGTTTAAAAATCCTTTCACAGAGAGTAAAAAAAAAACCTAAGCATTGTATTCATTACTAAGTGGTGAAAATGATTTTCATTCAAAGAAATGTTTCACTTTTAATGACAAAACCTCAAAAGATACTCACATTGCAATAACATGAAGGTAACACATTAATTAATAGGATCTGTTACATCTGCAATAAGGAACTCTGCAGGCTTATTGCAAAAACAATAAAATACAAAAACAATGAAAAACATAGACATCCAAATCCATGAAACATGTTGTTGAATCTTATTTGTACAGCAGAATTAAAAACTATGTTTCCCTTGCAAGCACATTCATAAGGGAAGACTCTGAATGACATATCCTAAGTGTTACAATGATTTTAATAGACTTTTGAAACCATGGATAGAATAAAGCATAAATGATTGGATTGAGAGAAGAATTTACATATAGTAGAATTGACATACACAAAAGGGCAGTATATGCAGATGGTGTCCTCATGTACTCATCAAGGAAAGCACAGGTGTAATATGGCACGACGCAGAGTAAGAACACTGACACCAGAATTCCGACAGTTCTTCCTGCTTTCCTCTCGGATGCCGCAGAAAGATCGTTATTTTTTGTTCTATTTGAATAGTGTTTTCTGACACACCTGATTTTATTTGTGTGTTTTTTTGCAACATTAAAAATTTTAATGTATAAAATGACAATAGTCATGCATGGCAGAAAGAATACCACTGCAAAATCAACAATGGTCCATATAGAATTAACTGAAACAAAACAATTCATACATGTAATATTTTCTTTCAGATCAGTTAGACCTTCACTGAAATGAAGAAGCAATACATTGTAAATGAATGAGCACAACCAGAGAGTTGACATCGTCTTCAGTGTTATATTAACATTCATTTTAGTGCAGTAAAGAAAAGGGTTGCTTATAGCAAAATATCGGTCCATAGCAATAAAAGCTACATTATAGATGGACACACACGTCAGGTGAAAACTTGCAATGTAACCAATGTTGCAGTACATTGCCCCAAAGCACCGGTGTAGAAAGAAGATATTAAATTCAAACGGCAGTATAATTAATCCGACTAGACAGTCCGCCACCGCCAGAGAGAGGATTAGGAAGTTGGTTGGCGTGTGGAGCTGCTTGAAATGACAGATGGAAATGATCACTAGAAGGTTTCCACACACTGCCAAAAAGATAGCTGCTATTACAGATACATACACGAGCACATCAGTTTGTGTTGATGGTTCGCTTAAACAAGATGAGTTTAAAGAATGGACACATGATTCCCCTTGGTGAACTCCTGTGAGATTCATAAAATGGAAAAAAGTTGCAGTTTCACTGATCGATCAAATGTCCTGTAGTCACAGAAGTTAAGAAATGACATCAAGCTTAAAATGTGTATGTAAGGTCTTGAAGAGTTCTTCATTTGTTGTTGCTTACTGTAGAGCCATATTTATACAGTTGTGTTACTGTTTTTTGTGGTTGCTATAGGTCCCCATATCTATTGTACAGGGAATTGTTTGAGGAGTGATGTAATTCCATAATGATGTTCCAAGGGAGTCTGAAGAGAGGAAGGGGCTTTCTATGAACAGTACACTTTCTGATTTCAGAGGTTTTGTGTATCTTTTTCAATAAACAAGCATTAATCATTGGAGCAGCCAGAAGGTGAGGCTATGTCCATGCAGCAAGAAAATTAGCTGAGCACATTTAACATTAAACACTGAACTAACTTAAAAAGTCAAACATGTTGATGAATAGAATGTATTTCTTCAATAAATATTAAACACCATTTAAAAAGCCTCTCCCCATAATATATTTGTACATATTGATAATTTAATATGAAAAGAATTGCAGGCACAAAAATGGACACATCTTGTTTTTTTGACCCTAATACTGTACATAGGAATATATACAGTGAAAACAGTTCTGCTTATAAGGAAAATGAGTATATTGACACTCTTTATTTTTTTATCTTTGGTGCCCTCTTCCTCTGAAATATATCCTACGTGTTATACGGATCAAACAAGTCATACAATTTCAGACCAAACTTTATTCAAACTGAAACTAGTAATATGTTACATTCTCATGCAGTGTTATGCTTAAAATATAAACTCAAATAAAAATGAAATAGACACATTACTGCAAAAATGAGGCAACAGTTGAACTAAAATTAATCCTGGGCATCACTGTGAAGCAACAGATCAACATCAGCTGTTTTCAAAAGGTAAAGCACCACAAAACCAAAGGACTAATGGGAGGTGGACTCCCATCCACTTGTAGATGCTTTTCCAATATATATTAAATGAGAAAAAGGCATGCGTCGACTTGACTTTTATCCTTTTTTTAAAAATTCTAACAAATCCTAACAAATGCATACAAATTTGTGTGCAAAAAGCGTATTTGACCTCTTGACATATTTTGGTCTGTATGAATATGTTGGATACCTTCGCAGAAATGTTATGCAAAGGCCCTATTATGGTGTCTGCTTGGAAGTTTGCTGTAAACGTACCTTCCCCATTACTTCAAAATCAATTTGGTTGTCTTATGTCCTCCTTGTTTTGTGTCACGAGAAGTGAAAAAGAAGGAGATGCGAGTTTTGCACTTTGCTTTTGTGATACTATGCATTATACTGACCATATTCATAGTGTATGGTTGAGTGGTTGATGGTGTTCCTTCTTCATTTCCCCTTAATGCCCTAAAAGTGAGTAAGATATGTTTGTAATTTACATCATTTACCTTGAAAGTCAGTGAAATCTTACCTAAAATAATTACAAACTTAACTAAACTATGACATACACAGTATAATAAGACTGCGCTGGGCACTATATCAAAAGTATGATTTCTTTTAAACTAACTAATTAAAATACAGAAACACTGAAAAGCAGAGATAAAAAACAATGGAAGCAATGCTAGTGAATCATATTTTAACAGTGGAGTTAATTATGAGTGTCAGAGTTCTATATTATTGTGGGAAACACTAATATAAATCCATTGTTTACGTTTCCTTTACAAGCACGTTCATTAACGAAGACTGTGAGGTACATATTCTCAGTGTTAAAATGAGTTTAATGGACTTTTGAAACCATGGATAAAATAGAGCATAAATTATAGGATTGATTGTAGAATTGAGATATATAAGAGTTGTGGTATTCAGAACCACAAGATATGCGGACGGTTTCCTAATATATACAATCAGGAAAGCACTTATGTAGAAAGGAATCAAACACAGCAGGAACACTGCCACTAGAATTCCAAGTGTTTTTGCTGCTTTCCTTTCTGACGCCATTGAAAAATTTTTAAGTTTCGTACCCTTTGAATGCTGTTGTCTGGCGCAGTTTATCTTGTTAGCGTGTCTTCTTGCAATGGCAAACACTTTCAGGTACATAATTATGATTGTCATGCAGGGCACAATAAATACTATTATAAAGTCAAAAATAGTCCATATTTTGTTAATTGTAATAATACACTCAGCACATTTAACATTTTCTGTCATATCAGAAATATTTCCATTGGAATAAAGAAGCACTACATTGTAGATAAATGTACACAACCAAAGAATGGACAGTATCCTCAAAGTCAGATTCGCTGTCATTTTAGTGCAGTAAAGAAAAGGGTTGCTTAGAGCAAAATATCGGTCCACAGCGATGAAGGCTACATTGTAAATTGACACGCAAGTCAGGTGAAAGGACGCTACGTTGCAAATGGTGCAATAAATTGCACCAAAGCACCAGTTTGGATTCAGCAAGAGAGCAAAGTGGAAAGGCATCACAGCTACGCCAACAAGAAAGTCCGCCACAGCAAGAGAGAGGAGGAGGAAGTTGGTTGGTGTGTGGAGCTGCTTGAAGTGGCAGATGGAGACTATGACAAGTAGATTTCCACACACTGTCACTGAAATCACTGCTGCTACAGTCATGTACAACGGCACATCAGCTGGTGTTGGTGATGCTCCTGAACAGGACAGAGTTGAAGAATTGACACACTCCACTTGATTATTTGTGAAATTCATGAATGAAGAAACTGGCTATTTTCAAAGGTTAATCAAATGTCTTGCTGGTATATTTCATCACATTACGGCATGAATTATTGTATCTTTGCTGGAAAATCCTCAAGCAGTACAATGTAGCCAGCTAGTCACAAAGTGTCCGTCTAATTTGTTTTTGCAGATTGTAGTCACATTTATACACTGGCTTGTTTTTTTTCTGTTGGATGCTAATGAAAACCCACAAGATTTAATTAATCCATTGTACAGATGTTTGTGTGAGGAGAGTGCGAAGTTGAGTGAGAGTGATGCAATCAAATGATAGAATCCAAGCAGATATCAAGAGAGGAACGATGTTTTCTATGTACACCTGCTGATTTCAGTGTAAATATTTAGTTAACAATTAATATAAACTACGTTAGATACTCCCCCCCGCCTTTTTTACACTTGTAATTGAAACTTACAAGCAACAGTGAGCTTTTTAATTTCTTGATTTGGCTCTGTGCTCAATAATAATTAACAATTTAATTATTATTATTTCAAATATAAATAAGATGTAGATATAAGCTATACTGAGGGATTTACACATTTTAAGGGGGTCATTCTACAGGAATAGATATTTGCATTTGCAGTATGTCTTGAAATGCTTATCATTTTTCAAAAAGTCGATAAATGACAATTGCCGTATAAAGACAAAAATCATTTTTATTAAGATAGCTGGTTTTTGTTGAAAATCACATCGATAGCGGAGACTTGAATGGCTGGCTGTATCGTCAGAACTCTCTTTTTTATGCAATTAAGCAGATTGTATAGTTATCGTGTCTAAGGTTGCATGTATTGGAAAAGCTACTTGAAAACAGTTAAAACTTTTAAAATAACTTGCGATGCAATAGCTTATCATTCATGAAAAAATTGTATCAATAAATGTACGGACAATTTCCAATAGTTTTATTTTATTTTATTTCTTTTTGTGCAATTTCGTTTACGTGGCATGATAAAACACTGGCGGCCAGCCGAAGACATTTAAATGCCGGAAAATCCCTGGAGAGGTATGACGTTGTACGCCCACAGTCCTCGGCCAATGGCAAACTTTGTCTTGGAGTAGGCCTCTAACATGAGCGGGACTTGGCAGTAGCTGCTGCAGATGTAGAGTGAGCTGAACCACGTTGAGCTCCCTAAGCTGACTAGTGCATCATCAACGCGAGGGAGGGGGTACGAGCCCTTGCAAGTGACTGTGTTCAGCCACCGGTAGTCTATGCTGAACCTCAGGGAGCTGTCCTTCTTCCACACTAGCACTGCCAGAGACGCCCAGGGACTCTTAGAAACACCTGCTGTCGCCATTTCCTGGACCTTTACTTTCACCGCCTTTCACTGTGCTCCTTTAGGTCATTGCCCGACTGCCGTGCTGGATAAGCGGATCCAGGGCAAGCTCTGTTTCCTCTATGGGCTGGGGCAGATGCCTGTCCTTGAACAGGGCGAGCTGCTTCACCCTGAAAATACTTTTTCACAATACTCTACATATTCTGCTTGATGCATAATATAAAAACGTGGCCAGTAGGTGGCACAATGCTACCGATTACAATGTTTCCTGGACTATCTAATGCAGTTCCCATTCTGCTTAATGTGTTATATCGCAAACAATTCTGAAGTAACAGAATAATTTAACTTATCAAATTAAAAACTGAGGCAAACCAATGGTCTAATTGATGAAAGGATGGACACATGGCCACTTGATAATGAAGAATTTAAAAGGAATTTCAAAAACCCAGTTCAATGTGATGCACCGACTTCATTCTTCAGAAACTAAATTTCAGAGAATCTTTTGTACCATTTCTTCTCAGTGATAGATGTAAATCTGCAGAAGCCTCTTTGACCCATATTTTCTGGACATTCCCAAAAACTGGGTCATTTTTGGTGAATCATATTCAAGTGGTTCTCTGACATTTATGATTGTACAGTTGAACCTGAACCAAAGATTGCACTGTTTGGTTTTCCCTACTAAATGGGAGTGTCTCTGTGCAAAGCACTATTATGTATTGAATGGTAATAGTGATGAAAAAATGTTTCCCTTGCAAGCACATTCATAAGGGAAGAAAGTAAGTAAATAAAGGATTGTGAAAAACAGAAACCGTGTGGCGAGTTATTTTAAATGATATGTATAAATGTACTTGGAAATGTATGGTAAATGGGGTGAATTGGGCTTAGCGCAGCGACCTGTCTGTGTGACTCGCTCTGCAGCCATCACAAGAATGTATTTCTTCAGTAAATATTAAACACCATTTAAAAAGCCTCTCCCCATAATATATTTGTACATATTGATAATTTAATATGAAAAGAATTGCAGGCACAAAAATGGACACATCTTGTTTTTTTGACAATAATACTGTACATAGGAATATATACAGTGAAAACAGTTCTGCTTATAAGGAAAATGAGTATATTGACACTCTTTATTTTTTAATCTTTGGTGCCCTCTTCCTCTGAAATATATCCTACGTGTTATATGGATCAAACAAGTCATACAATTTCAGACCAAACTTTATTCAAACTGAAACTAGTAATATGTTACATTCTCATGCAGTGTTATGCTTAAAATATAAACTCAAATAAAAATGAAATAGACACATTACTGCAATAATGAGGTAACAGTTGAACTAAAATTAATCCTGGGCATCACTGTGAAGCAACAGATCAACATCAGCTGTTTTCAAAAGGTAAAGCACCACAAAACCAAAGGACTAATGGGAGGTGGACTCCAGAGCTTAATGTAGAAATAAATGAAAGACAACACTTGTAGATGCTTTTCCAATATATATTAAATGAGAAAAAGGCATGCGTCGACTTGACTTTTATCCTTTTTTTAAAAATTCTAACAAATCCTAACAAATGCATACAAATTTGTGTACAATAAGCATATTTGACCTCTTGACATATTTTGGTCTGTATGAATATGTTGGATACCTTCGCAGAAATGTTATGCAAAGGCCCTATTATGGTGTCTGCTTGGAAGTTTGCTGTAAACGTACCTTCCCCATTACTTCAAAATCAATTTGGTTGTCTTATGTCCTCCTTGTTTTGTGTCACGAGAAGTGAAAAAGAAGGAGATGCGAGTTTTGCACTTTGCTTTTGTGATACTATGCATTATACTGACCATATTCATAGTGTATGGTTGAGTGGTTGATGGTGTTCCTTCTTCATTTCCCCCTAATGCCCTAAAAGTGAGTAAGATATGTTTGTAATTTACATCATTTACCTTGAAAGTCAGTGAAATCTTACCTAAAATAATTACAAACTTAACTAAACTATGACATACACAGTATAATAAGACTGCGCTGGGCACTATATCAAAAGTATGATTTCTTTTAAACTAACTAATTAAAATACAGAAACACTGAAAAGCAGAGATAAAAAACAATGGAAGCAATGCTAGTGAATCATATTTTAACAGTGGAGTTAATTATGAGTGTCAGAGTTCTATATTATTGTGGGAAACACTAATATAAATACATTGTTTATGTTTCCTTTACAAGCACGTTCATCAACGAAGACTGTGAGGTACATATTCTCAGTGTTAAAATGAGTTTAATGGACTTTTGAAACCATGGATAAAATAGAGCATAAATTATAGGATTGATTGTAGAATTCAGATATATAAGAGTTGTGGTATTCAGAAACACAAGATACACGGACGGTTTCCTAATATATACAATCAGGAAAGCACTTATGTAGAAAGGAATCAAACACAGCAGGAACACTGCCACTAGAATTCCAAGTGTTTTTGCTGCTTTCCTTTCTGACGCCATTGAAAAATTTTTAAGTTTCGTACCCTTTGAATGCTGTTGTCTGGCGCAGTTTATCTTGTTAGCGTGTCTTCTTGCAATGGCAAATACTTTCAGGTACATAACTATGATTGTCATGCAGGGCATAATAAATACTATTATAAAGTCAAAAATAGTCCATATTTTGTTAATTGAAATAATACACTCAGAAAATTTATTATTTTCTGTCATATTGGAAAAAAGAAGCACTACATTGTAGATAAATGTACACAACCAAAGAATGGACAGTATCCTCAAAGTCAGATTCACTCTCATTTTAGTGCAGTAAAGAAAAGGGTTGCTTAGAGCAAAATATCGGTCCACAGCGATGAAGGCTACATTGTAAATTGACACGCAAGTCAGGTGAAAGGACGCTACGTTGCAAATGATGCAATAAATTGCACCAAAGCACCAGTTTGGATTCAGCAAGAGAGCAAAGTGGACAGGCATCACAGCTACGCCAACAAGAAAGTCTGCCACAGCCAGAGAGAGGAGGAGGAAGTTGGTTGGTGTGTGGAGCTGCTTGAAGTGGCAGATGGAGACGATGACAAGTAGATTTCCACACACTGTCACTGAAATCACTGCTGCTACAGTCATGTACAACGGCACATCAGCTGGTGTTGGTGATGCTCCTGAACAGGACAGAGTTGAAGAATTGACATACTCCACTTGATTATTTGTGAAATTCATGAATGAAGAAACTGCCTATTTTCAAAGGTTAATCAAATGTCTTGCTGGTATATTTCATCACATTACAGCATGAATTATTGTATCTTTGCTGGAAAATACTCAAGCAGTACAATGTAGCCAGCTAGTCACAAAGTGTCCGTCTAATTTGTTTTTGCAGATTGTAGTCACATTTATACACTGGCTTGTTTTTTTCTGTTGGATGCTAATGAAAACCCACAAGATTTAATTAATCCATTGTACAGATGTTTGTGTGAGGAGAGTGCGAAGTTGAGAGTGAGTGTGATGCAATCAAATGATAGAGTCCAAGCAGATATCAAGAGCGGAACGATGTTTTCTATGTACACCTGCCTATTTCAGTGTAAATATTTAGTTAACAATTAATACAAATTTCTTTAGATACCCCCCCCCCCCTTTTTTACGCTTGTAATTGAAACTTACAAGCAACAGTGAGCTTTTTATTTTCTTGATTTGGCTCTGTGCTCAATAATAATTAACAATTTAATTATTATTATTTCAAATATAAATAAGTGTTACTATAGGCCAGAATTGGTGGGGGGAGGGGAGATATAATCTATACTGAGGGATTTACACATTTTAAGGGGGTCATTCTACAGGAATAGATATTTGCATTTGCAGTATGTCTTGAAATGCTTATCATTTTTCAAAAAGTCGATAAATGACAATTGCCGTATAAAGACAAAAATCATTTTTATTAAGATAGCTGGTTTTTGTTGAAAATCACATCGATAGCGGAGACTTGAATGGCTGGCTGTATCGTCAGCACTCTCTTTTTTATGCAATTAAGCAGATTGTATAGTTATCGTGTCTAAGGTTGCATGTATTGGAAAAGCTACTTGAAAACAGTTAAAACTTTAAAAAAAACTTGCGATGCAATAGCTTATCATTCATGAAAAAATTGTATCAATAAATGTACGGACAATTTCCAATAGTTTTATTTTATTTTATTTCTTTTTGTGCAATTTCGTTTACGTGGCATGATAAAACACTGGCGGCCAGCCGAAGGCATTTAAATGCCGGAAAATCCCTGGAGAGGTATGACGTTGTACGCCCACAGTCCTCTGCCAAACTTTGTCTTGGAGTAGGCCTCTAACATGAGCGGGACTTGGCAGTAGCTGCTGCAGATGTAGAGTGAGCTGAACCACGTTGAGCTCCCTAAGCTGACTAGTGCATCATCAACGCGAGGGAGGGGGTACGAGCCCTTGCAAGTGACTGCTTTCACGATTCTCCTGTGAGATTTATAAAATGGAAAAAAGTTGCAGTTTCACTGATCGATCAAATGTCCTGTAGTCACAGAAGTTAAGAAATGACGTCAAGCTTAAAATGTGTATGTAAGGTCTTGAAGAGTTCTTCATTTGTTGTTGCTTACTGTAGAGCCATATTTATACAGTTGTGTTACTGTTTTTTGTGGTTGCTATAGGTCCCCATATCTATTGTACAGAGAATTGTTTGAGGAGTGATGTAATTCCATAATGATATTCCAAGGGAGTCTGAAGAGAGGAAGGGGCTTTCTATGAACAGTACACTTTCTGATTCCAGAGGTTTTGTGTATCTTTTTCAATAAACACGCATTAATCATTGGAGCAGCCAGAAGGTGAGGCTATGTCCATGCAGCAAGAAAATTAGCTGAGCACATTTAACATTAAACACTGAACTAACTTAAAAAGTCAAACATGTTGATGAATAGAGTTGTAATGGACGTACCAGAGAAGGGCGCAGAGACAGAAGTAGCGGTGCAAAAGTTAGGGGTTTATTGTTCCCATCACAGGTTGACCACAAAAAAATGTCTCAAACCAACAAGGGAAAAAACCAACATGTAAAAAAAAAAAAAAAAAAAAAAAAAAAAAGAAGTATGAAATGCTCAAATAACAAAATCTCTCTAGCTCTGCTCTTGCCTCTTAAAATACAGAGATCTAAAATACAGCAGATTAGTAATTATGGAACCTTTTAGCTTAACAGACTCGCACCACGGCACCCCAAAACAAGACAGACCAAGGGGCCCAAAATACTCATTTATATAATGGTGGCCAGCACCAAAATACAGAAAAAAAGGGACATAAATATGTATAATAGCTATTACAGGTATTTGAGGAATGACAACAAAATATACATATAATAGTTAATATGTGTATTGAATTTGTTGACTAATAATTTTAAAAGAAGAACATGAATACATTTAAATAATAATTTTAACATGACCGTGGGTCCTGTGGTCCCCTCAGGCCATGGATGCAGTGGACTGATCAGCCCTCCCACTAGGAACCAAATAAATGTTCCTTGTTTCCGCTCGCGACCCCTTTTGCGGCGGACCCGTCTGCAGGAATGAAACTTAAAAGCAGGTAATACAAACAACCGCGGTACAATTACATTATGTTAAACTTAACGTTAAACTAAGTGCGTGCACTCACTTAATAAAACAAAAGTAAATAAAGATTGTGAAAAACAGAAACCGTGTGGCGAGTTATTTTAAATGATATGTATAAATGTATGGTAAATGGGGTGAATTGGGCTTAGCGCAGCGACCTGTCTGTGTGACTCGCTCTGCAGCCATCACAAGAATGTATTTCTTCAGTAAATATTAAACACCATTTAAAAAGCCTCTCCCCATAATATATTTGTACATATTGATAATTTAATATGAAAAGAATTGCAGGCACAAAAATGGACACATCTTGTTTTTTTGACAATAATACTGTACATAGGAATATATACAGTGAAAACAGTTCTGCTTATAAGGAAAATCAGTATATTGACACTCTTTATTTTTTTATCTTTGGTGCCCTCTTCCTCTGAAATATATCCTACGTGTTATATGGATCAAACAAGTCATACAATTTCAGACCAAACTTTATTCAAACTGAAACTAGTAATATGTTACATTCTCATGCAGTGTTATGCTTAAAATATAAACTCAAATAAAAATGAAATAGACACATTACTGCAATAATGAGGCAACAGTTGAACTAAAATTAATCCTGGGCATCACTGTGAAGCAACAGATCAACATCAGCTGTTTTCAAAAGGTAAAGCACCACAAAACCAAAGGACTAATGGGAGGTGGACTCCAGAGCTTAATGTAGAAATAAATGAAAGACAACACTTGTAGATGCTTTTCCAATATACATTAAATGAGAAAAAGGCATGTGTCGACTTGACTTTTATTCTTTTTTTAAAAATTCTAACAAATCCTAACAAATGCATACAAATTTGTGTACAATAAGCATATTTGACCTCTTGACATATTTTGGTCTGTATGAATATGTTGGATACCTTTGCAGAAATGTTATGCAAAGGCCCTATTATGGTGTCTGCTTGGAAGTTTGCTGTAAACGTACCTTCCCCATTACTTCAAAATCAATTTGGTTGTCTTATGTCCTCCTTGTTTTGTGTCACGAGAAGTGAAAAAGAAGGCGATGCGAGTTTTGCACTTTGCTTTTGTGATACTATGCATTATACTGACCATATTCATAGTGTATGGTTGAGTGGTTGATGGTGTTCCTTCTTCATTTCCCCCTAATGCCCTAAAAGTGAGTAAGATATGTTTGTAATTTACATAATTTACCTTGAAAGTCAGTGAAATCTTACCTAAAATAATTACAAACTTAACTAAACTATGACATATACAGTATAATAAGACTGCACTGGGCACTATATCAAAAGTATGATTTCTTTTAAACTAACTAATTAAAATACAGAAACACTGAAAAGCAGAGATAAAAAACAATGGAAGCAATGCTAGTGAATCATATTTTAACAGTGGAGTTAATTATGAGTGTCAGATTTCTATATTATTGTGGGAAACACTAATATAAATCCATTGTTTACGTTTCCTTTACAAGCACGTTCATTAACGAAGACTGTGAGGTACATATTCTCAGTGTTAAAATGAGTTTAATGGACTTTTGAAACCATGGATAAAATAGAGCATAAATTATAGGATTGATTGTAGAATTCAGATAAATAAGAGTTGTGGTATTCATAAACACATAATACACGGACGGTTTCCTAATATATACAATCAGGAAAGCACTTATGTAGAAAGGAATCAAACACAGCAGGAACACTGCCACTAGAATTCCAAGTGTTTTTGCTGCTTTCCTTTCTGACGCCATTGAAAAATTTTTAAGTTTCGTACCCTTTGAATGCTGTTGTCTGGCGCAGTTTATCTTGTTAGCGTGTCTTCTTGCAATGGCAAACACTTTCAGGTACATAACTATGATTGTCATGCAGGGCACAATAAATACTATTATAAAGTCAAAAATAGTCCATATTTTGTTAATTGAAATAATACACTCAGAAAAATTATTATTTTCTGTCATATTGGAAAAAAGAAGCACTACATTGTAGATAAATGTACACAACCAAAGAATGGACAGTATCCTCAAAGTCAGATTCGCTGTCATTTTAGTGCAGTAAAGAAAAGGGTTGCTTAGAGCAAAATATCGGTCCACAGCGATGAAGGCTACATTGTAAATTGACACGCAAGTCAGGTGAAAGGACGCTACGTTGCAAATGATGCAATAAATTGCACCAAAGCACCAGTTTGGATTCAGCAAGAGAGCAAAGTGGAAAGGCATCACAGCTATGCCAACAAGAAAGTCTGCCACAGCCAGAGAGAGGAGGAGGAAGTTGGTTGGTGTGTGGAGCTGCTTGAAGTGGCAGATGGAGACTATGACAAGTAGATTTCCACACACTGTCACTGAAATCACTGCTGCTACAGTCATGTACAACGGCGCATCAGCTGGTGTTGGTGATGCTCCTGAACAGGACAGAGTTGAAGAATTGACATACTCCACTTGATTATTTGTGAAATTCATGAATGAAGAAACTGGCTATTTTCAAAGGTTAATCAAATGTCTTGCTGGTATATTTCATCACATTACAGCATGAATTATTGTATCTTTGCTGGAAAATACTCAAGCAGTACAATGTAGCCAGCTAGTCACAAAGTGTCCGTCTAATTTGTTTTTGCAGATTGTAGTCACATTTATACACTGGCTTGTTTTTTTCTGTTGGATGCTAATGAAAACCCACAAGATTTAATTAATCCATTGTACAGATGTTTGTGTGAGGAGAGTGCGAAGTTGAGAGTGAGTGTGATGCAATCAAATGATAGAGTCCAAGAAGATATCAAGAGAGGAACGATGTTTTCTATGTACACCTGCTGATTTCAGTGTAAATATTTAGTTAACAATTAATACAAATTTCTTTAGATACCCCCCCCCCCCCTTTTTTACACTTGTAATTGAAACTTACAAGCAACAGTGAGCTTTTTATTTTCTTGATTTGGCTCTGTGCTCAATAATAATTAACAATTTAATTATTATTATTTCAAATATAAATAAGATATAGATATAAGCTATACTGAGGGATTTACACATTTTAAGGGGGTCATTCTACAGGAATAGATATTTGCATTTGCAGTATGTCTTGAAATGCTTATAATTTTTCAAAAAGTCGATAAATGACAATTGCCGTATAAAGACAAAAAACATTTTTATTACGATAGCTGGTTTTTGTTGAAAATCACATCGATAGCGGAGACTTGAATGGCTGGCTGTATCGTCAGCACTCTCTTTTTTATGCAATTAGGCAGATTGTATAGTTATCGTGTCTAAGGTTGCATGTATTGGAATAGCTACTTGAAAACAGTTAAAACTTAAAAAAAACTTGTGATGCATTATCTTATCATTCATGAAAAAATTGTACCAATAAATGTATGGACAATTTCCAATAGTTTTATTTTATTTTATTTCTTTTTGTGCAATTTCGTTTACGTGGCATGATAAAACACTGGCGGCCAGCTGAAGACATTTAAATGCCGGAAAATCCCTGGAGAGGTATGACGTTGTACTCCCACAGTCCTCTGCCAATGGCAAACTTTGTCTTGGAGTAGGCCTCTAACATGAGCGGGACTTGGCAGTAGCTGCTGCAGATGTAGAATGAGCTGAACTGCGTTGAGCTCCCTAAGCTGACTAGTGCATCATCGATGCATGGGAGGGGGTACGAGCCCTTGCAAGTAACTGTGTTCAGCCACCGGTAGTCTATGCTGAACCTCAGGGAGCTGTCCTTCCACACTAGCACTGCCAGAGACGCCCAGGGACTCTTAGAAACACCTGCTGTCGCCATTTCCTGGACCTTTACTTTCACCGCCTTTCGCTGTGCTCCTTTAGGTCATTGCCCGATTGGGGTCGCTGTGCCAGTGACAATATTGTGGTGAGTAACATGGGCCTGTCTGGCTGCACTTTCTGCACTGAGTCCCTCACTGCCGTGCTGGATAAGCGGATCCAGGACAAGCTCTGTTTCCTCTGTGGGCTGGGGCAGATGCCTGTTCTTGAACAGGGCGAGCTGCTTCACCCTGAAAATACTTTTTCACAATACTCTGCACATTCTGCTTGATGCATAATATAAAAACGTGGCCAGTAGGTGGCACAATGCTACCGATTACAATGTTTCCTGGCCTATCTAATGCAGTTCCCATTCTGCTTAATGTTATATCGCAAACAATTCTGAAGTAACAGAATAATTTAACTTATCAAATTAAAAACTGAGGCAAACCAATGGCCTAATTGATGAAAGGATGGACACATGGCCACTTGATAATGAAGAATTTAAAAGGAATTTCAAAAACCCAGTTCAATGTGATGCACCGACTTCTTTCTTCAGAAACTAAATTTCAGAGAATCTTTTGTACCATTTCTTCTCAGTGATAGATGTAAATCTGCAGAAGCCTCTTTGACCCATATTTTCTGGACATTCCCAAAAACTGGGTCATTTTTGGTGAATCATATTCAAGTGGTTCTCTGACATCTATGATTGTACAGTTGAACCTGAACCAAAGATTGCACTGTTTGGTTTTCCCTACTAAACGGGAGTGTCTCTGTGCAAAGCACTATTATGTATTGAATGGTAATAGTGATGAAAGTCATTCTAAGGCCCTGGACTCAGATATTGTGCCTCTGTTTAAGACCTGGTTAACTGAACTAGCTGGTATATTACATATGGACAAAGTAAGATATAGCATGGTGGATAATCTTAATAGATTTTTTGATATATGACAGCCATTTCTGGACTACCTTTCTCTGTGTGAAGCTGAAGAGGACCACCAACAAAATCCACAGTGTGCCATCCACCTTCTTTTTCTTTTTGTTTTGAGTGTTTGTGCCAAGCCAGATGGTGTGTTCTTGATGTAGTAGTCATTACTTTCTTTAAAAGACCCTGTTTTCATTTTTATTATCTTTTTTCCCCTCTACCTTGGGTGACTGTTATTTGTATTGTGTTATGGAAAATCCCAATAAAATATTATTTAAAAAAAGAAAAGATAATGAAGAATTTAAAGACACTGCAAATGACAAGGAGCCTGACCTGTGTATTGAAAAATGATGAAAGAACTTAAACATATGTGTTCAATGACCTAATTAGGGGCCTGTTAATTCACCTCAGTCTTTAATTTGCTCAGTTAAAAAAATGATTCTCTTTTTATGTTGGCCTAAGTGTTTGTAATATAGCACAATAGGCATAATTTGAACAGAGGTTTTTTATTCTTCATGGCATGCATCGCTGTGTTTGTCATAATGTGGCTTAGGAGCATAAACAATCCCTCTAAACATGAAAAGCACATAATTCAGAAGAAAAAAATTCTGGAATATCAAATGTGGTTGGAAAGAAAACTAGCATACATAGCGGTGCCCCAGTACCAAGGTTGGGAACCACTGATCTAATGTGTCCTAAAATAAGAACCTTTTCCCCATGTATCAATGTAACCCTATATCTCCATGGTATAACTTATTCTTGCATGTCAAATAAATATCAGGCATTCAGTAAAGAATAACCGTAAAAATAAGTTCTCAATATTGTGCATGTCTGATTTACAGCTTTCATTTACAGCAGTTTAAAAAAAAAATATTATTATTGTTTTTACCATATTGTACTTTCACTCCAAATGTTATTCCCAATTTGAAATGCCAAGATATCTAACTACAGTGAATGCCAACGTAGGTTTGTAACTATCTGAGGGCTGTGTGCTATCTGGCTGAAAAAGTTTAACAATCTTTTCACTAGGAGTAAAAATAAAACCTGAGAGTGGCTTCATTGATAAGTATTCATTACTAAGTTGTCAAAATGATTTTCTACGTTCAAACAAGTATGTTTCACTTTTAATAACAAAACCTCAAAGCATACAAACGATGATCATATTGCAATAACTATGATCAAATTGCAATAACATGAAAGCATGAAAGTGATAAGACTGTAGAGGAACTCATGGGATGTGAAAAAATAAAATACAAGAACAACGAAAAACAAACATGTTCAATCAATGAGACATGCTGTTGAATCATACTTGTACACTCGAGATAAAACTATAATGTTTGATTTCTTCATTATTATATACAGCAAAGTTTTTATGTTTCCTTTATAAACACATTCATAAGGGAAGACTCTGTTCCACATATCCTGAGTGTTAAAATGAGTTTTACTGACTTTTGAAACCATGGATAGAATAGGGCATATATTATAGGGTTCAATGATGAATTTACATAAAGTAGAGTTAAGGTAATTAGAACGGAAAGATACACAGATGGTTTCTTAACATATACATCAACAAAAACGCTTGCAAAGCAGGGTACTAAACACAGTAGGAACACTACCACAAGAATTGATAGTGTTTTTGCTGCTTTTCTTTCAGATGCCATTGAATAATTATTTACTTTTCTGCTGTTTGTATGTTGTTTCATGACACACGTGATATTATTTGCATGCTTTTTGGCAATATAAAAAATTTTCACATAAATAATCATTATTGTTATGCACGGCAGAACGAGTACTATAAGAAAGTCAGTAATGGCCCATATTTCATCTATTATGACAATACAGTCGACACATGTAGTATTTTCCTTCATTTCAGGGATATTTCCATTGCTATACAGAAGAGCCACATTGTATATGAATGTATACAACCAGAGAATCAATATGATCCTTAAAGTTAGCTTCCCTGTCATTTTAGTGCAGTAAAGAAAAGGGCTGCTGAGAGCGAAGAATCGGTCCACTGCAATAAAAACGACGCTATTAATTGACACACCAGTCAGGGAATAGGAAACTACATTATTAATGGCGCAATACAATTCGCCAATGCACCAGTCCGGATCAATCAACATAATAAAGTGGAAAGGCATCACAGTTGCTCCAACTAGAAAGTCCGCCACAGCCAGAGAGAGGAGGAGGAAGTTGGTTGGTGTGTGGAGCTGCTTGAAGTGGCAGATGGAGATGATCACCAGTAGATTTCCACACACTGTCACGAAAACAACTGCTGCTACAGACAAATACAACAGTGCATCAGACAGTATTGGCGTTGCTCCTAAACAGGTTAAGTTGGATGAATTAACACAGGACTTCCATTGATGATCTTCTGTGAAATTCATAAATGAAAATGGTTGCAATGTTACCGATGTCACCAAGCACTATCTTCAAGTCAGAATAAGATGCAGCATAGTGTAGTTAGTTCACCAGAATCCTTTGTAATCCTTGAGCATTGACTGCTGAGTCATATTTATATGATTTAGTTGCAGGTGTTTTCCTTTTGGTGGTTGTTAATGAATCCCCATCAGATTTTAGTTTATCTATTGAGCTGGGATGTACTGTTGTGCAAAGAGACTGAATTTGCAAATGGGACGGACTAATTATGTAATCCAAATAGAGGAAACGGCTTTCTACAGGCACTTACAGAAGTGTACACTCCTCAGTCTGGTGCACTGTAACTACCACTAAAAGCAAACAAGCGCTTGAGGAGGAGAGTTATAACTGCCACTTGCTCTGCCACTTATCAATCAATATTTACAAATTCTATTTCGATTGACAGCTTAATAAATGGACTGTGACTAGGACTCAGAAATTGACATTGACATTGATGATACTCAAACCAACTAAATCCACGTTGCAGCTATACACAGCTATATTTTAGCCAGCTATATATAGCTACAGTGCAGTCCATAAATATTTGGTCAGTGACATGATTTTTGTTGTTTTGACTCTGTACTCCAGCTCATTACATTTGAAATGAAACAGTGAATATGAGGTTAAAGTGCAGACTGTCAGCTTTAATCTGAGGGTATATACATCGATAGTGGGTGAAGTGAGTAGGAATTACAGCCTTTTTAAATACATAATTCAGCCATTTTAGAGGACCTAAATGAAGATAATCTTTAAATTGTGGTTGTTGAACGTGACACTTCCCAATTGTCTTTAGGCAACAACAAAACTAATGTGCATAATTTTTTTATTATTCAGTCATTTCAATGTACTTTAAAACGTATTTTTCTAAGCCTAAATTTCCCACTATGAAAGTTCACCCGAACCGTCTGGGCGTGGTAATGAGAACTGTCAGTTAGCTATGATTGACAGACCGTGCCCCGTTACCATAGCTACCCCCATGATACGCGCTCTTTTTGGGAGACACACAAACTAGCTAGCTTAGTAGTATATCAAGTATCGATAAATAGCTAAGGTAAGGACGTTGACTTATATCCAGTTATAATTTTTGCTATCTAGCTAGCCAAGTTAAGATAAAAGCACAACTATAACGTCCTCATAAAAGCAAACTAGCTAGCTAACGTTATCGATAACATTGCCTTATGAAAGCAAACTACCTAGCTAGCTAACGTTAGCTAGCTAGCTAAATGAATATAACCAGAAATAATCAAATAGTCCTTAAAAGGCACTCTAATTTAAGTGAACCTAACGTTAGTAAAATATTTGCATTGTCTTGCCTGTAAGCCAGCGGCGGCAAACTATGGGTCTCGAGTTATCCATGGGTTTATGGGGTGTGGAAAGGGGAGTGGTTACTGTGTTTGTGACGCACCAAGTTGACAACTTTCTTAACCGGTTGAAAATAGGACGATAAATTTAACACGCATATTTATCCAAAATACAGAACGGAAATATTTAATACTTTACTCATTGTGTTTCTTCAATGCCTCTTGTGCAAATAGCACATAAAACTGAGAAAGTGTGAAAATCACCATGGTACTCCTTTAATAAAGTGATCATATTTAGTACTTGGTTGCAGATCCTTTGCATTCGACGATTGCCCAAGTCTGTGACCCATAGGCATCACTAAACGCCTGGTATCTTCCCCGGTTTTGTTCTAGCAGGCCTGTACTGCACCTTCAGTTCCTATCTGTTTTTGAAACAGCTAAGTTAGAGTTTGCTAATGTCCTGTTGAAATGCTCCTCCAGACAGTCGCTCTGTGGGTGCAGCATGTTTCAAGCTGGCTTTCGAAGTTCCTGCCCTGGTTTCTGCGGAGTTCTTGCAGGACCACTAACCTGGCGAACATCCCCAACAGCTGACGAGCCACTGATGGTGCCATGTTCTAGGTGGGTGCGTAGACCTTGATGTTATCCAAGTAGACCACACAGGCTGTCGCTGGAATGCCCTGTAGGAACTTCTCCATCAGGTGTTCAAACACTGCTGGGCTGTTTGCAATGAGAGAGGCATGGCGGTGACAGTACTCTGCCAGTGGTGAATGTTGTCTTGGAGCAGGCCGCTGCCAGTAGCTGCTGCAGAGGTGGAGTCAGCTGAACCACGTTGAGCTCACTAAGTTGTCTAGTGCATCGTCAATGCGAGGGAGGGGGTACAAGTCCTGGTGAGTGGCTGTGTTCAGCCAATTGTACTGTATGCAGAACCTCAGGGAGCCATCCTTCCTTGGCACTAGTACTGCCAGAGATGCCCAGGGACTCTGAGTCACCTGCTGCTGTCATTTCTTGGATTTTTTGCCTTTATCTGCCTTAGTCACTGCCTAATTGGGGCCGCTATATTGAAGACAGTGTTGTGGTGGGTGATGTGGGCTTGGATGGCTGCACTACCTGGACTGAGTCCCTCACTGTTGTACTGGATAAGCTGTTCTATGGCAAGCTCTGTTTCCCTGGAGACCCCTCCTTCACCAGAGTCAACAACACAACTAGGACTGGTGGTAGTGGGCTGGGGCAGGCACCTGTCTCTGAGCAGGGCATACCACTGGGCCCAGATGTAAGGGTAGCTGGCCGTGACACTCCCCATTGGCTGTTTACCCAGTCACTGTCCCTAAGTTAATATCTGTGGCTAACCAGGGTGCACTATGTGGGAGTAGTCCAGTCTAAATCAGGCTGATGGTGGAGCCTATGTCGATGAGGGCTCTCACTGGGGTCCCGGCTCACTTGCTCTGTACATAGAGGCTGTTCTCATCATCTCCCAAGTGGCCCAACCTTCTCCTGTCAGGGCATGTCTGTCCCACAGGCTGACAGTGCTCTGTTCCTGATAGCTGTTCACTGTCCTCTGCTGCCTGTGGTTGCCTCTGGCACTTTCTCACCAGGTGCCTCTTCCTCTGGCACTCCCAGCACCTCAGGTCTTGCCATGCTGTCATCGTCCCAGTTGGAGGTTCCTTGGTGTCCTGGTTGCTGTCCTCCTGGAAAGTGGACTTTCAGATTTGCCTCCACATCTTTAGTGTGGGCCAACACTTTGGTGAGGTTATCTGGGCGAGTGATGTGGACCTGCTGCTGGTGTCAGGCTGAACCCTCAGATGAATGTATCAAGGGCCAGGCTGTTCCTTATATAGGTGGGGAGCTGTGGGTTAGCCTGCTGGGTTATCTGCTGGAAGTGGTCAGAGGCACCATAGCTAGAAGCAGGACCCTGTGATTTGGACTCACTAGCCAGGCTAATACTTTTGCATTTAACTATATTCCAAGCTTTCTGGGGAGCTGAAGAGACTGGGTATCCAATGCTGGTGATGTTGCTGTGCTGCAATTTGCTGCATTGAGAACAGTCCTCTCCCTGAATGCTGCTACTTTCAAAGCTGCTGCTGAGTTTGGACTGAATGAGATCCACCGCTTCATAAAACTCCGTCTTCCAGCTGCATTCAGCAGGAGATTACAGCAATGTCTGTCTCTCTGGCCTGTCAGTGGTAGGCAGGGAGAGTTCCCTACCCTAAATTCAGTTTCGATGTGCATTTTCTCACCATACTCTGTGGCACACCCTCTCACACATTTGACCATATTAATAGCTGGCAAGAGGGGCCTAGTGGCATAGATTGCCATGTCACCAGTGCCTGTCAGGGACTTTCTCCTTTTTATGAGTGGTGGGAGTACTAGTCATTGAGTCGATTATCCTGTGAACGTTGTTCACTGTTATTCTAGGCAGGTTTTGCAGACATCTGGGGAAAATTCCCTCAAAGGAGTAGCTATCACGACTAACCTGCAATAGTTCGGCTGACCTGGCTGGCTAATGGACCTACTTCATGTTTGTGAATCAAAGAAGATGGCCCCACAACCCTACTGCAAAAGGTGTATCATCTTGGTAGGCCACAGTATCACAATGCAGCGGACTTGATCATTAAAATTTTAAGTATGCAATTTTTAAATAAGTAAATAAAGTAAATAAATAAATAACAATACAATCAAAATTAATGGGCATGTCTTGGCAATATTGCTGAGGAATATAATTTCAGAAAATGTTTCATGTTGAGTTGCAGTGAAGTAAAAGATGTGCTCAAAAAAGGCATACATTGATGATACCTAGAATAAAATCACTGGCTGTTCTCAGGTGTGCACTCATCTCCTGACAACACATCCTGTACAACAGTTCTAATTAAATCTTTTGGGTATTCATTACCATTCAGTATGATAAATGAAATGGTAACCCCACCATATATATATTACTACAGTTTACAAAAGCAAAGGAATGATGACTAAGTAGTCACATAATGCTGCATCTTAAGTCTTTTCCTTTGAAGATAATTCTCATCTGCACGTTAAATATAACGGCAGGGAATTTGATTGATGACACCTCTATAATCAAAAATCTCACAAAAGTTCATAAAGGAGAATCCTGTGGCAATTCTTCAACTCTGTCCTGTTCAGGAGCATCACCAACACCAGCTGATGTACTGTTGTACATGACTGTAGCAGCAGTCATTTTTGTGACGGTTTGTGGAAATCTACTTGTCATTGTCTCCATCTGCCACTTCAAGCAGCTCCACACACCAACCAACTTCCTCCTCCTCTCTCTGGCTGTGGCAGACTTTCTAGTTGGAGTAACTGGGATGCCTTTCCACTTTATTACATGGCTGGATCCACACTGGTGTCTTGAGACAATATATTGCACACTTTTTAAGATAGCATCCTTTTACATGACTTGTGTGTCTATTTACAATGTAGCTCTTATTGCAGTGGACCGATATTTTGCTCTGAGCAACCCCTTTCTTTACTGCACTAAAATGACAGTGAATCTGACTTTGAGGATGCTATATACTCTCTGGTTGTCTTCACTCATCTACAGTGTACTGCTTCTTTATACCAGTGGAAATATTTCTGAAATAACTGGAAATGTAACATGTACCGAGTGTATTGTTACAGCTAATGAGTTTTGGACCATTTTTGACTTTGTAATAGTATTTATTGTGCCCTGCGTGACAATCATAATTATGTACCTGAATGTTTTTGCTATTGCCAAAAAGCATGCACATGAAATAAATTGTGTCAGAAAACAAAATTCAAGTGGCACAAAAATGAACAATTTTTCAACAGGATCAGAAAGGAAAGCAGCAAAAAAACTGGGAATTCTAGTGGCAGTGTTCTTACTGTGTTTAATACCCTACTACATAAATGCTTTTCTTTCTGTATATATAACAACACCATCTGAGTATCTTACATATATGAGTACTGTTACTCTTTTATATCTAAATTCATCAATCAATCCTATCATTTATGCTTTGTTCTATCCATGGTTTCAGAAGTCTGTAAAGCTAATTTTAACATTTAGAATATGTGGCTCAGAATCTTCATTGTTGAATGTGCTTTTAGAGGAGAACTGAACAATCTGACATTGAACATTGTAGTAAGAGATCTTAAAACTGCAAAACCATGGAAATCAGTAACACAAATGTTTGTTTGAAATCAGTAGCATACATGCAGTGTACTGGGGGAATATGCAGGGAAACAGACACTGAATTCACCAGCACATTGTTTTTTTATTTATTACTACCTGTGATCATAAATTCTCTGCAGTGAACACAAGCTTCTTTTAATGCTGCCAAACATGTCTCCACATCATAAATGGTGAAGTCCAAACAATATAAAATAACATTTAAAATTTGTAAAATTATTGTACAGAAAAATAAGAGCTAAGAGAACATAGTGAAACAAACTTCATGAATACATTTTCACAAGGCATGAATTTATGACTGAATTGTATAGGTAAAATTTTCTGTATAAAACAAGTGTATATATCACTCCAGTAGCTAAGGTTGTAAATTAAAATATAAACAGGTAAATAAATGGAAGACAAAAGCTCATACTTTCTGTTTATTGTAAATATATAACTGATTAAGTATTCCATGTGGAAAAAAAACATTGGTAGTCACACAACATTCCCTAAAGGCTTTGGGATCATCCAGGTGTTTTTTCTGCAAAAGTGCATTGGTATTTCTCTCGGTTTAGCAGTGGTTTCCACCTTGCTACTGTCCCATGAATCCAATTTTTGTGGAGTCATGACCAGTGACCTTAGCTGAGACTAGAGATACCAGCAGTTATCTGGATGTTCTTCTGGGAGATTTTGTGACTTCCTGGGCGAGTTTTCGCTGTGCCCTTGGAGAAATATTTTGGCAGGCCAGCCTCTCCTGGGAAGATTCACCACTGTTCCAAGTGTTCTCTATTTGGTGATAATGACTTTTTACTGTGGTTCAGTGGAGTCCCAGAGCCTTAGAAATAGTTTTGTAACCCTTTCCAGACTGTGAAATTTTAACTTTTTTCTCATCTCTTCTGGAATTTCCTTTGGTTGTGGTGCATAGTCTGCTTGTAGAAACATTGTGGTGGCTACTTCTGATGGTAAGATTCAATATGAGTGAGGTTTAGATTCAGCATGGGTATTTGAATAACTTTTTTCATTAAAGAAATGAAGTCATTTAAACAATATGTTTTCTGTTTACTCCTTATTTTGAGGGGATTCGTTTTACCCAATGATGTCCTGTAACTGGAATTATTACTTATTACTCCAGTGATTTTAATCCCAACAGAATCTGCCATGTCTGTAATTTATACCTGGCTGCAAAGTAAATTTCCCAGACAGAATTACCTATTGTGTTAATGGGGGAAAAAGTAGGTAACTGAGGTCCTTTGGCAAGACTACTTTATTTTTGGCACACTTTTCTCCTTGTGTGGTATAACAATGGACAATGTAGCGGAGTCTAATGTCTTGTTTTCTTCTTGGAAGCCATGTCGAGTTTGTCTGTTGCTGCGAAATATGCCGTTTCGAAATCTAACAGTCAGGACACAGTAATTGAATGCTCTGATGGAATTACCTACATAATAAGTTTAAAAAAAAAAATACATGACAGGACCTCAGCAGGTAAAACCAATCCCGTCAGAATAATATATTACATTACATTTTTTTCAAAACCATTCAGTGTAAAAGAAATCACGAAGGGGGCAAATACTCTCATGTCACTGTACAGATATACAAAGACGGAAATGGGAAGTATTATAAAAATGTACCAGCCAAAGTAGTTGTAATTCACGTCAAATACTTACACGTTGATCCGAATGGTAATATAATTATCAGAGGATCTCAGCGTTAGATGAAAAAGTAGTTTTTCTGCCTGGAATTATTATACGCATGCCCAGTAAATATCACTGACATGGTCATTTACATGAATAAAATGACTGAATTACACTGGTAAAAATGACATTACCCGATCTCCCCTAGTGAAGTTAATTCTGCCCGGACAGGGCTTCAGCTGTTTCCATGCCCTCAAATCATTTGATACATCAAGACAGAAGAAACAATATTTAACAATATTTACTTTTCCACTTTTCCTACTTTTTTCATCAACTTGTTAACGCTGTACATACTAGTTATTTTAAATGATTTTTACATTTTCTTTTAGATGCAAAGCACCTCGTGGACCTGGATTGTAACTCACTCACTCAAGTAGTTGAATGGTGCACTATACTTGTTGTATTTTGGAATGGACATACTGCTAGGACTAAGGATACATTTCTTAAAGGGTGCATGTTATATGATTACATTATGAGTTGCATGAAGAAAGAAACATGAAACAATTTGCAAGGTGTTTAATAAACTTGCTTTAACACTTAAGACCAGAAATTTAATAAAAATCTAAAAAAAGGGTTTGTAAATTTCCCATTTATTATTCAATAGAATGAATGTATCAAGTAGAAAAACTAGGACCGAAGTAAATTTTTCTTGCCTGTTTCACCTCTACATAAGACAGAGTGAATGGCAGAAAGAAAACCAGTATGTGAAAACATGAACTGTGGAAAATGTGCTGTGTCAACATATACTTTTGATAACCTAGTAAACTAAATGCTTTGGTAACATTACATTCGATAACATATCTGTACCCTACCCACTTGTCATGGGAGTGTGTTCACACTGTAAGCCAGGCTAACTGCCATTGGTGTTAACGTCACAGATGGGATACATACGAAGTGGCCTGATGCAAGACCTTGCTTAATGGTGCAGAACTATTTCAGTGACTGTAAATGTAAAGCAAATGTTACTCTCATACACTCATCCAGTCACTAAACAACAGTCTATATACACTGCAAATAAAGATAGGGAAAAAAAAAAAATCAGTGACAGTAATTTGAAAAATATTACAGAATCAAAACAAAAATGCATTCATTAACAACTTTTAGAACTTACACAGATAGTGATAAACTGTACATTTCCGAGTGTTCCCCAAATCTTGGCAAATCGGTGAATAGCATATAAATTGTTATCTCCACATGTAGAATATGGGCCTTTTCCACCTACATTTATAAATAAATGAAAATAAAAAACTGTTTACTTCAACTAATCATGATTGTTTTGAGTAAAGCTTGTTTATCTAATCTTGATTAAAATAAGGAATAAGGTAGAGGGCTACATGTGAAAGTAAAAATACGTCAGAGACAAGTGTTAAATTTGTGTATTGGATGGGATGCAGTTGGTTTTTAACTTTTAACTGCCCCCCAAATGATCAATCCAACAACAACTGCCACTACTACCAGTATCACAATGAGAATGCAGATCTTTTTCCGCGATTTCCGCTGAAAGAGAAGAAGAGCACAGTATATTGGAACGAGTTCAAAGGTACAAATGGAGTATGTTTGGCAGCATGCGTACGTAGTATTTGGCGAGTCTGAGAGAAAAAAACCTAGTTTGAAATACATGTTAAATTTACTTTTTTGTGAAGAATGCCAAAGAATCCATAAAAACAGGATTATCTGTTATTTTGTTGAACCAACACTTGTGAACCTGGAATCTGGTGAACTCAATGGTTGTACGCACAATCATGGGCAGATTACCTGATAATCCGAAGCACTTGCCAACTGCTGGGTAGCAGACTGCACAAGGACATCAGCATTTTCCACATTGGCCTCTATACTGTCTGGAGACAAAGACGTTTACAGTTGAAAGACTATTGTAAAATGATCTGTCCATGTTAACATATCCACTCATAAACTGCCAGTAAATTATAGAAATCATTTTATTTACTTTTTAAATTTAACTTTAATTTCTTTGCTGGCTAACAGTAGCTTTGACTAACTTGAAAAGATGCCATGCTAGCGATGACATAACATTTGCAGCAGTGTTAGCTTGCTGTTAGCAACATAATTATTTTGGTTGGAATGCTGCATCGGAATTCAGTGGATCCAGTTCCATTCGAGAGAGAAATGTGTCTGGATAAAAACATCAAAAAAATCGCAGACTGATGGATGGAGATGGTTATGTGGCCATTCATTTTCACCATAGAGAAATTCTCCTTTGATCTGGAAATTCCATATATGGGTAAAGGTTTTTCTCATCGTTACATCAGACTTCCAAGGCACATCATGTCTGTGAGCTGCATAATTTGTCATTATGATGCAGAAGTTTAATCTGTCAAAAGATCTCTTAGTACTCTGAAAAGTAATTCAATTCATTTGAAATGATCCCATGGACAGAAGCACAAATTCATACCCAGACATCTTCGTAACTTAAGGAGGGTACGATATGTTTTATATATTGTCCTTATAGTAAAATCCACCTGTGTTTACATTATGTCCCCACCTATGGCCAAAGAAAAATTTGTAAAAAAAAGGAAAATGAGAGAATGAATACTTGCCGATCATTTCTCCTTGCTCATGAACCATCATTCCCAAGTCTTTGAAAATTTCATTAATATCCATTATATCAGACTGAAGAAAATGGGGAAAAAAAGGTCATTGAAAGAATGTACTTTATATTAGGAAGACAAAATGTATTGCTTGGCATTAATTAAAGAAAGTGACCCAAACTGGTCTACCTCTAGTTGCCTGATAGAAGATTCCCTCTCCTCAATGAGCTGGAGGTCATCTTCTGTGATAACATCCTGCTGGCTCTGGACCTGAGACTGGTTCCCACTGCTTGACAGGTAAGGGTTGAAATATAAATAACTCATATTTTCAAAACACTGAAATGTTTACAGACACTCAGTTTACACACACTGGACTTGAAATTAAACGATAAATATGAGGTAGAACTGCAGACTCAGCTTTAATTTGAGGGCATTTACATCCATATTGAGTGATCTGTGTAACCATTACATATACACAGTCCCCCCATTTTAAGGGAGCAAATGTAATGGGACAATTGGCTGCTCAGCTGTTTCTTCACGCACAAGAAGTTAACAAAAGAATGTATAGCTGCCACTGGAACTAGCTCACTTGTCTTGACGACAGCAGCTGGATGATTTCTGAAGTGTACAGAAACACCTTAAACTGCTCAGATCCGACCAAGTTCTTCTAACTCAACTGATAGTACTTTACCTTGCAGCAGGACAATGTCCCCAAACCTACTGCTAAAAGCACCTGTTGTGAATCAAATTTAACATGCGTTTCACTTTCTGAAGACAGTGAAAGCAAAACACCCCTGAAACAAACAAACTGAAGATGGCTTTATTTCACATTATTTTAATTTGTCCCATTACTTTTACTCTCTTGAAATAGGGAAACTGCATAAAATGGGCAGAAATTCCTACATAGATTACCTGATAGTTATAAATAGCCAAAAATTAAAGCTGACACTGCACTAACTGACCTGGAACACCTAAAATCGTGTCACTATATATCAATTCAAATGAATTTTTCTGAAACGCCTAGAGGGCTTAAGAGGTAAATGAAAAGCCCAAGATTAAAGCCTTTTTAACTTTTTTAACATGTAGCTACTTGTTGGCCTCTGAGCATGAATTTCAGATGTCACCGCACAGTTTTCTACAACAGTTTTTAAAGTGAATGAGCCACTATCCATGATTGAATGAGAACTTACACCTCAGTAAATATGAGGGCAATGACTCCTGCTGCTCTTTGCTTACATTTTTATATTGATATATTATCGTAGATAATTCCACTTGCTATATCACTATCAGGTACATTAGGCAGTACAAGACTTGTGCATTGCCAATCTCTAACCTCTCAAAGGGTGAGGGACTTCCTCTGGTGTCTTCATCCGTGAAACCAACCTGCACAAAACAAGAGAACTTGCTGAATGAACCAAAAACCCAACACGCTAGAGTCGTGTAACAGAAACGCTAACAACTTTGTGCAATGCTACCTTGCTTCATGTACTAATACAACCCACCTGTCTATCATCCATTAGGCATGTTATTTAGAAAAAGAGGAAAATTAATTCATATTATTATCCATAATAATGGATACATTTTGAAAACTCACCGAAAGTCTGGAGTTGGCACGGACTCTGTCGACCAACTCCCTCTCTTTCTGAGCAGCCTGTCTCTGAGTCTTTTGGAAAATGGACAGGGCATTGGAAAAATCATTCACGAGGCGATCCTTCTGTATTTTCCTTTGGCGCTGAGGAGACACAAGTAAAAAAAGATTTTCTAAGATACAGAAATATGCCATTTTTTTCAGTTTTTTCAGAGATATATGCATTTTTTGGATACACACATTTGATTAAGAGTGTAGAATATTATTACCGAAATGTGAGGCCAGTTAGAAAATAAAATGGGTGGGCTCCCTGAATTGTGAATAAAATGACAAAAAGGAAATACAATTTTTTTTTCAACTCTGGAGAGCAGTCATCGTCTATACTGTATTGTATAACTGGGCAAAAAACTGGATCCATACATAAAAAGATAAGAAATGATGTGAAACATGGTGCAGTATGAGATCTTCACCACTCCTCAGACTCCTACTCTACTGTGGAGCCACACACCAGAGACCCACTGTGATGATAAACATGACTGCATTATCTGTGTTATCTTGTCACACCACCCCTCTTTCTTTTGGGGAGATTGGAGGGGTGATTTTTGCAGTTGGGGTCAGGAGATGCAGCCTCTGCCCAGTGTACTCTAGGTCCATACCAACTGCAGGAGGGGAGGACTTTAATAACTTAATATTTTTATTCATTTAACAATACTTTAATATTAAACATTACATTAGCATATACAGTAGTATATACAGTAGTACTGTATACAGTAGTATACAGTAGTGCCACACAACTCAAGTTTTGCATATGCATACACAACTCAATGCATATGATGACACACTGCATGAATACTGCTCTGTAAATATAATACATACTGTTCTGTACAGTACATGCAAATATTCTGATATGCCTGAGGACAAATGATTACAAAGTCCCTTTGGAAAAAGTAATACTTGATTGCTTAGAAATATTAGAACATGGGAGCAAAAGTGATGACAAGGCCATTCAGCCCAATTTTCTTACCTTTGGAATGATTTGCACTGTGCTTCAATAATAAAATGAATACATTCCACATTTCTTTCAGAGTTTTATCATAAATTGCAGATATACAAATATTTAGATAATCACATTTTGAGTTAATGAAGTTCTGACAAATGCTTAAAAAAGAAAAAAAGAACTTAAAGAACTGAAAGTAATGTTAAAAAAAGACTGATGTTTTAGTCCCTAAAAATAGATCAAGAGTCATTCTAGTTACCAGTTCTGTTGCCACAGGAAGGGAACCAAATTCTTTCATACGTTTGTCTGTTTCTTTAGCAAGCTGACCAACATGCTGCTGTTTCTGTTGCCTGTGTTTCAAAGAGGAAAAAAAGGATGTCATTTTACACTTTTTTACCATTTTAGCATAAAATTCATTTAAGCTGGCATTACAGTCAATTGCAAATATATTAGTAATCAAACAGATTACTAATATATATTCTATGTAGTGCAGGAGGCTTTTAAACAGGAAATATATAACTTGCATATAATACAGGTTAAAGGGCGGGGCAAGCAGGCAACCTGGTTGGCTGTGCTGAGAACATTCTGCGTGCTCCTACAAAAATGTGTGTGCGCACGTGCGTGTGTGTGTGTGTGTGTGTGTTACAGATAAAGAGATGATAAATGCTGAGAGAGGAGTGTTTGTGAAAAGAACTGAATACTGTAGTAGCATAGAACATGCTTGATGCAGAATTTTGCCAATGTCAAAATCTGATAAAACAAGGGCTATGGGAGTTTTTCACAAAACATAGCCAGTATTTATCTGGCCTCATGGTGGCACAATAATATTATTTTAATAATTTAATGTTGTTTTATTTATTTAAGAATTATTTTGTAATTACTCATGAAAATACTTCATTCAAGAAATTTAGTAGACCATGGCACCACAAATCTCCTATTAGGGAGAGTGCATACAAGTATGTTCTCTCCCAAGTACTTCCATACAGTAGCTGAAGTTCTTTCCTGCAGAGGAAAACTTACAGTTGTTGTCGGAGTTCACTGGTGTCCTGAGGTGTTCCAAGCAGGTTTAAAATTCTTTGAATCTCAGATGCTGGTGAAATAGATATAAATTTACAACAGTAAATATTTATGAGGAGTACTTTTCAATAAAATAAAAGCAAAGACTCTCACAAAGTATTATAAATCTTTTTTTTGTTAGTTTTTTCTTTAAAATTCTAAATAAACTAAAAAAGGTATTTAAGCTGGAATACAATGTTGAGGATGATGCCAAATTCATTGCTACAGTATATTCCTCACAGTGGTGAAACTTTTTATATGTAAAAAATGTGTAATATGTGTAAGTATTATACAAGAATTACACAATGTATACACTGCTAAAATGTTTTAAATCCATTACTGAATGATTTTATCACTTTCACGCATGTACTAACCAAATCCAAACCCAACCCAGATAGTGGAAGGGTGGGATCAGATTCTGGGAAACACCTCAAGCCAAGCCTTTTACAATTTCTTTTCAAAGTCCAAGAAAGTATTTATTTTATCAACAGCTTAATGGGAATGTTGGCATGACCTTCAATGTGCGACTTCTTGCAGGCTGAGATAGGTTATCTTCTCAGACCTATTGTTAAGCATTTTCACTGCGCAATCTAACAAAGGGCAGCACTGTTCTGCTAAAATGCATTCATATTATTTCAGTTATTCTTATTTTCCTATGAAATGTTTACTTCATACATTTATGCATGTCTCCCAGCAGCTAAAATGTGAAAATGTTAATGCCATATTTGGTGGTTGTGGGCCACTGGGGATGGTTTTCTGTTACACAGGGGGTAAGAGAGGGTTTCTCAGGTGGAAGGACAAATACCAAGCACGTTTGAGTCAATCTGGCCACTTTACCATCCCCCAGCTGTTGCATAATTTTCTCCGGCCCATATAATTAGTATTTAGGTGTCGTTACACATGTGAATTTAAATGAAACATAAAAGATGTCTTCAGGGCAAGTCAACACAAGATAGCCATGAAATGACAGCTATGCAATGAGTTACCTATATACTGTATGGGCAATAGTGGTTTCTGCAGCCCTTGATAATCCCTAAGGAGTGCTGTAGTTACCCTGGTGCGTTTCTGGTGGATAAGCAGTGTCATGCTGAGCACTGTCGTGCAAATCGCTAAATCCAAGACATTACTTACTTTGCTGTGTTATCTTCTGTATATTTGAGCTTATGGTCTGGGCAAGCTGATTTGGGTCCTGTGGTATACCAGACTGATATGACATCTTCAATAACAAGGGTGTCTTCAATTACTTTGGCCTTAAAACATAAAAGGTAAAAGTTATGTCATCTGTAATAGTGTGGGTAGTAATATGCTCTGTGGTATATCTTCTACCACATGTAAATACAGCTTTGTAAGATGCTTAATGTGTAGTGCTCCCATAAGAGGGAGACATTTACATAAATAAATCAAAAATAATCACTAGTCAGCAAACCAACACGGGATGTGTTGCTTCTTATCTTGTATACAAACCAGTGGCTCTCAACCTTGGTCCTGGGGGCCCACTATGTACTATTGTTTTCTTTCTGACCACAATTGAAATACCAGAAATTTTAACAAGCTATTAATTTTTATTTAGGTGCTTTTCAAATGGACTGCATTTATATAGCGCTTTTATCCAAAGCGCTTTACAATTGATGCCTCTCATTTGCCAGAGCAGTTAGGGGTTAGGGGTTAGGTGTCTTGCTCAAGGACACTTCAACACGCCCAGGGCGGGGTTTGAACCGGCAACCCTCCGACTGCCAGACAATCGGTCTTACCTCCTGAGCTATGTCGCCCCATATCTCAATGATATTCCTCTAAACATTTCATGTTTAGAGGAATTATTTACCCTCTTAAGCCACTGTCAGACACTGCTATGCATGCCATGTGGTTGGAACAAAAACCAAACCAGCATACACAGTGGCAGGACTGTGGTTGAGAACCACTAGACATTTTACTTTACTAAAACAGTGTTTAAAATAAAATCCATATTTGGCTTGCTATTTTCGGCGCATTTTGAATGCAACTGTTACAGGTAATACATTAACTTAAATGTATATATAAAACTTGATATTTGATCACAAACAGATAAAGGGGGAAGGCATAAAGTTTCTTTTTTGTGTGCCAAGAGCACATACTTTCTTTCAACATAGAAAATGAACACTGTACCACGGCTACCCAACCCTGTTCCAGCAGATTTACAGCTGGAGCGCTTGTTCAGCAGCTACGTAGTAGAATGAGATGTGGCGAATTAGGGTTCATATGAAAACCGACAGGACAGTGTACCTCCTTTCCTGCAGTATACACATAAAAAACAGAATGCTAGATGGCGTCAGCCATGGGTCAGCGTAATTTAAAACGTTCACCGTTACCGTTAAACTCAGGCTACATTATAGCTACATAAGCAGGGCAAACCACACAACTAGTGTCGAAAATTCAGATTTCCGTGGAAATGCATACATAGCCAGTGCGTGGAACCAGAACGATGACATCGCAAAGATAGATCGACCAGTGGATTTATAAGTAGTTTAAACTGCAATCACCTGACTCAGTGACTGGCTGGATTTGCCTAAAGTGAAATGCGGAAATATCCCAACTGAGATTACCTAGCTAAGAGCTAACAACGACTGCTCTGGATGCAACTCGATTAAATTGTTGTGCCGCATAGACATATACCAGAATTGCAGTTGTGGACACACAGTTTGACTTCTCGTCGACTCAGAAGACTAACCGGAAACCTAAAAACTTCGCTAACCGACTGACAAGCTGATTATCGAATTTAGCCTCCGATAGCCAACGTACCAGATAGTTAAGCAATGTTAATTCTAGACAGGGCGCGTCAATCAAGACTTGATTCACAAAATAAATTCAGAATTATATTCAAAGTGCGAGTCTTGTTGATAATCGTGTCAACATTAACGTTAATTTCCATTACATTGAGTATACCCAGCTAGCTAGTTAACCAGCTGACAACTTTCTTGTAGTCTTACCTTTTCCCTGACAAATAGCAAGCACTTTCATTTCCTGATTTTCAAGCAAGCTTTGGTCACATGATTTTCACGTCTGCGCAATATTTCCATATTAGTGACTGACATTCCCATATGGATTGAAATGAACAAAAACACGTTTTCACCATACAAAAATGGCAAGTTACTCACTCACATATACAAAGTAGTGTCGCTATGTAATTAATTCAAAGTAGCAGTCTGGACCTTCCGTATTGATATCAAAATGAAGCTAAATACAACAAACAACATTGGCGACTCTATTCCAAATCAGTGCTGCCCAGTGTTTCCTAAATTATGTAAAGTAATGTAAAATGGCAGTAATTTATAGTGTAGATAGTCTGCAATTCAGCTGTGTTACACCTAAAAGTAAGTAAAATTACTACACTACTGTATATGTTTGAACAATGGTCTGCATCTGGTGCTTTAATAATAATAATAATAATAATAATAATAACAATAATAATAATAATAATAATAACAATAATAATAATAATCATTATGATTGTTGTTGTTGTTGTTATTATTATTATGTTTAGAAAATTGTGTTCACAAATAAGATTTTTTATTATTTTTATTATTTTATTATTTTACATTGTAAAATAAATGATACCCATTGCACTTATTTGGCCAAACCTTATCTAACCCAGGAGCATACAGTACACTGAAGTTGTTTCGGCCATCCTGCATAGCAAGCCCCTGGCTGGGCAAAGCACAGTTTGAGGTTTTAGGGCCTACCTAGTCATGTAGCTGTCAGGGTCATAACTATGGTTTGGTACCAAAACCGCAAAGTTTTTAAAAATGTGCACTTCCTTATATGTCCATTTTGTGTGTGTATCTGAGTAGCCTGCAATTAATTGGCTACTTTAAAGAAAAACGTAAATTAATGGATGTGTGAAGTTGTTAAATTCTGTCTGTTTACATGAGGTCAGAAGGTATCCTGTAAAAGTTAATGTTCTTAAGGGCTGAGAGTCTGTGGTCATTGTGGTTATTTCTGTAGGAAACCCTGAAAAGTGCCAAACTCTTGGTGCTGTATAGGTATGTGGCATACATCCCATCCCAATAAATCAGCTAAAAAAGCCTTAGTTTAAGAGTTAAAATAAAGTAGCCAATAATATTTCCACCAATATAGGCTATACAGGGCTGCCTAGTGGGGACTAATATGTTAGCCAAATGTTGGATTTAAATACGAATTAAATGTGTGTGCAAGTCAATTAAAGCATACTTTAGAGTAGATAAAAATGAATAAAAGTCATCTGACAAAACTTTGTATCGTCCGATGAACATTAGAATTCTATGTGCACAATGGTTCAGAACATTTCATACTTACCTAGATGCATATTTATTATTGAACTAAAATAAAACTAAAATGATGAAGGACAACTACAGTTGGCTAACAGAGTCAGACTGCCTGTGCCTGAGCATTGCTGAGTATGCTCCTCACGTGTATAAATGACACATCCACGCTAGATGGCAACACTATCTACTTGGGACACAGGGATAATTGTGAAAATCCTAGCATGTTCAGGCAGGCACGTGTCAGCTTTTCATGTTAATATGTATTTGTTCACGCGGGGCGGCAGTCGACTGAGGCGTCTATTAATTCTACAGAGTCATACAACTACATATAAACTTTTCACGTGCATGGGCCTTTCTGAGTAAGGGTGGACTTCCCTGTGGATGGTTGAATGATTAATTGTGACAATTTAGATTCTGCAGTTCTTGAAGACTGCACAAGTGCCTTCAGAAACAATTATTGTATCAAAGCATTGTGAGTTTCAGTGCCATGAAATAAAGAATAAAGGAATAGAAATGATCTCCTAATTCCCTATATTTCTTTTGACATGCATATTGATTGATAGAAAAAAGTGCATATCTGTTTTATTGTAGAATATGCATGCATAATAAAAGAAACATGACATGGAATAGTAGTTTGTACTGAAAATATAAGCAGCAGTCTAGAAATGTATGAATAATTTTATTCAGTGTGTTCTTCAGAAGGCGACACGAAACACATGTATTTATTGAACCTAACATTACTAAAATACAACCAACTGTAAAAACAAACATTTCCTCACATATTGTCTGGCATCTGTTTGATTATTTTACAGGTAAAAGATGAAAATTAGTTTATACACAGGTGAACAATTTAAATGAGTTGTCAATTAACTGTAAAAAATTGATTATTTCTGTGAAATGATTATATAAACGGTGGTCTTGGGAATACTAATTATGATATATAAATGATCTTCAGTTAGATACTGTCCTCCTACAGTCATTCAATTAAAATTAAGAAACTCTTAATTTGTCAAAATAATGTAGTGTCTCAGATATACATTGTGAAAAATCCCATATATTGGACTTTTTAAAACCAGAACCAATAGGTAGTTAATTCAAAGGTGGTTAATAAAACGCTACAAGATAATGTGAAGCTCATAAGACTGAATTTTTCTTACTGTAAAATTAGTTTGGAAGACCACCTTACAGACAATCACCTTTCAGAAAATACATTGATATTTGAGGAATGTGGAGTGAATATTTTGAAAGTAATAATGAGCTTTAGTGTTTTTTGGAACCAAGGATAAAATAATCCATAGATGATAGGATTTAAGCCAGAATTAAAGTAACCTAGCCAAACAAATGCATCAGACAGAACTGGTGAATTGGTGGAAAAGGTAGTGTAGGGATCAATTAATGAATTTATAAAGAAAGGCAACCAGCAAACAATGAAGGCACTCACAACAATCCCCAGTGTCTTTGCTGCTTTTTGCTCAGAACCTTGAGACAGTTTGTTCCTATTTTCCTCATTAACAGGTCTTTTATTATTCATGCCTTCGATCTTTCTTGCATGCTCCCTGGCTACCAAATATATTTTTGCATACAAACCCATCATAATAACACAAGGCACAAAAAATGCAATTAAACTGTCCAGCACACCCCATAAGGCATTGAATGAAAGAACAAAAGGAAAACAACTACCCAAACAATGTATAGATGCAATGTAGTCTTCCACGCCCTTTTCATCAGCCTTTGAATAAAGAAGACCATAGGAGTATGCAGCTGCGATGCTCCAGCTCAGAGTACTCATAAGGAATGCAATGGGGATGGTTATTCTTCTAGAATAATGCAGTGGATTGCACACTGCCTCATGGCGATCTATGGCAATGCAAATCAGATGAAAAATGGAGACGGTTGCAAGGAACATATCAAAACTGGAGTGCAATTGACAGAAAACTTCTCCAAAGTACCAGCAGCCTGCAACAGATCTGACCATGCTGAAGGGCATCACAAGCATTCCAAGTAGCATGTCTGCCACTGCCAAAGACATCACCAGTATGTTTGTTGGTGTATGGAGCCGTTTAAAGTGTGTGATGGAGATGATGACGACCAGGTTTCCAAGAACTGTAAAAAATATTCCTGCCACAAAGAAAATATACAAGATGACCTGAGCTGCAATGGTGTGATTGCCTTTAATACAGGATCCATTAATTGCCGGATAACAGTAGTGCTGTGCATCAGGTTCCTGGTGTACTAAAGCATCCATCCACCTGTGTTTCCTTGCCCTCTCCAAACCTCAAAAAAGGCAAAATTTACTCAGTGGTTAATCTTGTTGCTCATATGTTGTACCTAGGCATCTGTACGGTCTGACTTGCAGAATTGAATTCATTATTTTTAGAAGAACAGCACTATTTATATACTTGTTCCAGGAACATCCCCTAAGAGACAATAAATCTCCTTTAACAAAACGTCACATGTTACGCATCAATAGTGCATATGAAATCATGCTGATGCAATGAAAATGAGAGGGTTATTTGTACTTTCTTTCTATGTGATAAACACAGTAAAAAAAACAATACTGTTGATGACTCAGCACTTATCAAGTGCATATCTATTAAATGCTTATCAGTCTGGGTTATTGAGAAAAACCTTTTTTAATTTTCTCTTATGCAATTTGGAATGCATGAATTGTAACAGGGCCCAGCTGCAATGTCTTCCAGAAGATTACTTTACTGAGTTTAAAGTAATGTAATGCAATCAGCATTACATTACAGGCATTTAGCAGATGCTCTTATCCAGAGCAACTTGCACTTTTTTTACATTTATATTGCCTCCATTTACAGTATACGGCTTGGTATGTACTGAAGCAATGCAGGTTAAGCACCTTGCTCAAGGAATCAAACCTATGACCTTTGAGGTCATATTCTTCCACACTTATGTTATCTTTGTTGAGTAGTGTTACATTATGCAATTCATAAAAGCAAATAGGGACTGGATTATTTTTAATTTGATTAAATTTCATTGATGGTTGTTGATGTGCCACTATGCATCCAGTCCTCACAAAACAACTATTATTTCTCAGAAATTCTCATATGTATGCTGCAAAGATTGTTTAATTTCTCTGTTAACAATTCTTAAAGTGATCGTTGCTTTTTTAATTCAAAGGGTTACAATCTAATTGTGTAATATATTAATATCCGGGGGGGGGGGGGCGGGGGGATTTAAATAATATGGGCTGGAAAATAATCCTGACTATGCCAGTGATGACAGTAGCCCTGAGGAGGTACATGATTAACTGCAGCAAAATTGTTTCCAAGCTAATTAGCTAGCTAGCTACTGTAGCTCGTTATGTGAACCCTAAATGTGCATATACACATAGATTATTCATGATGGAAATCATCATAACTTTTGTTGTTGCTGGACCAACTGATTATACTGCTTGCAGTTCGTTGGCATAGATGAACACTATACTCATCCAACCAAATAATATGCTTGCAAATGGTGAATTCTGTATGTCTGTAGGATTACATTTGTGGATTGGGGTGATCATTATCTTGAGCATCCGGGACAGAAAGATTGTGTCATGTCCCTACATGTTAAGATCGACCCCCCCAGTGCAGTAACTTGAATTCTGAGCCCAAGACAAAATCCAGTAGTTCAAGACTACATAGCTGGTAGCTGTACTTTAGATATAGGTTTCCAAAGGTTGGATGTACTGTAAGTTTGACTACATAAAATGACAGTTTTTTAAAAGTGGCCATATAGGTAGAAATTATGTAGCTTGACGGGTGACAAATTAAAGGAAAAACCTGAATAAATGAATGGAGAAACAATGAATACAGTTGCTTCCATATGGTAAACTGCATGATACAGTAAACATCCTATCATGCTCTCTGACATGTAAAAATGCTGAGCTGGCCCAGTTAACCTCTTAAGGCACAAGCCAAATTTTGCCAATCCTTGCCCATTTAGGGGGTACCCTATTTAAAGCTTTATAACTCCAGACGTGAACACCACAGAGACTTGAAAAATGGCTTAAATGAAGCAAGACATTTGTACAATTTACAATACTAACACAGATTAGTTTATATTCATAATTTTGGAAGAAATAAAGTGCCACACATGCAATTGTTTTGACAAAAAATCCTAAATAAATTTGCACTTTTTAAGTTCGCAATGAAATACTGCGAGATTGAATATATGCAGGAGGTTAAACTATACATGTGCTAGGTCAAAAACTTCTTGACCACAAGTTCATAAAATCTAAGGGTGGATATGTAGAACTACTATAGATGTATGAAGCAAAAACTAAGCAGTGTACCCAGCATCTCCAAATCTATCCAAAATGTCTAAATTATGCATTGCTGTAAATCATAACATATCCATGTATTTCACTACAAATCAACTGTTTTGACTCAAGAAAATCACTGTTGCATAATTTTCAAATGGGAATTATAAGCTTTCAGTCAGTACAGTGGTCTAATATAGCTAGGTGTCCAGAAACATATCCAAAATCTCTCCAAAATTGAATAAAATGTTTTTTGTCCATTATAAAGCATATAAATGAGCCCCTTATGAGGGTTTAAGATGAAACATTGCTATCAGATTAAAAAAATAATGCAAAAACATTGTCACTCAATGCGGTACAGTACCTAAATGTGTAATAATTAACTCGTGTGTATTTCTATACTCTGTACTCTCGTATGTTTTATTGTATGGGGATGAGACAACATGAAAACAATTTTCACCCGTCCACCACGTTTTGGCAATGTTCCAGCTCTGACGTCATCACTGTTTCATGCTTCACAAAAACTATTACACTTCCGTCTAACGCTTACATTACAGTGTGAAATATTTACATTATATAACACCACTAACCTATTTAAAAATACTCAATTTCAAAAAGAACGTATATAACCGAAATATTTTGAACGATAATACTTACATAGCAATAGTGAAATCTCCTCTATGTTCAGTAGATAGAGACAGAGAGACAGTATCAATTATATTGTTCTATTCGCTTCTGTTTTGCTCCAGAAAACGATGTCAGCTAGGTCTATCAGCAAACATATGGCTTAGCTATGTTCAGAAGTCCTCAATAATAATAGTATTTTCCAAGAAATTACGAAATATGGTTGAACATGTTTCGTTAGGTGCATCGTATTTGTCTGCTAACAGAGTGTGATTGCGTAAGTGAATGCTATGCTAAGAATATTTTCTGTTACGCTGACCTATAAAACGCTATTCCGAAAGCAGAATTAGACATGTTATACATCGTTAGAAAGCTTATACTCTCGCCTACCGAATAAATGAATTGTAAATCTAGTCAGACTGTACCAAAAAGGGCGACGACGCCGTAAACAACAGGTGTGGTGTTACGCACAGCTATTTTGGAAGATACCCAGGCGTCACAGATGCGCCTATATTTCCCAAACGGATTGTCCAAGACAATATATGACCACGCAGTCTCAAAAGGGACATCTCTACACGTAAAACCAACAGTAAGGTTTTATATTTATTCAATATTTAGTCCCAGATATTGACTGTAGAATGACATGGTATCATTTTAAAAAACTTTTTCTCGTTTATTTCGTTATTCAGTGAGCAGCGTTTTCACTGCTGTATAGGCATATCTTAGGGCTATTGTCGGGTTTATCTTGTTGCTATGACGGAATACGATTTTTTAGTGGTGAAAGAATATTTTTTATGAATGCCAAGATAGACAATATTGTCCATTATGTCAAGGGTGGGGGGTGTTTTTTAGATGAGACTGCAGGGAGGGGGTGTGTGTTAAATGAACGACGGGAGCGACAATGGTGGGGCTGCGAAACTCCGTTTTCGGCATAGTTGTCATGTATCGTCTACTAATGAAACTGAAACAACGCGTTTCTGTTTTCATCTTCTGTTTTGCAGTAGCACCGAATGTTTGAGTTTAGTAATTTAGGCACGCGGGCGTGCCCACCACTAGGGGCAATGCGCTAAGAGGTTAAGCTGATTTTGGATCAAGATAACAAGGGGAAAAGATTTAAGTGACTTTGAAAGAGGGTTCATTATTGGGGCACAGATGGCAGAAACTTCAGTCACAAAGACTGCTCGACTAGCTAGTGTTTAAATAGGAACAGTGACTAAAGTGACATCTGCATTTAGATCTATGAGAAAAACATCAGTAAATAGGGTGGTTGAAAGCACACATTCGATGACCGTGATGCTCGTGCATTAGTGCGATACGTAAGGAGAAACAGAAGGTGACTGAGAATGTCAAAGCAGGATGTGTTCAGACTGTGTCAGCAAGAACGGTCTGTTGGTAACTACATAGAAAGAGATATCATAATAGGGTTGCAGGGCATAAACCCTTCATTACAGAGACAAATGCACATTTGAGAATTCAGTGGTGCAAAAACCATAGGCACTGGTCTACAGAGATGTGGAAAAAAGTGATATGGTCAGATTAACATCAGTATTTGAGTGGAAGTATTTTATTTTTGCTGTCAAAAATGAATGGAGCCCAATGGGGAAACTTGCTTTTTGAGAGGAAATCATAGATATCAGCAGGGGGCGACATTGCATCCAGTGCTGAGGTTGAGAACCGAAAGCTGGCCCCTTGCCCAACACCTTACTAAGACACTTTATGTTGGTTTTTCCTTTAATTTGTCACCCCTCTAAAGGACTAATCACTGTCACTGAGTCATCAGACCTCAACGAAGGTGACTAACTCTGAATGACTGGAATTTTTCTCCATTTATTTTTGCTTCTGTGATATCTTTAAATATAAAAGAAACAGAGACATATACTAGCAAATGCTTCCAGCCGACCTTGTGATCACAGTATGTTGTTGGTTTAATGGCTTATTAGAAAATCATTGTGGTATGAACATTGTGATGGAATTAAATTGGAATTGAATTGCTTAACAGGTGGCACAGTGGTGTAAACATGCAAAAGAAGAAGCAAGAAATCAATATTACTCATGAAATGCTCTTCATAAACATATGTTTCAAAACATGGATCTGACTACATCCCTGATTGTTTTGCTCATGACTTCAGAATATGCTCCATTTCTATGAACTCAGTGAACTGTCATTAACATTAACAAAACAGAAGAGTATTGTCAGAAATATTCTGAAATGCTGCATACCCATCAGTGAAATCAATGTGGATGAAAAAATATAATAGTTAGACTTGGGAATTGACTAATAATGAGTCTGCAACATTTTCACTGTGCCTAATAAATACAGATCGGCAGGTACTATGTGTGTGTGTGTATGTGTGTGTTAGTCACAAAGAAAGGGAGATGATAAACCCTGAGGGTAACAGAGAAGTGTTTAGTGAATAGATCTAAATATTGTTTCTGCACTAAAACATGCCTGATGCAGTATTTTTACTACTGGTCACACCAATGACTTGACTTGCATTGTTTGATTTATAATAAAAAACAGATAAAACCAAGACAGTATTTATTTGATATTTACGGTGGCACAGTTTATATTCATGTAATAATTATTTTGTGATTTTTCACCCCAAAATACTTCTTGACAAAAGATATTACACCTCAGTACCACAGATCTTCTATTAGGGACAGTGCATGCAAGTATGTGCTCTCTTTCTAGGTATCTGCATCCAGTAGCTGCAGTTCTTCTCTCCTATAGAGGCAAACTTACAGTTGTTTTCTGGGTTCCCTGGTGTCCTGAGGTGTTCTAAGCAGGTTTACAATTCGCTGAATCTCAGATGCTGGTGAAACAAACATCTTGTTTGTTTTAAACCAAGGCCTCCATTTCGTGATGGGGAGCTACTGTAATAGTAGGCAGGTGTGTTCATGTTAACATGTCTGAGTTCAGGCAGGTGGCAATTGGCTGAAATTATGAATATTTCATCAGACATGCATTTTACTTGACACAGCAACATGCAATAGCAGTTTGCACAAAATATAAGCACCAGTCCTGAAATGTATGCATAATTTCATTAGGTGTGTTGTTCAGAAGGCAACACGAAACAACATTTATCAATTCTCGATAACATTACTAAAATACATCAGACTATTAAAAAACACACACACACACATTTGCCTGGCAGTTATTTGATAAATTGATAACTTTCCAGGTGAAGTTATAAATTAGCTTGTACAAAATGTATAAATCAGTTACTAGAAAAAGAGCGCACAGGAACACTTAAATCAGTTGTCAATCAACTGTAAAAACTGAGTTTCTATGAAAGTGAATATCACTTAGATGATGTCCACCTGCAATCACCCTGTTAAAAAATTATAATTTTAGAGGATGTCATGATGTATATTCCAAGTTGCTCAAATATGTACAGTATGTCTGATAAATTGTCAAATAATGTAGCATCTCAGATGTACACTGATAAAATCCCATATGTTGGACTTGTTGAAACTAGAACGAATAGGTAATTAATTCAAAGCTGGTATTAAGAATTCCACTCTAATAAAGCTCTACAAGATAAAGATAAAGGGAAGCTCATACAGTACGACTGCAATCACCTTTCAGGAAATACGTTGATATTTGAGGAATGTGGAGTGAATATTTTAAAAGTAACAATGAGCTTTAGTGTTTTTTGGAACCAAGGATAAAATAATGCATAAATGATAGGATTTAAAGTGGAATTAAAGTAACCGAGCCAAACAAATACATCAAAAACAATGGCAGGCGTGGCAAAGTTAGTGTAAGGATCAATTAATGAATTTACAAAGAAAGGCAACCAGCAAATAATAAAGACACCCACTACAATCCCCAGTGTCTTTGCTGCTTTCTGCTCAGAACGTTGAGACGGTTTGTTCCTATTTTCCTCATTCACTGTTATTTTATGTTTCATGTCTTCAATCTTTCTTGCATGCTCCCTGGCCACCAAAAATATTTTTGTATACAAACCCATCATAACAAAACAAGGCAAAAAAAATGCTATCAAAGTGTCCAGAGCACCCCATAAAGCATTAAATAAAAGAACACAATCACCCAAACAATATATCGATGCAATGTAGTCTTCCAGGCCCTTCACATTTGCCTTTGAATAAAGAAGACCATAGGAATATGCAGCTGCGATGATCCAACTCAGAGCACTCATGAGCCATGCAATGGGGATGGTTATTCTTGTGGAATAATGCAGTGGATTGCACACTGCCTGATAGCGGTCTATGGCAATGGAAATCAGATGAAAAATAGAGACTGATGTAAGGAACATATCAAAACTGGAGTGCAGTAAACAGAAGGCATCCCCAAAGTACCAGCAGCCTTCAACAGATCTGATCATGCTGAAGGGCATCACACTCATTCCAAGTAGCAGGTCTGCCACTGCCAAAGACATCACCAGTATGTTTGTTGGTGTATGGAGCTGTTTAAAGTGCGCAATGGAGATGATGACGACCAAGTTCCCCAAAATTGTGATAACCATTCCTGTCACAAAGAAAATATACAAGATGACCTGTGCTGCAATGGGTTGATTGCCTTTAAAACAGGATCCATTAGTTGATGGATAACAGTACTGCTGTGCATCAGGTTCCTGGTGTACTAAAGCATCCATCCACCTGTTTCCTCACCCTCTCAAAACCAAAAAGAATAAATGTACTCAGTAATTAATCTTGTTGCTCATATTTTTGTCATCTGTAGTTTGACAGGGCTGCAGCATTGAATGTGTCATAAAAGAACAGCACTATTTATACACTTGTTCCAGGAGGATCCCCTATGAGACAGCTATATCTCCTTTAACAAAAGATCACATGCTGTGGATCAGTAATGCATATGAAATTATGCAAGGAAAATGGGAGGGTTATTTGTCGTGAATGTGGAACTCGCACAGAAACAAAACACGTAGGAAGAAACCAATATTGTACATTTTTTTGTCACTCATTAAGTGCTTGCCAGTCAGGGTTATTGAGTCTTTTTAACCTAATTTGTCTACACCCACACAGTTACTGACTGTACCAGGGGGCCACATAATATCCTTAACTGGTACAAAACATTTGAATGTGCTAGAATGTGTTTATATATGTATTGAATTTAATGTGACTTACACTGACTGGATATTCTGTCTTGGGAGCAGAATCAGAAATCAGAAAAATAATCTCTTAACACCACATTTGATTTTAGGGTAATCAGCTCCCTTAAACAAGCTGAGGTCGGTGATCAGATCCCTGAATTTACAGTAATCATCTTCCTTAACAGTTGTCATTACATTTAAACCATGCTCTTCCACATATCTATTGTCTTTGCTGAGTAGTATTAAAAGGAGCGTAACATTCTGAAAACCTTAACAGCAGCTCATTTTGATTGCATTCTTTTAAATTTTATTCAATTTAATTTAAGGTTGTTGGTGTACCACTACACATCCCTTCCTCAAAAATAACTATCATTTTTCAGAAACAGACATTCTCGTATGCATGCGAGGATTGTTTAATTTTTCAGTCAACTAATGATGACTTTAAAAAACGTTTTTGCATCGAAAGGGTTTCAACAGCATAATAAATATTGCTGTATCACATAGAAGATCCATATACTATGGTCAGGAAGCATAATCCTGAATCTGCCAGTGCTGACTGTGGTTTGCAGTTGCTAAGGATGCACATGATTAACTATAGCACTGCCCAGAGATGGAGGGATTCAGGCAGGAAATTGCCTTCCTCTTCATACAATACCGTGTTGATCAATCAGGTGCCTTGTATTATTTGTTCCAGCTGCACTTTGCAGGAAAAGTTAGTGAAGTTCAATATCATTTTTGTATTATTATTATTATTATTATTATTATTATTATTATTATTATTATTTCTTTATTATTTTTTAATTTTTATTTTTAATTTATATCATTTCTGCTATTATCATTATAAATGTATTTTATTTCTATTTTTATCTTATCTTCTATCTTTCTATTGTTTGTTTCTCATGTAAAGCACTTGGAGCTGCATTTTATGATATGCAAGGTGCTATATAAATAAAGTTTTTTTATTATTATTATTATTATTATTATTATTATTATTATTATTGGTTGGAAGCTAATTAGCTAGCTACTGTAGCTTGTTATGAACATTAAACTTGCAGATATTCATTGATGATTTATGATGGTAGTCAGCTTAACTTTTGTCAATGTTAGACTTATTATACTACTTGCAGTTAGGTGGCTTGATATGTGAACACTTTAATCATTCAACCAAATAATCACACTATTGTGAGATCTATTCCTCACTGGCATTTACTGTGTCAATGTGTTCATGTATGTTGTATAAAAGAGGTAAGGTTGTGGGCCCACATTAATGGTCATGTAATGTAACAGGTAGAGGAAGTGTGCTGTATTGACCTGATGAAGATCCAGTTTTGCGCAGAATGTGGGTTGTTTCTTCATTGGATTTATTTTTTTTGTTACCCAGCACCTGTTTAGATGTGCATGAATAATCCTTTCATCAATTGCTATTGTTGACATAGCTCCAGGACTGAGTTTGAGAAGTACTGCCCTATATTTCAAAGCTTCTGCTATGTCACACAAAAACAATTCAACATTAGCCACTTATTATGTAAGGCAGAGGTGCACAAAGACGTGGGTCACGACCAAAGTTTGGGTAATGGGAAATACTGTATCAATTGGGTCATGAAATCATTATTACTTAGCATTGATTTGCACCAAACATAGCATTCTCGTGGTGCTCTTGCCAGAAGTCATTCATTTTCAATGGAGAGAGAGGCGACCCACGTAATTTCTACTGCACCCTGCCGAACTGCTTATAATAATTGACACTCTTGCTTAGCCAGCAAGTGATTGTTTAAGTCGTCAGTGCTCAAACTATGGTTTGGTCAGCCAAACTTATAATTTTTCACCCCAAAATATTTCTTTACGAGAAATATTACGCCACAGTAACACAGATCTTCTATTAGGGACAGTGCATGCAAGTATGTGCTCTCTTTCTAGGTATCTGCATCCAGTAGCTGCAGTTCTTCTCTCTTCTAGAGGCAAACTTACAGTTGTTTTCAGGGTTCCTTGTTGGCCTGCAGGTGTTCCAAGCAGGTTTGCAATGAGCTGAATCTCAGATGCTGGTGAAAAAAACATATTGTTTGTTTTCAACCGAGGCCTCCATTTGGTGATGGGGAGCTACTGTGATGGTAGGCAGGCGTGTCCATGTTAACATGTCTGAGTTCATGCAGGCGGCAATCGGCTGAAATGTGTAATGAATTCTATGCAGTCATACAAAGTCACCTGCATGGGTCTTCCTGAGTAAGATTGGACACCCCTGTGTATAGGTGAATGATTCATTGTTATGAATAAGGTACTGCATTAACATGTGGCTTCGATAAGTATTATCGTAGCAAAGTACTATGAGATTCAGTACCATGAAATAAGGAACAAAGGAATAGAAAGAAATGGATTGTGTCTAGAAAAACATTACCAAATTCTGAATATTTCTTCCGACATACATTTTGCTTGACAGAGCAACATGGAATAGCAGTTAGTACAGAATATAAGTACCAGTCCAGAAATGCATGATTAATTTCATTAAGTGTGCTCAGAAGGCAACATGATACAACATTTATCAATTGACCCTAACATTACTAAAATATAGCAGACCACCAAAAAACAAAAACAAAAAAAAAACAGTTGTCAATCAACCATCAAAAACTGACAGTTTCTATGAAAGTGAATATCACTTAGATAATGTCCACCTGCTATCACCCATTAAAATCATAATAATCTTAGAGGATATTATGATGTATATTCAATTCATTATACAGGTTGCTCAAATATGTACAGTATGTCTGATAAATTGTGAAATAATGTAGCGTCTCAGCTATACACTGATAAAATCTCATATATTGGACTTGTTTAAATGAGAACCAGTAGGTAATTAATGCAAAGCTGGTATTATGAAGTCCACACTAATAAAGCTCTACAAGATAAAGATAAAGGGAAGCTCATAAGACTGCATTTTTGCTTATTGTAAAATTAGCTTGGAGGACTACCTTACAGACAATCACCTTTCAGAAAATACATTGATATTTGAGGAATGTGGAGTGAATATTTTGAAAGTAATAATGAGCTTTAGTGTTTTTTGGAACCAAGGATAAAATAATCCATAGATGATAGGATTTAAGGTAGAATTAAAGTAACCTAGCCAAACAAATGCATCAGACACAACATGATTGGCAGAAAAGGTAGTGTAGGGATCAATTAATGAATTTACAAAGCAAGGCAACCAGCAAATAATGAAGACACTCATAACAATTCCCAGTGTCTTTGCTGCTTTTTGCTCAGAACCTTGAGACAGTTTGTGCTTATTTTCCGCATTCACTGGTATTTTACGATTCATGCCTCCGATCTTTCTTGCATGCTCCCTGGCCACCAAAAATATTTTTGCATACAAACTCATCATAACAAAACAAGGCACAAAAAATGCAATCAAAGTGTCCAACACACCCCATAAAGCATTGAATGAAAGAACAAAATGAATGCAACCACCCAAACAATGTATAGATGCAATGTAGTCTTCCAGGCCCTTTACATCAGCTTTTGAATAAAGAAGACCATAGGAGTATGCAGCTGCGATGATCCAGCTCAGAGTACTCATAAGGAATGCAATGGGGATGGTTATTCTTGTAGAATAATGCAGTGGATTGCACACTGCCTGATGGCGATCTATGGCAATGAAAATCAGATGAAAAATGGAGGCGGTTGCAAGGAACATATCATAACTGGAGTGAAGTAAACAGAAGGCATCTCCAAAGTACCAGCAGCCGTCAACAGATCTGATCATGCTGAAGGGCATCACAAGCATTCCAAGTAGCAGGTCTGCCACTGCCAAAGACATCACCAGTATGTTTGTTGGTGTATGAAGCTGTTTAAAGTGTGCGATGGAGATGATGACAACCAGGTTCCCAAGAATTGTGATAATCATTCCTGTCACAAAGAAAATATACAAGATGACCTGAGCTGCAATGGGTTGATTGCCTTTAAAACAGGATCCATTAGTTGATGGATAACAGTACTGCTGTGCATCAGGTTCCTGGTGTACTAAAGCATCCATCCACCTGTTTCCTCACCCTCTCAAAACCAAAAAGAATCAATTTACTCAGTAATTAATCTTGTTGCTCATATTTTGTATTTTGTCATCTGTAATCTAACAGGGCTGCAGCATTGAATGCATTCTTCATAGAAGAACAGCACTATTTATACACTTGTTCCAGGAGGATCCCCTATGAGACAGCTAAATCTCCTTTAACAAAACATCACATGTTATGGATCAGTAATGCATATGAAATTATGCAATGACAATGGGAGGGTTATTTGTTGTGAATGTGGAACTTGCAAAGAAACAAAACACACAGGAAGAAACTAGTATTGTAAATTTTATATTACTCACTCAGTGCTTGTCAGTCATGGTTATTGAGTCTTTTAAACCTAATTTATTTACACCCCCACAGTTACTGACTGGACCAGGGGGCCACATAATATCCTTAACTGGTGCAGAATGTTTGAAGGTGCTAGAATTTGTTTGTATGGGTATTCATTTTAATGTGTTCACAATTCAGTCGAGTACAGTGGTTTGTGGAATACTCTACATAGGAACGAATGGTTGGCTTACGGTGATTGGATATTCTGTCTTGGGAGCAGAATCAGAAATCAGAAAAATAATCTCTTAACACCACATTTGATCTTAGGGTAATCAGCTCCCTTAAACAAGCTGAGGCTGGTGATCAGATCCCTGAATTTATGGTAATCAGCTTCCTTAATAGTTGATATTACATTTCAAACATGCTCTTCCATTTATCTATTGTTTCTGTTGAGTAGTATTACAAGGAGCGTACCATTCCGAAAACTATGGTTTGGTCAGCCAAACTTATAATTTTTCACCCCAAAATACTTCTTGACAAAACATATTACAACACAGTAGCACAAATCTTCTATTAGGGACAGTGCATGCAAGTATGTGCTCTCTTTCTAGGTATCTGCATCCAGTAGCTGCAGTTCTCTCTTCTAGAGGCAAACTTACAGTTGTTTTCAGGGTTCCTTGTTGGCCTGCAGGTGTTCCAAGCAGGTTTGCAATGAGCTGAATCTCAGATGCTGGTGAAACAAACATATTGTTTGTTTTCAACCGAGGCCTCCATTTGGTGATGGGGAGCTATTATAATGCTAGGCAGGCATGTCCATGTTAACATGTCTGAGTTCATTCAGGCGACAATCAGCTGAAATGTGTAATGAATTCTATGCAGTCATACAAAGTCGTCCAAAGTTTTCACCTGCATGGGCCTTCCTGAGTAAGATTGGACACCCCTGTGTATAGGTGAATGATTAATTGTTATGAATAAGGTACTGCATTAACATGTGGCTTTGTTAACTATTATCATATCAAAGTACTGTGAGTTTCAGTGCCATAAAATAAAGAACAAAGGAATAGAAAAAATGGATTGTGTCTAGAAAAACATTACCAAATTCTGACTATTTCTTCCGACATGCATTTTGCTTGACAGAGCAACATGGAATAGCAGTTTGTACAGAATCTAAGCACCAGTCCAGAAATGAATGCATAATTTCATAAATTGTGTTCAGCAGGCAACATGAAACAAAAATTACTAAAATACAGCAGACTAAAAAAAAAAAACAGTCAATCAACTGTAAAAACTGACGATTTCTATGAAAGTGAATATCATTTAGATAATGTCCACCTGCTATCACCCATTAAAATCATAATAATCTTAGAGGATATTATGATGTATATTCAATTCATTATACAGGTTGCTCAAATATGTACAGTATGTCTGATAAATTGTGAAATAATGTAGCGTCTCAGCTATACACTGATAAAATCCCATATATTGGACTTGTTTAAACAAGAACCAGTAGGTAATTAATGCAAAGCTGGTATTATGAATTCCACTCTAATAAAGCTCTACAAGATAATGGGAAGCTCATACGACTGTATTTTGCTTACTGTAAAATTAGTTTTGAAGACCACCTTACAGACAATCACCTTTCAGAAAATACATTGATATTTGAGGAATGTGGAGTGAATATTTTTAACGTAATAATGAGCTTCAATGTTTTTTGGAACCAAGGATAAAATAATCCATAGATGATAGGATTTAAAGTGGAATTAAAGTAACCTAGCCAAACAAATGCATCAAAAACAATGGGAGAAGTGCCAAAGTCAGTGTAAGGATCAATTAATGAATTTGAAAAGAACGGCAACCAGCAAATAATGAAGGCACTCACAACAATCCCCAGTGTCTTTGCTGCTTTCCGCTCAGAACGTTGAGAAAGTTTGTTCCTATTTTCCTCATTCACTGTTATTTTATGTTTCATGTCTTCAATCTTTCTTGCATGCTCCCTGGCCACCAAAATAATTTTTGTATACAAACCCATCATAACAAAACAAGGCACAAAAAATTCAATCATGGTGTCCAGAGGACCCCATACAGCATTAAATAAAAGAACGCAACCACCCAAACAATATATCGATGCAATGTCGTCTTCCACGCCCTTTACATTTGCCTTTGAATAAAGAAGAGCGTAGGAGTATGCAGCTGCGATGATCCAGCTCAGAGCACTCATAAGGAATGCAATGGGGATGGTTATCCTTGTGGAATAATGCAGTGGATTGCACACTGCCTGATAGCGGTCTATGGCAATGACAATCAGATGAAAAATGGATGCACATGTGAGGAACATGTCAAAACTGGAGTGCAGTAAACAGAAGGCATCTCCAAAGTACCAGAAGCCCTCAACAGATCTTATCATGCTGAAGGGCATCACGACCATTCCAAGTAGCAGGTCTACCACTGCCAAAGACATCACCAGTATGTTTGTTGGTGAATGAAGCTGTTTAAAGTGCGCGATGGAGATGATGACAACCAGATTCCCAAGAATTGTGAAAATCATTCCTGTCACAAAGAAAATATACAACATGACCTGAGCTGCAATAGATTGATTGCCTTTAATACAGGATCCATTAGTTGAGGGATAATAGTATTCCTGTGCATCAGGCTCCTGGTGTACTAAATCATCCATCCACCTGTTTCCTCACCTTCTCCAAGCCAAAAAGAATTAATTTACTCAGTAATTAATCTTGTTGCTCATATTATTTAACTTGTCATCTGTGGTTTGAAAGGGCTGCAGCAGTGAATTTATTTTTCATGGAAGAACAGCACTATTTATACACTTGTTCCAGGAGGATCCCCTATGAGACAGCTAAATCTCCTTTAACAAAACATCACATGGTATGAATCAGTAATGCATATGAAATTATGCAATGAAAATGGGAGGGTTATTTGTTATGAATGTGGAACACAGAAGAAAAACACATAGGAAGAAATTAATATTGTAAATTGTTTATCACTCATTCAGTGCTTGTCAGTCATGGTTATTGAGTCTTTTTAACCAAATTTGTCTACACCCACACAATTACTGGAGGATCCCCTATGAGACAGCTGAATCTCCTTTAACAAAACATCACATGTGATGGAAATGTAATCTAAAGGTTGCAAGTTCAATTCCTGAGTATGACATTGCTGTTGTACCCTTGAGAAAGGTACTTAACCTGCATTGTTTCAGTATATATCCAGCTGTGTAAATGGATGCAATAAATATGCTGTGTAAAATGTTGTGTAAGTCACTCTGGATACGATTGTCTGCTAAATACATGTAATGTAATGCATATGAAATTATGCAATGAAAATGGGAGGGTTATTTGTTTTGAATGTGGAACACAGAAGCAAAACACATATGAAGAAACTAATATCGTTAATTTCTGATCACTACTTCAGTGCTTGTCAGTCAGTCTTTTTAACCTAATTTGTTTACATAATTATCACATAATTGCCTTTTCTAGTGCAGGAAATTTGAAGGTGCTTGAATTTGTTCATATATGTATTCATTTTAATGTGTACACAATTCAGTCGAGTACAGTGGTCTGTGGAATATTTTACATAGGAACGAATGGTTGGCTTACACTGATTGTATATTCTGTCTTGGGAGCAGAATCAGAAATAAGAAAAATAATCTCTTAACACCACATTTGATTTTAGGGTAATCAGCTCCCTTAAACAAGCTGAGGTTGGTGATCAGATCCCTGAATTTACAGTAATCATCTTCCTTAACAGTTGACATTACATTTAAACCATGCTCTTCCACATATCTATTGTCTTTGCTGAGTAGTATTACAAGGAGCGCAACATTCTGAAAACCTTAACAGCAGCTCATTTTGATTGCATTTAAACCCGTTACCACGGGTTTACACCCAACACGGCATTCCCATGGTGCTCTTTCTGGAAGTCATCCATTTTCAATGGAGAGAGAGGCGACCCACGTAATTCCTACTGCACTCTGCCAAACTGCTTATAATAATTGACACTCTTGCTTAGCTAGCAAGTGATTGTTTAGGTCATCGGTGCACAAACTATGGTTCGGTCAGCCAAACTTATAATTTTTCACCCCAAAATACTTCTTGACAAAACATATTACACCACTGTAGCACAAATCTTCTGTTAGGGACAGTGCATGCAAGTATGTGCTCTCTTTCTAGGTATCTGCATCCAGTAGCTGCAGTTCTCTCTTTTAGAAGCGAACTTAGTTGTTTTCAGGGTTCCCTGTTGGCCTGAGGTGTTCCAAGCAGGTTTGCAACTGGCTGAATCTCAGATGCTGGTGCAAACATCTTGTTTGTTTTAAACCAAGACCCCCATTTGGTGATGGGGAGCTACTGTAATGGTAGCCAGGCGTGTTCATGTTAACATGTCTGACTTCATGCAGGCGGCAATTGCCTGAAATGTGTAATGAATTCTATGCAGTCATACAAACTCATCCAAAGTTTTCACCTGCATGGGCCTTCCTGAGTAAGATTGGACACCCCTGTGTATAGGTATAATGATTAATTGTTATGAATAAGGTACTGCATTAACATGTGGCTTCAATAAGTATTATCGTATCAAAGTACTGTGAGTTTCAGTGCCATGAAATAAAAAAACTAAGGAATCGAAAGAAATGGACTGTGTCAAGAAAAACATTACCAAATTCTGAATATTTCTTCCGACATGCATTTTGCTTGACAGAAGAACATGGAAAAGCAGTTTGTACAGAATATAAGTACCAGTCCAGGAATGGATGTATAATTTCATTAAGTGTGTTCAGAAGGCACCATGAAACAACATTTATCAATTGACCCTAAAATAAAGCAGACTAGAAAAAAAAGAACAGTTGTCAATCAACTGTAAAACCTGACAATTTCTATGAATGTGAATATCACTTAGATAATGTCAACCTGCTATCACCCCTCAAAAGAAAATATAAAAAAAACAACCATAGAGGATATTATGTTGTATATTCAATTAATTATACAGATTGTTGAAATATGTGCAGAATGTCTGATGAATTTTGAAATAATGTAGCATCTCAGCTATACACTGATAAAATCCCATATATTTGACTTGTTTAAATAAGAACCAGTAGGTAATTAATGCAAGGCTGGTATTATGAATTCCACTTTAATAAAGCTCTACAAGATAAAGATAAAGGGAAGCTCATTAGACTGCATTTTTGTTTACTGTAACCTTACAGACAATCACCTTTAAGAAAATACATTGATATTTGAGGAATGTGGAGTGAATATTTTTAATGTAATAATGAGCTTCAATGTTTTTTGGAACCAAGGATAAAATAATCCATAGATGATAGGATTTAAAGTGGAATTAAAGTAACCTAGCCAACCAAATGCATCAAAAACAATAGGAGGAGTGGCAAAGTTAGTGTAAGGATCAATTAATGAATTTGAAAAGAACGGCAACCAGCAAATAATGAAGGCACTCACAACAATCCCCAGTGTCTTTGCTGCTTTCTGCTCAGAACGTTGAGAAAGTTTGTTCCTATTTTCCTCATTCACAGGTATTTTATGTTTCATGTCTTCAATCTTTCTTGCATGCTCCCTGGCCACCAAAAATATTTTTGTATACAAACCCATCATAACAAAACAAGGCACAAAAAATTCAATCATGGTGTCCAGAGGACCCCATACAGCATTAAATAAAAGAACACAACCACCCAAACAATTTATCGATGCAACGTCATCTTCCACGCCCTTTACATTTGCCTTTGAATAAAGAAGAGCGTAGGAGTATGCAGCTGCGATGATCCAGCTCAGAGCACTCATAAGGAATGCAATGGGGATGGTTATCCTTGTAGAATAATGCAGTGGATTGCACACTGCCTGATAGCGGTCTATGGCAATGAAAATAAGATGAAAAATGGATGCACAGGTGAGGAACATGTCAAAACTGGAGTGCAGTAAACAGAAGGCATCTCCAAAGTACCAGAAGCCCTCAACAGATCTGATCATGGTGAAGGGCATCACAACCATTCCAAGTAGCAGGTCTACCACTGCCAAAGACATCACCAGTATGTTTGTTGGTGTATGAAGCTGTTTAAAGTGCGCGATGGAGATGATGACAACCAGATTCCCAAGAATTGTGAAAATCATTCCTGTCACAAAGAAAATATACAAGGTGACCTGAGCTGCAATGGTTTGATTTCCTTTAATACAGGATCCATTAGTTGAGGGATAATAGTATTCCTGTGCATCAGGCTCCTGGTGTACTAAATCATCCATCCACCTGTTTCCTCACCCTCTCCAAACCAAAAAGAATAAATTTACTCAGTAATTAATCTTGTTGCTCATATTTTGTACCTTGTCATCTGTAGTCTAACAGGGCTGCAGCACTGAATGTATTCTTCATAAAAGAACAGCACTATTTATACACTTGTTCCAGGAGGATCCCCTATGAGACAGCTAAATCTCCTTTAACAAAAGATCACATGATGTGGACCTGTAATGCATATGAAATTATGCAATGAAAATAGGAGGGTTATTTGTTTTAAACGTGGAACACAGAAACAAAACACATATGAAGAACCTAATATTGTTAATTTCTTATCACTCATTCAGTGCTGGTCAGTTAGTCTTTTTAACCTAATTTGTTTACATAATTGCCTTTACTAGTGCAGGACATTTGAAGGTACTAGAATTTGTTCATATATGTTTAAATTTTAATGTGTACACAATTCAGTGGAGTACAGTGGTTTGTAGAATACTCTACATAGGAACGTATGGTTGGCTAACACTGGTTGAATATTCTGTCTTGGGAGCAGAATCAGAAATCAGAAAAATAATTTTTAACATGACATTTGATCTTAGGGAAATCAGCTCCCTTAAATAAGCTGAGGTTGGTGATCAGATCCCTGAATTTGCAATAATCTGCTTCCTTGACAGTTGAGATTGCATTTAAACCATGCTCTCCCACATATCTATTGTCTTTGCTGAGTAGTATTACAAGGAGCATATCATTCTGAAAACCATAACAGCTGCTCATTTTGACTGCATTTAAGAGTTCAAAAATGACTTTAAAAATGTTAACAGAGAAATTAAACAATGCTCAGAGCATACATATGGGAACTTCTGTTTCTGAAAAAAATAGTTACTCTATTAGGAACGGATGTGTATCAATTGGGTCGTGAAATCTTTATGAGTTACCACGGGTTTACACCAAACACGGCATTCTCGTGGTGCTCTTGCCGGAAGCTATTCATTTTCAATGGAGAGGGATGTGACCCACATAATTCCTACTGCACTCTACCGAACTGCTTATAATAGTTGTCACTGACACACTTGCTTAGCTAGAACGTTCTTGTTTAGGTCATCCGTGCACATGGTTCGGTCAGCCAAACTTAGGTCATGGGGGATATCCATTTGGTCATGGTATTGTGTATCTTACAGCAACATTGCAATGCAGTTAAGTCTATATGAAGAAAGTGTTAGCATTTATTAATGTTATTCTGTGAAAAAAATAAAATTGACGGCTTTAGCTAAACATCACACAGTCCAGTCTTTTTGTACTTTTGACATCAAAAACAAACAAACAAAAAATAAAAAATAAAAAATAAAAAATAAAAAATAAAAAATAAAAAAGTGAATCTGTAGCATTAATGACTGTTGCATTAATGAGATTAAATGTTTTGTTTTATCCCATGGTTTTTTTGTCTGGCAGCTTGGAGCACTCATTCTATGCTCATTGTTAATTTGACAACACTTCCTGTGATTAATTGGCAGTTAATTTCAGTACCTTTATCCTTACTTTTTGCTTTTAGGTATGAAAAACATGGCTATTGTCAGCAGTTTAATAATTAATTATCAATGAATTATTATTAATGAAAATGACATGTGTTCAGGTCATGAAAAGCATGGTTTGATGTCTTTGGGTCATGGCTGAAAAAGTTTCTGCAGTGGCGTGAGGTATGATTGCTAAACTATACTACGTGTTCTGGGCATTAATATCTTAGGCAGGAATGGTCAGCACTAATATGCAGAACGCTTGCTGGAAGACTATTACATGCAATTTCCTATATGCTTTGTGATTCCTATACTTTCTCTTCTTCGTTGACCAAATTCACACTCTTGTCTTCCAAACCTCATCTGATCACGTAATCAGGATCCCTTAATCTGCTGAGACAGATCTGAGAAACGAAGACCCTAACTGCCCCTTGATGTTCGTCTTAATGACAACTCAACCCTTACTGGGTTACATACAATTAAAGGTGTCAGTAAAGACTTTTGTGCTAAGTGATGTAATGGTCTGTTGCCCTCCATGTCTTTCCTTTTGGGTGGTTGTCAAGGGAGATGGTGTCAGTTTAGTAATTGAACCTCTGGGTGATGAGCTAACCATCTACAGTAATTAAGAAACCGTAGTGTGAAGGCATACAGGTAGTCAGAGATGCTGTCCACAGACTGAACCCAGTGCAGTAGAAATAGAGGCCATGCAAAATGCAAGCTAACCATCATTTCATACACAAAAAGGGTGAAATCTGGATTGGGGGGGGGGGGGGTATAGAAAAATTGTAGTCAATGGCTTCACTATTTTATGGGTTGTCTTTTTATTAATTGATTCACTCATTAATTCACATCTAGCGAGAGCTGTTTCCATGAACCTAAACTTATTTGCTTATTTGTGGCATGTCATTCAACACACTAGTAGTAACTACAAAGGCTGCATAATTTGTTTGAAAATGGTTTTAATGTAAAATAGTGTAAATTGCATAAAGGAAATGTTTGGTACCAAAAACAAAATGCTACTAGCTGTTATGACCCGGTCTAGGTCAGCCAGTAACATGAAAAACAAAAGGATAAGGAGGTGGGGGATGGGTACTGGGAATGATAACTGCAGACAGATTAGCAACTCTGGCCCCTATCTGCCTATCCAAAATGAACTAACATGGCTAGTCTTGAATGGTCTGTCTGGTATGGGACGGCTTTGAACGCTGAGCTTCCAGACACTTGGAGCCATATTTACTATGGATTAGCAGTGCTTTTATAGACGCTAACAAGACAACCAGCATTTTAAAAAAATATATTTACATAGGTGATTAGCGCTGGTAAAACAAGACAAACGTGGCATCCGTAAAATTTGCATGTTTGGGTTAATGCACATGTATTTTAGGATGTTCTGATGTTATACCGTAAAAATATGTGAGGAGAGATAGGAAATATATGCTTATGACCTGCTAAAACCGATTTATCCCAGCTGGTGGCCCTTGTAGCAAAGGTGGGCCTCTCAATGGAAAACAACACCATGTTTTCCAATACCAGCGCACATGATTACGTCAGTTGAGCCTATTTAGATGAATCTGCTGAGACCGCACCACATACATCCAACATAAAGCTGCTGTTTTGTTGGTCTGTTTCTTGCATAAACGAAGGAACCAAGGGACTCTGTTAGCACCTCTCTGTGAGGTTAGCCTTTTAATGATGATTTGACTCTCAGTGGCATCCTGGTAATCAAAGGTGTCAGTACATGCAGTCCCATTAAATGATGCAATCATTTGCTCTCCTGCAAATGTCCTCACTGGAGGGGAATTAATGAGGCACATATTTATCTTTGAGCCACACTTCTTTATACTATTTTATGTGTTTTTGTGCCCTTGCTTTCTCACAATGTGCAGAAGGGATAAATACAAGCATAATTTATTTCATAATTCTTTCCTAGAAGAGGAATTATACTGCAAAACAACATAAACCTCATTTAACAGATAAAGGTGTAATTAATTAAGCCTCACTTAATGACTGGCTAAAGCAATCTCTGTACAGAGATATCGGCAGCTAAAGGTGCAAATTTGGGAGGAATACACGTCATAATGACATACACCTCTATGCTTTCTCATCTTTGAAGCATTACAAGAAACGAGAACAAAATTTAGATTTTTGACACTGCACACAATGGGATTTCTTTGCTTCTATGGCTCCTGAGGTGTGGAAGGGTGGGAGCAGGGTCAGATAAGGACTGTCACAAATCTGAAAGTTGACACATTCACACATTAAAGTTGCCCTATTTTGTTGGAAGCAGGGCTGAGCACTATATGTGGATGATATTATCCACTTATTCATGGTTTTAGCCTTTATAAAGCATCCAAACACGAGTATGTTAGGTGGTAATCCAACACAGTGATATTTGAAGACAAATATTTGTTAAATCCAGTTAGTCGTCAACAATCCATATAGACATTAAGATTTTAAATCAGTGATTTCAATTGAATAATACAGATTGCATTCAACTTAAAATAAAAAAGATCTTGGTCTTTGAAAGGCATTATCTGGTTATGCTGATATATGGTTATGCAGAAGGTAATGAAGCAATAAAACTTTCAAAGAAGAAGAAACTCCGGGATACCTCAGGTTTTGTAAACATTTGCAAGACCCTCTGTGTGACTCTAATTGCCCCACAAATGTTTCCTTTGATGTTTGTAGAGAGGATAGCAGGGATACAGAGCATTACTATGGATAAAACAGAACAAGCTACTTAATCATAAGCAACACTGCCTGGACTATGAGCAAGGCTGTCATATCAATTTATATTGCCTGTTTCTTAAACGATCTAAAGACTAGATATCCGACAATATTCTGAAAACCTTAAATCTGGAATTTGGCCACATCAATGTGCCCCCTCGTTTTGAAAAACCGTTATGTGAATCACAAAAACTCTAGTTGAACGTGCATCTTTATTTCATGCATTTCTTTGTTTCCCATTCAGCTGAAAAATTATGTTTCTATTCTTTTTATTTTACATGTATCGCCTGCACCCACCCGGTATCAACTTTTCACCTTAGATTTAGCCCAGCCGTGGCCATAGGTTCTTCCTATTGGTGCAACATAATTTGTCAATTCAAGAGCTTGTAATAATAGACTGCATTAATTTTGTGGGGCGGCACGGTGGTGCAGTGTGTAACACTGTCGCCTCACAGCAAGAAGGTCATGAGTTCGAATCTCGGCTTGGGGCCTTTCTGTGCGGAGTTTGCATGTTGTCCACGTGGGTTTCCTCCTGGTACTCCGGCTTCCTCCCACAGTCCAAAGACATGCAGGTAGGCCAATTGGAGACCTTAAATTGCCCATAGGTATGAGTGTGTGAGTGAATGGTTTGTGTGCCCTGTGATAGATTGGTGGCCTTTCCAGGGTGTATTCCTGCCTCTTGCCCAATGCACGCTGGGATAGGCTCCAGCACCCCACGCGATCCTGTTCAGGATAAGCGGGTATAGATGATGGATGGATTAATTTTGTGTTTTTTATTTAGTATGAATCAGTATGTTTGGAATATACACACTTTATTATCTTTTGGCAAACTATGCAAAACAACTGATCTTTCAAAGCCATTTACCTCATTTACCTATAAAATAAGCTTTATTTGTATCAATTACTTACACTTGTGACCTGTTGTTAAGGAAGCCTAATGATCTCACAGGGGATATTCCCTTATAAATGAAGTCATTCTCATACAAGGAATACATTTTGTGCTCTCTCATGCAAAAGAAGCTGTATAGGCAGTTTACAACAAGATTTTTCTTTTATGCTTGTTCTATATTATCAATTGATTGACTTTGACTTCAAGGGTTTGATGTGATGACGTGAGCTGGGTTAAAGAAAACAATGGATATTTTGAAACATCAGGACCTCAATGCACCACAATTCTGTTTTCCATCAGTTAATGGATCCTGCATTAAAATCAGTCAGACTTGGGCGGCTCAGTTTATCTTGTATATTTTCTTTGTGGCAGGAATGATTTTCACAATTCTTGGGAACTTGGTTGTCATCATCTCCATTGCACACTTTAAACAGCTCCATACACCAACAAACATACTGGTGATGTCTTTGGCAGTAGCAGACCTGCTACTTGGAATGGTTGTGATGCCCTTCAGCATGATAAGATCTGTTGAGGGCTGCTGGTACTTTGGAGATGCCTTCTGTTTACTGCACTCCAGTTTTGATATGTTCCTCACCTGTGCATCCCTTTTTCATCTGATTTTCATTGCCATAGACCGCTATCAGGCAGTGTGCAATCCACTGCATTATTCCACAAGAATAACCATCCCCATTGCATGGCTTATGAGTGCTCTGAGTTGGGTAATTGCAGGTGTATACTCCTATGGCCTTCTTTATTCGAAGGCTAATGTAAAAGGGCTGGAAGCACATATTGCATCGATTTATTGTTTGGGTAGTTGCATTCTGCTATTCAATTCTTTGTGGGGGGTCCTGGATACCTTAATTGCATTTTTTCTGCCTTGCTCTATTATGATGGGTTTTTATGTCAAAATATTTTTTGTGGCCAGGGAGCATGTCAGAAAGATTGGAGACATGAATCATCAAAAGCAATTGAATGAGGAGAATAAGAACAAACTGTCTCGAAGTTCTGAGCGCAAAGCAGCAAAAACCCTGGGAATTGTTATGGGGGTCTTCATTCTTTGCTGGATGCCTTTCTTTGTGAACATGATAATTGATCCGTACACTAACTTTAGCACTCCTGTAATCATCTTTGACGTGCTTGTCTGGCTAGGTTACTTTAATTCTACTTTAAATCCTATAATCTACAGTTTATTTTATCCTTGGTTTCAAAAAGCATTAAAACTTATTGTCTCTTTGAAAATATTAAATCCAAGTTCTTCAAATATGAATCTATTTATTGAAAGATAATTATAAAATGGCTTCATGTCTTGCATTTTTTAAGAGTAAATATTTGTTCCAATCTTTGAGTCAGGCAATATTTGTGCCTTGTTCACATGATTCTTAATCTAGCCCTATCTGTTATACAATACAATACAATACAATACAATACTTATTTGTCCCTCAGGGGGAAATTTGTTTTCACAGCTTTGCTTTGCAGGCCTCACATAAATACATAGATACATACAGTATATATATAACACACATATAATAATACATAGATACATACAGTAATAAATACATAGATACATACAGTATATACATATAACACACCTGACAGTATAGTATTATAGTTTTGGAATAAAAGATAATTTTTATTTTACTTAATATAATCAGTAATCCAAAATTGCTGGCTTGCCTCACTTAATGTCAAGATTGCAGCTGGACACTATGCTTATTCTTCATATACTGTAACCTGAACTTTCAGCCTTCTAACTACAGGTTCAGTAGCTTAACTACTGTAATTTTATTTGATAGTGTAGTCTCCACAACCACTATCTCCCCAGCTAACTGAAATTATTATCAAAAACTGTTTAAAATAATGAGGGATTCTAGGCAGTTTAAAGTAATAATCTCGAAGATTTTCATTAAAATAAACGTCTGTTAAGTCACTATCTGTCGCTGAATTAGGTAACACAATGGTGATTGAGCCTGTTATTATATTCATTTATATTATTATTATTATTATAATTTATGATTAAAGAACTGGGTGTCTGTGGCGACATTCCCGGGAAAAAAATCACAAGAGGCGCATAGATAGTGACGCGTTTTCCATCACCCATCAGTGGTTGGTCTGCCAGAGAGGGTAGGCGGAGCTAACGCAACAGGCTTGCTCTTCAGTTCACTTGTGTGTGAGCGGCGTACTGTTTTTTCCGGTGTCTGCTAGAGTTAAAGGGGGGGGAGTTATGGAACCCTAATAAGTTTTTGTGTAACATGAGAGGTCATATTATTTGTTGATGTAGTTTCGTATTACATTTGATGACAATGTAACGTTACTAAATTACATAGCTATTTGCACAGCTAACGCTAGCTACCGGACCATGTCAATAAAGGCAACATCAGTTTAGACAACGTTGCGCACAGTATCCATCTCTCATATCAGGTAACGTTGCATTAGCCAGCTAGCTAATGTAATTAACACAATCTAATGTCAGCTAACAATTAGAAAAATGCTAGCTAACGCTACCGACCGGTACCGACCTCCCAAACCACCTCTCAAATGCAATGCTACCTTGTTGCAGAATTGCAATGTAGCTAACTAACGGCCAGGTCAGATCAATGATTCGCAACGAGACTGGATGCAACTTGCAAAATTCCAAGACGTCTGATTGTAAACGTTCTAAAACTGCACTTGGCGATTTGACAAGGTGGGTCTTTTGAGACCCTAGGCAACGGCTTCAGAGGCTCTGCAACTAACCAGTTCACACCGCTGCAATTTTCTCTGCAACATTCTAAAACCGTTTCATCTCATTGCGAATCATTGATCTTAACTGGCCTTAACGTTACCGTTATTTACATTGCCATCAAGTTCATCAATATATAAGCCGGGGTATAGGTGGAGCAGAGCCAGGTCTGATTTCTGTGTAAAGATGTCAAGCTGGAGAAAACTAAATAAAAGAATATGGCAGTATGGATTAGCGTTGTTATTATTTTATTATGCTTCCTCAAATGTTCCTTCAACCTTGATGCCCTTTTTTGATGAAATCTCCTTTGTTTTTGTTTCATTCTTCTTATTCTTATTGCTAATTTAACACCTAGCTCAGCTTGATTCTCGAACAGTTTAGCTAGCAAAACCAGAAACAAGGCAGTTGTTTTAAAAATATCACACAACAATCACTCCCGATGATGATGCACAAGATACATAATTGCACGAGCCACAGCGAATCCCGCAAATTCTTCTCTGCACTGTAAAGATGTTCATACTGAGCAAAAGGTGGATAAAGAATGTTTGTGGAAATTGATTATCACTAATTCTACCCCAGGTCTGCTACAGCATTTTAACCCGGCTCGGCAGTGTAAAGAGAGCTTAAGTTAGCCTAATGTTAGACAATGAATGAGTATGTACATAACGTTACTTGTACAACAACCATTTTTATTCAGTAAATAATAAGTGTAATAGTTGGCGTGGCCCGGGTGCCAACTGACTGACGTCACACAGGTGACACTGGTTGGATCCGGTTGGATCTATGGGAAGTGAGGTCCAAAAACACACCTGCAATTACCGCTTCTCGCCATTGGTACCGCCAAAGAGAACGAAACTGAAAACTTAGAGATTGTAACTTTAAGTAATATATTACACTGAAAACGGGTTTTTATTAGAAATAAGTAATTACAGTAACTTAAAAGCTAACGCGTGTTAATAGAATAAACTCATATTTCTGGATAGTTTCGATAATTCTTTAATCACTGAATTAACCCAAGTTCAAGTTAAATACAGTTAGTTGTAATCTCACCTTCAGGCAAAATATTTTCCATGTAACCTAATCTATATGGACATTAAGGTTTTCAATCAGTGATTTCAATTAAATGTTACAGATTTCATTCAACCTAAAATCAATAGGAACATGGTCTTTGAAAGGCATTCTCTGGCAATGTTGATGTCCAGAAGGCAATGAAGTAATAAAAGTTTCAAAGAAGAAGAAACTCCAGGATAAGCTGGGTTTTGTAAACATGTGCAAGACCCTCTGTGTGAGTCTAATTGCCCCACAGATGTATCCTTTGATGTTTGTAGAGAGGAGAGCAGAGATACAAAGCATTACTATTGTTAAAACAGAACAAGCTACTTAATCATAAGCAACATTGCCTGGACGATGAGCAAGTTTGTCAGATCAAATTATATTGGCTTTTTCTTAAAGGTGATGATATAAAAACTACATATTTTGCAAACCAAAAATCTGTAATCGGGCTAAATCAATGCGCCCCCTCATTTTGAAAAACCGTTAAGTGAATCACAGAAGCTCTAGTTGAGCGTGCATCTTTATTTCATGCCTTTCTTTGTTTACCATTCAGCTGAAAAATTATGGATGTCTGTATGCTTTTTATTTTACATGTATCACCCACTCCCACCCAATATCCATTTTTCACCTTAGATTTAACCAAGCCTTGGCCATAAGCTGTTCCTATTGGTGCAAAATCATTTGTCAATTCAAGAGCTTGCAATAATAGACTGCATCCATTTTTTGTTTTTTATTTAGTATGAATCAGTATGTTTGGAATACATATACTGTATTGTATTTTGACAAACTATGCAAGACAACTAATCCATTTACCTCAGTACGGCTTTATTTGTATTAATTATTTACACTTTGCGTGACCTGTTGCTATGGAAGTCTAGTGATCTCACAGGGGACATTCCCTTATAAATGAAGTCATTCTCATAAAAGGGATGCATTTGGTGCTCTCTCACGTAAAGGAAGCTGTATAGCCAATTTACAACTGAACAACAAGATTTTTCCTTTATACTTGTTCTATGTTATGAATTGATTGACTTTGACTTCAAGGGTTTGAAGAGATGACGTGATCAAAGAAAACAATGGATATTTTGAAACATCAGGAACTCAATGCACCACAATTCTGTTATCCATCAGTTAATGGATCCTGCATTAAAATCAGTCAGACTTGGCCGGCTCAGTTTATCTTGTATATTTTCTTTGTGGCAGGAATGATTTTCACAATTCTTGGAAACTTGGTTGTTATTATTTCCATTGCTCACTTTAAACAGCTCCATACACCAACAAACATACTGTTGATGTCTTTGGCAGCAGCAGACCTGCTACTTGGAATGGTTGTGATGCCCTTCAGCATGATAAGATCTGTTGAGGGCTGTTGGTACTTTGGAGATGCCTTCTGTTTACTGCACTCCAGTTTTGATATGTTTCTCACCTGTGCATCCCTTTTTCATCTGATTTTCATTGCCATAGACCGCTATCAGGCCGTGTGCAATCCACTGCATTATTCCACAAGAATAACCATCCCCATTGCATGGCTCATGAGTGCTCTGAGTTGGGTAATTGCAGGTGTATACTCCTATGGCCTTCTTTATTCGAAGGCTAATGTAAAAGGGCTGGAAGCACATATTGCATCGATATATTGTTTGGGTAATTGCATTCTGCTCGTCAATTCTTTGTGGGGGGTCCTGGATAGCTTAATTGCATTTTTTCTGCCTTGCTCTATTATGATGGGTTTTTATGCCAAAATATTTTTTGTGGCCAGGGAGCATGTCAGAAAGATTGGAGACATGAATCATCAAAAGCATTTGAATGAGGAGAATAAGAACAAACTGTCTCGAAGTTCTGAGCGCAAAGCAGCAAAAACCCTGGGAATTGTTATGGGGGTCTTCATTCTTTGCTGGATGCCTTTCTTTGTAAACTTGATAATTGATCCGTACATTAACTTTAGCACTCCTGTAATCATCTTTGACGTGCTTGTGTGGCTAGGTTACTTTAATTCTACTTTAAATCCTATAATCTACAGTTTATTTTATCCTTGGTTTCAAAAAACATTTAAAATCATTGTTTCTTTGAAAATATTAACTCCAAGTTCTTCAAATATTAATCTATTTATTGAAAGATAATTATAAAATGGCTTCATGTCTTGCATTTTTTAAGAGTGAATCTTTGTTCCAATATTTGAGTCAGCCAATTTGTGCCTTGTTCACACGTCTCTTAATCTAGCCCTATTCTTCTGCTATAGTACTGGAATATAAGAGAATGTTTATTTTACGTAATATTGTCAGTAATCCTAAAATACTGGTTCGCCTCGTTTAATGTCAAGATAGCAGCTGGACACGATTCTTATTGTTCATATGCTGTTAGTTACCACAAAACCTGAACTTTCAGCCTTCTAACTACAGGTTCAGTAGCTTAACTACTGTAATTTTATTTGATAGTGTAGTCTCCACAACCACTATCGCGCCAACTTACAAAAATTATTAACAAAAGCTCTTCAAAATAATATAGGATTATAGGCAGTTTAAGTTATATATTACACTGAAAAATGGTATGTATTAGAAATAAGTAATTACAGTAACTTAAAAGCTAACACGTGTTAATAGAATAAACTCAATTTTTTTGGATATTTTCGATAATTGTTTAATAACTGAATTAACCCAAGTTCAAGTTTCACTTGTTGAATGCATGACATTGCATTCAGTGAATGAAAGGCTCTATTGTCGATAAAAATGAATCAACTATGTTTCTAGTTTTCATACTCCAATTTTTGTATTACGTTTACTTTCCACTGTGTGTATGTGCATGCAGTATGTATATATTGTACGGTGAGCTCCATAATGTTTGGGACAAAGACACTTTTCTTATCTTGGTCTGTACTCCACAATTCTTGATTAAAAAAAAATTCACATATGGTTAAAGTGCACATTCTCAGCTTTTATTTAAGGTATTTTTCTACATTTTGCTTTCACCATGTAGAAATTAAAGCAGTTTTTAAAATAAATAATCTTACATTTAAAGGCATCATATTGTTTGGGATAACTGGCATCACATGTGTTTCTAATTAGTCAGGTGTGTTCAATGGCTTCTTTAGTGCAGGTATGAGAGAGCTTTCAGTGTCTAGGTTTGGTTCCAGTCTTTTGTCTTTGGAGTCTGTTATTGGTGTTTATCAACATGAGGCCCAGTGTTGTGCCAATGAAAGTCAAGGAAGCCATTATGAGACATTATCGCACACACACGGACATACACACCCACAAAAGATTTGGAATCTCAATTTTAATCAAGAAAATTGGTAAAATTCTCATTTTATCCAGAATTTTGCAGCCCTAGTCAACATGGAGCAAAATCCTTAAGGAATGTTTCCATCACCTTGTTGAATCCATGACTGTTCTGGAGGGGTCCTACTCCTTACTAGTTAGCTATGTCAGAGTATATGTTACTGGATGCAAAGCCTAGGGTGTTGTTGACTATCGTGTCTTGTTTGGGCTACATTGTTTGTAATGGGTGAGAAATTGGCAGCCTATGTTTATATGGTGCTGAACTTGCTTGCTGTCTCCAATCCTATATATATAGTATCTACATTTGGTATCCAACATCTTCTATGTATTTTGTTTTTAGTTGGGCTATTTTTTCAAGATTGGATGATGATTGGGAGGGCTGAGTGTTTTCAAATCTGGCAACACAGGTAAAAAGTAATCTTTCTAGGTATATGACTTAAAGTGACATGCTGTTATTGCATCTGAGGCCACAGGGTAGGACAGTGGTTCTCAGACTTTATCCTGGGGTATTACTGTTTATGCTGGTTTTCAATCCAACGGCAATTGCCATCCAAGTATTTTAGCAAGCTGTACATTTTTCTTAATTACGCTTTTCATGTTTAGACAAATTATAGACCCTCATAACTGATATTATGTCAGAAATACCCATGCATGCCATGAAGAATAAAAGTCCCATATTCATACTGGTGAATATTACAAACAGTTGCATGAAGACAGGTAAAAATGTACTAACTGGTCAAATTGAAGACTAAGTTGAATCGATAGACTCCTAATTCAAAGAAAATTATTAAAAAACAAATGATAACAAGCCAAATGTATAGTATTGATAAGTTTGAAGGGGAATTTAAATTAAAATTAGCTGTCAGCCAACTCTCTACCTGTTGTGAGTGAAGAGATATAGCCCCAAACTAATGTGCATGCTCCAGGTACCTGCTTTACTGAAGATTACAACGGGTGGATGCTTACAGTCTATCAGCAGGCATCAGACAACAGCAGTCACAGGTTGTCACTCCTACTGAATACAAATGTATGTTGGGACTGAGCATTACTCGGTAGCAGGCTAGCTACTTAAGAAAACAATTCCGGGTTTATGTGTTCAGCTTACTTAATTGATTAAATTCTACTAAATTCTACTAAAAAGAAAATGAGAAAAGTGTGGCAAATTGCAAGTGTTTACCATGACTACGATTCAAATAACTGCAGTTTATGCAGTTGACTGGTAGCATGCAATTTCAGACATGGTTACGACTTGTGCAATATTTAGTTGTCGTAATAAATACGAAAAGAACAGACGTTTTTATAGAATACCAGTAGTGAGACAGAATGAGGAAGAGACAAAGGTATTAAGCCAGGCAAGGAAAAGTGGATGGTTGACATTGTTGACATTCCCTCATAGGATAGTTGATACGGATATTCACCATATCTACGTGAATACATTTCATAAAAACATTCAATAAATTGTCTAACAAAATTGTCATGCTTGTCCCATGTTAATTCATTTATTGCCGTTTTTATGGCTTTTCTATATGACACATCAACAACGAAATGCACAAGACCTGCTTGACTTGTCATTTTAGTGGAAAAAAGACAGAAGTAGCATTACCAGTTCTTCTGGCACTTAAAAATGATATGTTTTCAGTGTAGGGTTTTTGGTCACTTCTTGTGTAGTTACACTGTCTGCCATGTTTGGGTGATTACCTCAATTCGGATTTGGGTCAATTACCTCATTCTACTACAAGCATGGATTTAAATATGTTTAGTTGTTTGTTCGTCAAATTTCTGTGTTCTTTTTAAAACACGTGCTTCTTATACTTGAGTAGCAATTGCAATAAAGCCTATAAGTAGCCTATAATTAAATTATTGTATGAATGGGTCATTATGTACGATGGGAGATTTCTTTTGCTGAAATTGCGTACTATAACTTGCTATGTTTCATAGAACCAAATTTACTTTGCATGTAGGCTTACAGTCTCTGGGTGAAATTCTTAACCCCTTCATGCAAGCACCCTAGTGGCTAGGATGCTCACTGAATTGAAAAATAAACAAGAGAAATTCTTGTGTAATTATTCCATGTCACTCTACTATCTACTCTAATAGCTTTAGTGCCATTTTTCCTTGTTAAATGTGACATTAATAACTAGTTTATTGCATGCACCTCCACAACAAACAGTCCAGACACTCAAATGTGTAGCCTGTATATTATGGATATTACCAGGCTATATAGGGTATGCCGTTGTTGAACCCACCCACTGAATTATGTTCAACTTGCGACCAGATTCGAACTTGTAAAAAATTAGACCTTTCGAAAGAATTTCAACACGCAACCAAAATTTCGACATGCGAAAGGTTTCACAAAAGGATTTTGCTTTTAATAAAATATTTTTTTTAATTTGCATAATAAAGACTTAAGCCGCGTTTCCACCGCAGGAACTATACCCCGGAACTAGGAACCTTTTGAGGAACTCAGTGCGTTTCCACCGCAGGAACTAGGGTCTAAATTTAGTTCTGGGGGCTTTGTTTTACCCCCCAAAACGTTCCTGCTCGGGGGGTAGTACTTTCCGAAAGTACAGGAACCTTTTGGGTGGAGCTTGCAGCGCTGAACATTTCTGATTGGTCGAGTACTCGTAGCATTTGTGTTGTATTTATTTTCCGCCATTACCCGCCATGTTTGAAAATATGCAGCGGCAAACCAATTTATTTTCATAGTAACTTCAAATCAAACTTGTATGTTATGCGGCGCAGTAGCCTACTTTTGGTTATAACCTGTCAACGTCTTGGAATTATAACGTGTGCTCTTCTGTTCTTTTCTTGCTTTAGTATTCGTTTTATAAAATGCTAAGCATTCGTGCTGGGACAGCATATTACGTAGGCTACCAAAACATTCAAACGGATTAATTCGGTTGCTGAATATTTTCTTCCGGATTTTCTTTGTTAGCCCGTTGTAATTGACTCAAAACGTTTGATAGTTATGTGAGGTATGCGGTAGTTCTGCATAATTAACATTGGTGATACAGTACAAGCAAACTGGAAATCACCTTCCGCACTTTTTATCCGGGTAAAATAACAGGTTAATTCTAGTAATCTTCGCTTTATCTTTTTCAGACTGCCGTAATTTTACTCAATTTTACTGCCATTTTTCAATTCCACTAAAAGACCAGGAACACTATGGACTCATTTACGGTGCATGGTTCGCATCTGGAGGGCACACTTCGCTGCTCGGCTCACAGTAACTTCGAAGGAAAGCAAACGGTGGCTGTACCGCTACTAATTTACATTTTCACGCAAGTCCGAGTTTTCGTTCTATTCTTGTCATTTTGCGATTAGCCTATATGGAATTGACAACGAGAAAGTAATAAAACAGCAAATTGTTTACAACCTGTGCATGTTTTCTGCTGTTAATGAATGTGTTTGAGAGGATATATGAAAATCAATAAATACAAAAGTAACCATATATAGTCATTGTTGGTAACCCGTTGTATATAAGTGGAATAAACCCCTCCGGGCTGTCCCGGTTATTAGAAAAGAATGTAGGCTACTTCGGTGGTAGTATGGGGTTACAGAAGAAATCATAGGACAGATGGACCGACGACAACGTCAGTGGGCTAATTTGCCTAATCTTCGCGGTACTTTAGACCCCGGTGGAAACGCAGACAACCATTGGCTGAAGGAACCTTTTAGTTCCTGGTAAAGTAGAGTTCCGGGTAATTTTGGTGGAAACCCGGCTATACATTCAACTCAATAAAGCATTAGCTAGTTAGGCAAATGTTAAATTGTATGTTGTCTTGTATAGTTTCCTTAGATTTCGTTACATCAAAACCTTTATGATTTGAATTTATAATGCACCTACCCTGTGAAGCAAGCTCAGGACTTGACTTGAATGAAACTGAAATGAACACATTTTGTGAGGAGCTTTGGTAGTATACAGAAGTATTTGAAATGCACATTGTGAATGATATGTGAAACAATGCACTACCCTCAAAATTGACATTTATAAACTTTATTTCAGCATCCTTGACACAATAAATAAATAAATAAAGATAATAACTAAAACAAAACATTAAACTGAGTAAAATGGATTGACAGGCACTAATGAGAAGAGAATCACTGCTTTCTCCAGCTACTTCCATGGTTTTGTAATTACATTTCGTTCAACCTTGATGATGATGGTCAATATGATCAACCAGATTTGTAGCTCTATATAACTGCATTTAAAAAAATTTAAAAGTCCTTCAAATAGATGATTTCATACAAATGGCTGGCTGTAGTTAATATGTTGTTGTAAATGCATGAAATTGGGGTATGGGAATCCGATGTTGGGGCCTCACTGGCCTTTTGTTATGGGCCTCCAAATCCTTACATTCACTGGGCTTTGATAATCTCCCAGACAGCCACACAAGATGGATGATATAAAAAGTACATGTATATGTATAACTCATTTTTGATAAAAAAAAGTCACTTGGATCCTTCTTATTCTCGAGTCCAAATATCCATCAACAGTCAAGATTTCTCAGAAATTTATATAGCTTAATGTATATGTGAATTTATGTAAGCTATTTATTTTTATATCATTAAAACATTGTTATAATATCAATTCATTGTTTTAAAAATCACATTTTTGAAAAATGCTGCACTGTTTCATCTTACAAAAAGCTTTAATTGCAATTTTGTGATTAGAGAAGGTTTTTTACATCTCTGAACAAATATTTAATGATGAAGAACCCCTGTGAAAAACTTGTCCTGATAAAATTATTTTAAACACTTTCTGGAACCAGGGATAGAAAAGTCCATAAATTAGTGGGTTACAAGTAGAATTAAAATAACCCAACCACATAAGAGCATCAAATACACTATTAGGAGTCGAAAAATTAATGAAAGGATCTACAACAATGGTTGTAAAAAATGGTAGCCAACACAACAAAAAGACCCCCATTACAATGCCAAGTGTCTTTGCAGCCTTTTTCTCTCTTTGTTCAGACATACGGTTCTTGTGGTTATTTATTTCTGCTGTCACTGCCAAGCTGTCATTTATCTTTCTGGCATGGCTTCTTGCAACATAGAAAATCTTTAGATAGAGTGATGTCATGACTGTTCCTGGAATGAAAAAGGCCACTAACGCCGCTACAACTCCCCATTCTTTGTTGAGAATCACAAAACAGGTGCCTGCACAGGAGTTCATCATGATGAACTCCTCCATGCCGGCTAAGTGAACCTTGGAGAGAAGCACGCCAAAACCAAATCCAAAAGAGAAAATCCAGATGATGGCAATGAGGCAGGCCACTTTTTGCATGGATACCAAGCTTTTGTATTGAAGAGGCTTGCAGATGGCCCAGTATCTGTCAACAGAAATTAGACAGAGATGCAAAATGGAAGCAATGGACATCATCATGTCAAAACTAGAGTGCATCTTGCATATAATTTCTCCAAAATACCAACAGTTTTCCACAGATCTGATCATGCTATAGGGCATAATAAAGGACCCTAAGCAGCAGTCAATACATGCTAAAGAGAGGATGAGGAGGTTTGTTGGAGAATGGAGCTGTCTGAAATGAGAGATGGAGATGATGACCAGCAGGTTCCCACAAACAGTCAAAAGAATGGTGAAAGCCATGAACATGTACATGGCCGCTTTGATAATGATCAGTGTTTGACTTCGTGGGCAGGATCCTTTCAGGTGTGGGAAGCAGTATTGCGTTTCTACAGAATCTCCTGTCAAGTTAATACCCAGGCTCTTCATCTCTGGAGACCCTTTAAACTGCTTCCTCCTGTACTGTACATCATAGAAATTGTCTTAAAATAAATTTCACAACTCTTGCCTAAATAAACACCTGCATTATCGATTTGCATTATTATTATTTTAATATATACTCAGTGACATTATAAAAAGGACTTCTGGTATTCATTACACATTCAAACATTTTAGTATTAACTAAAACCTTAAATAAGACAAACTGCATTGTCTGACTACATAATACCAATACTACTACTACTACTACTACTACTACTACTACTACTACGACTAATATTATTATTATTACCAACAACAACAACAACAATAATAATAATAATAATAATAATAATAATAATTATAATTATAATAATAATAATAATAATGTACCCTGCCTCCTTTTTTTGCTACTTACCTGTCAAACTGAATGACTAGTACTGGAAATAAGTTTGCCACATTTATGTTAAGATTTATGACATATTATGCTTAAGGTATCTTTAAATGATTTACAATGAGTATGATTTCCTTGATGCTATGGATGCATTTTATGATCTGACTGCTTATATGTACAAACATTCAGCAAAAGGTGACACCCACATCAATGACATGAATAATGTATTGGGGAAGTGATGTATTCTGTGGTAGGGATTTCTTCTGGTTGTTGCTCTTATTGAATTAATTAATTAATTAATTACCAAGGAGACGATTAGAGGGGAGTAGTTTTAGAGACATCGTTTTTATTGGACTAAGAACGATACCACAAAAAATACTGTTTGGTTCTCATTTATGATACAGTGCCATGAAAAAGTATTTTCCCCCTTCCTAATTGTCTTTATTATTACAAATTTGTCATACTGAATGGTTTCAGATCTTTTCAGATTACAAAATGTAATATTAGACTAAGGGAAACTGCGTAAGCTCACAACTAATTTTTAAAGTATTATTATTTAATTATAATTTTATTTATTTAATGAAAAAACACCATATCACCCATGTAAAACAGTAATTGCCCCTTTATTTATATGCAATCAACCAAACCAAACCAAATTAACTGTAATTAAATTCAGCTGATTGAACACAGCTGGGCTTGATTGCAGCCAGCACTTTTGAATCTAAACCTCACTCATACTGAACCTTACCATCAAAGTAGTCACCACAAAGCTATAATGTGCATCACAAGCACATTAAGCCGCGATCAAAGGAAATTCCAGACATGATTTGGAAGAAAGTTGTTGAAATATACCAGTCTGGAAAGCGTTACAAAGCCTTTATACAGCTCTGGGACTCCACTAAATCACAGAGAGCCATTATTACCAAATAGTGAACGCTTGGAACACTGGCAAATGTTCCCAGGAGTGGCCTACCAAAATTTCTCGAAGGTAGCAGCAAATATTCATCCATTAAGTCACAAATGATCCCAGAAGAACACCCGAAGAACTGCAGGCCTCGCTAGCCTCAGCTAAGGTTGGTGTTCATGACACCACAATAAGAAAGAGGCAGTGTGAAAATAGGATTCATGGAAAAGTATAAAGACAGAAAACCACCGCTAACCAAGATAACATCAGTGCCCATCACACATATGCAAAAAAAGCACCTGGATGCCATTATTGAAGGAACAATGAATTCTGCTCTGTCCCAGAAGTCTCAAGGACAATGTCTGGTCATCATAAGCCAAAGTGTCACTGAGTTATTTAGCAAGACAATGATCCAAAAACTGAAAATCAAGTTGAGATCTGAATGGCTGAAAATAAATCTAAAGTTTTGGAGTGACCTGACTTGAACCCATCAGAGATGCTGTGACAGGACCTGAAACAAGCAGTTTATACTCAAAATCTGAATTAAATCAGTTATGCAAAGAAGAGTGGGCTAAAGTTCCTCCACAGCGATGTGAAAGCCTGATGTCAAATTATAGTAAGTGTTTGGTAGCGCTTATTGCTGCTGAAGGTGGTGCAACTAGTTATTAAGTTTAAGGGGCCAATTACTTTTTCACATGCGTGATATGGGTGTTTATCATTATATAAATAACTATTCAAAATGTTTTTTGTGCTTTCTCACTTTCTCTTTGTCTAATATTACATTTTGTTCAAAGATTTGAAACCATTTAGTGTGATAAATGTATGTGTGTGTTTGGGGGGTTCTACAAGTCTCTGGAACTCTACTCGAGGGATGGAACACCATTCTTCCGAAAGATATTCCCTCACTTGGTGTTTTGATGATGGTGGTGGACAGTGCTGTCTGACATCATGGTCCAAAAAGCTCCCATAGGTGTACAATTTCATTGAGATCTGGTGACTGCAAAGGCCATAGCACATGATTCACATCATTTTCATACTCATCAACCATCCAGTGACCCCTTGTGCCCAGTAGATTGGGGCATTGTCGTCCTGAAAGAGACCACTCCCATCAGGATAGCAATGCTTCATCATAGGATAAAGGGGAGCACTGAGAATACATTAGTATTGATTTGCAGTGACCCTTCCCCCTTAGGGGAAAAATGAACCCAAACCATGCCAGGAAAATGCCCCCACAGCGTGACAGGGCCACCGGACCCCCTCACTGTAGGGGTCAAGCATTCAGGCCTGTACCGTTCTCTTGGTGTACACCAGACATGTACACCCAGAAAGGGTATTTTGCCAATTAGGGTACAGGGGTTGATTTGCAGGTATTACAGTTACCTGCAGTGTGTCAGCACAATGGTATTTCACATTGCCTAAGTTGCATTGGATGTGAGGTATAATTGCAGTGCTTTTGCAGTTTTCTACAGTCATACTACTATGTGTTTCAGGAATCCTTAGGCAGAAATGGTCAGTCCTATTATAGTGAAACATATTGGAAAAATTACAATAATGATTTTATCATTCTGAATGCTGCTTCATGTGTTACAGTTTGCAGGAGAATAACATTTTCTCACAATTACTTATGCAGTTGGCAAGGTTTTGTTTAGGACGTGCTATGAATAGCACAAGTACATGTACATTAGTTTCATTATATCTAGGGCTTGGGGCTCTGGGAGTGGAATTGCATGGTTGGCTGCTGGACGAGGTTGTTGACTCCCCTCTCTGGACCTCAAGGACTGATTAAACAAAAATCATGCAATATAGCTGGAGATGGGGAGGTGCAGGGACAGAGAAAATTCTTTATATGAATGAGAGGAGGTACATGGCCATTTTTACCCACAGGGAAACTGGTGTAGCTAGTTATGGTAATTGCATTACGGGTTGTAATTCTGGTTGTTTTTTTCCAGAATATTTTTATGCAATAACTCCAGATAGTTTTTCCTTAGAACTAGATAAGCAAAGAGAATGTGACTGATGATAAACAGGCAAGTTTCTTGCAGGAACAACTTTGTTCAATTCAATTTCCATATGCTTTGTGATTCCTGTTGTGTCTACTTGTAGACCGAATACACATATTTGTTTGCCTACTGTAAAGTGATTGCTTAATTTGTTGAGACAGCTTGTTTTTTTTTTTTTTAATTTAGCATGTACATAAATGCAGGAAACTGGAGGCCCTATTAGGAATTCTGTGTTAGGTTCACTGTTAATGACGGTCCAGCTTTTACCAGCTTACATGCAATTAAAGGTTTCTGTACAGTCTCTGGTGTAATGAGGTGTTAGCTCGGGTCCAGCAAAGTCTTTCTTTGGGCAGGTTAGAAATTTTGAAATGACTGCAATGGGCAGATTGATCAGAGATTTGAACTTATTTGTTTTAATGTTTTAATGAACATTGCAATTCATTTTAAATGATTTTTTTTTAGGAACAGTCAATTTATTAAAACCATATTTTAGAAATATGCAACACTGTTTTTTGTTACAAAAAAATCTATTCATAATTGATAATGACACTTTGATTTAGGCTTATAAAATGTTTATTCTGAGGGTGTCATCAAGCTCATTAAAGAGCAAGGGAGTTAACTTTTAGCTTCATTATAGTTGTATTTGCTCCTTTGTCATCCATATTAAAATGATTCATTTTTTCAGTGTGAGCCACTTTATTTAAAATGATCTGTACCAATATTGAATGATGAAGAACCACTGTGAAAAACTTTTCCTGATATAATCATTTTAAACACAGTCTGGAACCAGGAATAGAAAAATCCATAAATGAGAGGGTTACATGTAGAATTTAAATACCCCAACCACAGGAGAAGGTCTAATACAAAAAAAATATTAGGAAAATGATGGAGTGTTTCAATAATAACTGTGAGAAAAAATGGTAGCCAGCACAACAGAAAGACTCCCATGACAATGCCAAGTGTCTTTGCAGCCTTTTTCTCTCTTTGTTCAGACATATGGTCTTTGTGGTTATATACTGCTCCTGTCAGTGCTAAGCTGTCATTTATCTTTCTTGCGTGGCTTCTTGCAACATAGAAAATCTTTAGATAGAGCGATGTCATTACTATTCCTGGAACAAAAAAGGACAATACAGCTGATCCGACTCCCCATTCTCCTTTGATAACCAAAACGCAGTTCCCTACACACGGGCTCGCCATGACAAACTCCTCCAGGTCAGCTAATGGAAAGTTTGAGAGAAAGACCCCAAAACCAAATCCAAAAGAAAAAGTCCAGATGATGACAATAACACAGGCCACCTTTTGCATGGTTACTGAGCTTCTGTACCAGAAAGGCTTACATATGGCACAATACCTGTCAACAGAAATTAGACATAGATGTAAAATGGAAGCAATGGACATCATCATGTCAAAACTTGAGAAGATTATGCATGCGGCTTCACCGTAATACCAACAGTTTTCCACAGTTCTTATCATGCTACCCGGCATAATGACAGCCCCCAAGAACCAGTCGATGCATGCTAAAGAGAGGACGAGGAGGTTTGTTGGAGAATGGAGCTGTTTGAAATGAGAGATGGAGATGATGACCAGCAGGTTCCCACAGACAGTCATAAGAATGCTGAAAGCCATAAACATGTACATGGCCGCTTTGATAATGATGAATGTTTGACTTTGTGGGCAGGATCTTTCCAGGTGTGGGAAGCAGTACTGTGTTCCTGCAGAATCTCCCGTCATGTTAATACCCAAGCTGTCCATCTATGGAGACACTTTCAGCCGCTTCCTCCTGTACATCATTAAAAAAAATTGTGTCCGTCATAATCCTAATTCTTGCTGAAATACACATGTACAGTGAGCACCATAATGTTTGGGACAAAGACACACATATTTCTTTTGCTTTTGCTTTTACTTTGGATACATTTTGGTTTCACCATGTACAGCACTTTTTTTAAATAGTCCCCCCATATCAGGGTGCCATAAAGTCTGGAACAAATGACAGCGCAGGTGTTTCTGATTAGGTGTGTTCAATTGATTCCTTAGTGCAGGTATAAGAGTGCTTGATGAAACCAAAATTTATACCCTTAAATAAATGTAGCAAAGAGCAAATCAATAAAATTATGTTTTTGTTCCAAATATTATGGCACTCACAGTATTTTTAAAGTACTATAAATTAGCAATAAAATTATAAATACAAATTTTTCATTTATAATATCATGAAACTTCTTACCTGCAAAATTGGCTATGTGAGTATTACTGAAAATCTGTATGTTCTAGTTGCTTCACATGTAGTTCAGTTGTTTTTCCTCTCCCACCTAATACCTTGTTAGATTTAACAAGTCTTCATAACTGATATATGTGGGTGAATTCTTTGAACCAATAGATGTAAATATGTTCCAGCAATTTTATATCCTCAAACATTCCCCCAATGAGGCCACATCAATGACATAGGTGACGCATCATGGAGGTGATGTAATCTGTTTACCTGTGAAACTAAAAAACAGTAGGTAACTCTGATCCAGCTCCCATGGGATGGATCTCTTCCAGGTTTGAAATGTGTTGAATTTGTAATGTAGTACTATTGTACCTTATCATAAATTATCTGGAATTGGTTTTTGTTTAATAATTCTTATTTACTTTCACAACTAGGACTGCATATGAAAAGGTATGGTTGTCTTCACATGTATTGTCTATGTCCTTTTCATAAATATAATATGTACTAACTGTCCTTTGATGATAGTATATATTGTTAGGGATGCATAATATATCAATCAGCTGATGTTAGTTAAAATTTTCATTATCGGTATTGGTCAGATGAAGCTGATGCAAAACCAATAGTTACTTCTCGTGAGTCATCCTTCCATGACTGGAAAAAACAAAGACATTGCATGCTAAATCAAATGCTTTTATTCAGACATTTAGAAAACTATGAAACATTAATAGTCAATCATATAACTATATACATATATATATATATATATATATATATATATATATATATATATATATATATATCCACCAATATGTCTTCTGCTTATTTTCATCCCATTACTCAGAACTATTGAGGAAGACCTCAACTGAAAATACTACCCATCTCTCTAATTGGCAGGATAATGGCAGTCAAATGACCATTATACCCAACATCAATTCATTCACTCATTCAACCTTTATTTACGCATTGAAGGAAAGACCCTCATTTACGTTGCTGCGAAGTTACAGCAGAACAACATCAGATAAAACAAGTATAAACAGATGCATTTAAACTTAAATTCAAGTTCTGAAATTCTTTTAGTGGCAGCAATGAGTCCATATTTTTATTTTCTACTGTAAAAAATTCCATGTGTAAGGGGCACTAAAGTAGAATGCAGATTTTCCTCGATTGGAGTAAACAGTGGGAATAGTAGGAACCAGCCAATCAGAACACATATGATATGTAGTATTCCAGACCAGAAGTGAGGATAAATACTGAGCAGTCTGAGCATGGCTTTGTAAAAAAAAAAAAAAGCTGAGGTTTAATTGCAGCATATTTGGTAAATTATCAATATGAACATTTTTTTGGTAAGCTACAATAGTATTACCTAACTGTTTAAAAAAAGTTCAGCAGACTGAATTCAGTCAGAACAACAGTACAATTCAGTGTCATTAGCATACAGATGATAATTACACGTGTTCAGGGATGCAACAATGTTGTTGATATAAAACTGGCCCCAGGACCAAACCCTGGGGTACGCCTTTGGTAATATGTGAAAGTTGAGATCGGGTCTCACCTACCTTTACACACTGATACCTATCAAAGAGATCATTTTGAAACCACATACAGGTTGTAGGATCCAAACCAATACTGGATAACCTCTGTAACAGTAATTGATGATCAACTGTGTCAAAGGCTCTGGATAAATCAACAGAGTGCAACACTGTGCTTTCTACTATCGAGACCATACATAATGTCATTTAAAACCTGCAGAGATTGTGCTGTACCTGTTCCTAAACCCAGACTGAAAGGGACTCGGCATGGAAGAGTGAGACAAAAACTATTTGAGTCAGTTTATCAATGACTCCAATATCAGTTATCATTTAACTTATCAGTTAATCATTATTATTAATAAACGCCAATGATCGATTAAAAGAATTGCGTGAAATTTGCATCCCCAGTACAGACCAAAATTTTGCTGATTGCTTTAAGATGGACCTTTTTGTCACTGCATGATTCTCTTTCTCAGTCTCAACCTGAATGGTTGTAGCTAGAAAATATAACAGCAGGAAGAGTCCAACGTCCCATGTTCTTAACTTTTGATACAATGCTCTGTTTCTGATGATTTTCAGACAATTATGAATGTACTTGAAGCTGTAATGATTTTCTAAAGATACATTTATCATGGTTTTTGAAGGCTGCAAAATTTGCTCCCAACATATTGCTTTGGAAGCCATGTCTGAGGTTGCAACAAAAAGGTATAAGACCTAGCCATTGAGGCCATTAGATGTTGTCTAACATTTGGCTCTGCATTTCATTACAGCCGATGAGCTCACCGCTGTTGTCTGTATGAGGCTATGGGGTGGCCATCGCTGGCCCTATGTCAGTATTTTATTCATTTACTATACGAATAGTAGTATTTTATTTATTTACAAGGCTCTCCTTAAGAAACTTCCATATTATCTCACCATGCGGTTGTTAGTATTACATTAGACACACCCTGAGTACAGACAGACCTAGGTAGAACTTAGCCTGTATGCACCATATATGTGGAATAAACTCCAAGGTACACTGAGACTGAACTTCCTGAGACCACTCAGCCAGTTTAAAGCTCTGGTGGCTGGCCAGATTGTAGAGGAGAGCATATGCACCTGTTGAGTATAATGACTCAGATTAAAATAACTTTTGGTACGGATAATCTTCTCTGTTCTTTTGTTTGACTGGTTGTTAATTAGATTTTCTGTTCACCAGTTTGTATAATGTAATGGCTTTTGCCTATTGTTATTGTTACAATTTTTATTTATATTTTTTATGTAACCAGGGCACTATTCATGTATAAATAAAGGATGAATAAATAAATAAATTCATAATTTTTCATTTCAAATACAATGTGCTGGAGTACAGGGCCAAAAACAAAAACAAAAAACAAAAATGTCACTGCCCCAATATGCTTGCATTTAACTGTATGTGCTTGCATTTGCCAACTACTTTTGTTCATGTGTACGGAGATGAGATGCTATTACCTGATGAGCGGTAGAATAACTTGCTGACTGAAACTCTCCTCCCCTTTGCAACACTGGGAAATTGTGGAATTCCCACTGCAGCCTCCAGCCAGACTGAAAAATGACTGGTTTTCATTCTAATCTGTGAGGTATGCCACTATACCAAACGATGCTTTAGCTTGAATATCTAGAGGATTTATATGTTTTTGGATGTTCTGATGTTCTAAGCACTCATATTTTACAAAATCCCATGTGTTGAGTGCAGGACCAATTCAGTTATGGGACCATCAAACGATCATTAAAATGTAGTCATACTTAATTTTTATACATTTTCTATATAAATGCTTAACAAAGAAGAGCCATTTTGAAAAACCTTTCCTGATATAATAATTTTAAAAACTTTCTGGAACCAGGGATAAAAAAATCCATAAATGAGAGGGTTGCAGGTAGAATTAAAGTAGCCCAACCATATCAGAGCGTCAGCTACACTCAGAGGAGTAGAAAAATTAATGAAAGGATCAACAATAAGGGTAACAAAAAATGGCAACCAACACAACACAAAGACTCCCATCACAAAAGCAAGGGTCTTTGCAGCTTTTTTCTCTCTTTGCTCAAATGAATGATTTTTCTTGTCAGTTACTGCTCTTGGTGCAGACAAGCTGTCATTGATCTTTTTGGCATGGCTTCTTGCAACATAGAAAATCTTTAGATAGAGTGATGTCATGACTGTTCCTGGAATGAAAAAGGCCACTAAAGCAGCCACTACCCCCCACTGTTTGTTGAAAATGAGAAGACAGTTCCCTGTGCAGGAGTTCATCGTGATTAACTCTTCCATTCCGACTAAATTAACCATTGAAAAAACCACTCCAAAACTGAATCCAAAGGAAAATAACCAGGTGATGACAATAAGACAGGTTACTTTGTTCATGGTTACTGAGCTTCTGTACCAAAGAGGCTTACAGATGGCAAAATACCTGTCTATAGAAATGAGACAGAGATGCAAAATGGATGCAGTGGACATTGTCATGTCAAAGGCAGAATGCATCTTGCATGCAATTTCTCCAAAATACCAACAGCTTTCCACAGATCTGATCATGCTATAGGGCATAACAAATGACCCCAGGCAGCAGTCTATGCATGCTAAAGAGAGGATGAGGAGGTTTGTTGGAGAATGGAGCTGTTTGAAATGAGAGATACCGATGATGACCAGCAGGTTCCCACAGACAGTCATCAGAATGGTGCAAGCCATGAACATGTACACTGCTGCTTTGATGATGGTCAGTGTTTGACTTCGTTGGCAGGATCCGTTCAGGTGTGGGAAGCAGTACTGTGTTTCTGCAGAAACTCCCGTCAAGTTAAGACCCATGTTCTCCATCTCTGGGGACACTTCCAATTTTTGCCTAGATCACATAAATATGTGTATTACAAATTTTCACATTTCAGATGAACATGTTTTATTCAGTTAATCAAAGAAAATTATATTCCTAATGTAAAATGCCATGTATTTGTCAGGGCTGCAACATTTTATCAAAATATTACATACACAAAAATGCATTAACAATACATGTATTTGAGATATGTACTCCAGTTAATGTTATGTTTAAATTTTTACCTGAGAAAACTTTTCCAGTTAATATGATTGTTCAATGCTTTAACTACTTTTTATTCCTGTATAGTTAAACTAAACAATTTACCTGACTGATCATTAACATTAATACTCACAAAGATTATAGCTTCATTTTGAGCCATCCACAATATCTGCCTGCGCATCAATGACCAGTATTTCCTGGTCAGACTGCTTATATATCCAAACGAGAAAAGGTGACACCCACATCAATAACAAATACAGTATGACGCATTTAGATATTCTTTATACGTGAAATATGTGGGATGTGCACATCTACAGTCACAAAGAAAAAAAACAAAACAAAAAAAAAAAACACACAGAAATACACTTGGGTGGTATGGGTGTTTGATAACATTTTTCATTAAATAAATAAATAAATTTTTTTTAATTTAGCTTTTTTCCCCACTGGACAATTCAGTTTCACTGGAAATTTCAAACCCCTCGTGAAAATAAATAAAGCTAAACTATTTTATCGTATAGCCGTTCCCTTACCCTTGGATTGTGATTTCAATTAAAAAATCGAATGTATTTTTCTAGTTTTGCTGTTTTCTTGTGAAATAAATACATGATGCGTTCAGTGTAGTTATTCATACCACAGATATGTGGGTTAAGCCTATATTTATAGAGATTATATTGTTGTTTTTCAATTTTTGGGAAGTATTTTATACAAGTTAAAAGGGCAGTTATGCCACCTGACACAAATGATACATCAAAGGCTGTTCATACTATTGAAATAGATTGCAGCAGGGATATGCTAAAAAGGAAAAGAAAATAGACTGAAACAGATGAACTGAAAATAAATGAAAATACATCAGTAATATCATGGATGACATCAATCCACCCCTCAAAGTTCTCTTGTGTACTGATGACAGATGATTGGCCCTTGCTGTTGATCTCCATACAACCAGACCAAGATTGATGGTCTTTTGATTGTGCAATGTCAATCTATTGTATTGTGTCATTGTATGACACATTACAAGCTGTGCAGAATATATTAAATCCGTCTGTGTGCGACGTACCAGGCAGATACTGGTGCACTCAGTCATGTAGAAACGCAACATATGACTGTCCACCATGTTTACTCTCCTTCCTCTCCATTTGTTCTGAATAGAAATGGCTTTTATGAAGGTCATTGTATGCTTATTGAATGATTAATCAGGTGATTGTGCCTATGGGTTCACCACTAGGATATACATTGTATTGCATGTTATCGTGTTTTGATCCTTTTTTTTTTTTGGTTGTCCAGCAAGCATGGGCAATGACTTTCAGAGAAGGGAGATAAATATTTTATGGAAATGATTTTTAAGAACAGGAAGCTTTGGTGATTCCAGTTATAAGAATACATTACTCGTTTTCATTAGTACAACTTTAATTTTAGAATTTAATTCACATTTTTATACATGGTCTGTACAATAAAGCTCAAGGAGGTAATTAAATGTTTTAAGTATTATTTCATGAAAACAATAACATTCTGTGCTTTGTCCTTGTTGCAGTTCCTAAACTTTCAATATTGTCATCCATTTGGTGGTACGAAGAAATTTCTAATTGAAACATTAAGTTAATACTCAAGAGGCCCACACAAGGCTAAATCATCAGAATAATCATTAGAATTCTGTCAAAAAGAAGTGGAAAATATGTATTATATCACTTATGCAGAAGGAGCACTGCAACCGAAGGGTGTACACAGTGCATTTTACTACAGGCCTCTACAGTACATCTAAAAGCAATATGAAACTTATTTTAATTGTGGCAATGAGGCTCCATATATACTCAACTTCCCCCTGTACCCACTGAAATTACATCACTTCCTCCCTGCTGTCTTGTTAGTCTAGCAGCCAATTAAACATACAGGGGAGTAGCTCTGTCGCCCCTGACAGAAAGAGAGATACATTTACACTCATACGACTCCGACATAATACAACACTATATTCCTAATTTACAAACCCTTGAAACAATTACTAGTAAACTGACGTTGTAACCACGGATAGGCCTAAAATTTCTAAACTTTAGCGTTGACAAAATTTCCCCAAACACCAAAGCTAAATCAGAAGACTGTAATTGGCATTGTTTACTTGCTGCCTGAACTTCAATTCATGCATATCATTGTTAACATGATTGGAGCCTTAAATATGGAGTTAAATTAAAGTGGAAACAATCTAACAGTGTTACCAACAGAAAATCTAAGCTGGAATTCAAAAATATTTGGCACACACACACACACACAAAACTTTTCATTGGCTATATATTTGCTTAAAAACATATGATTCAATGAAGAAAGCAAAAGGTTTTGCATCATCCTTGCATTGCTCTAAGCAAATATGATGCAACATTCTATATAGTCTCATTGATTCAGTGTAGGAAAATTGGCATGTTCAAATGACTGCAGAAGTATAATTACAGTATCTACATTTTTCTTAATGTCAATGATTTCACCGTGTTAATATTTTTATAATTTACCATTTCCAAAAACTGAATGCAAGGGGATATTATATAATTATTCTTATTGATAACATGACTGCAGGAGACAGACAGTTTACTTTAAAAGCATTAATGGTTCCCAGTGTGCCTTTATCAAGAGGCACACTGGGAACCATTAATGGTCTTTTCCAAGACCAGCTCACATGATTACGTCAGTTGGACCTATTTTGATTAATCTGCTGAGACCTCACCACATACATCCACATAAAGCTGCTGTTTTGTTGGTCTGTTTCTTGCACAAACCAGAGGAACCAAGGGACTCTGTTAGCACCTCTCTGCAAGGTTAGCCTTTTAATGATGGCTTAACTCTCAGTGGCAAGATGTCAGTACATGCAGTCCTGTTAAATGATGTAATCATTTGCTGTCCTGCAAATGTCTTCTCTTTAGTGGAGAGATTGAGGGAAATTTGAAGACTTAATACTATTATGTTTGTGTTTTTGTGTCCTTGCTTTCTTATAATGGGCAGAACAGATGAATGGATTTGTCTAATGAATGCCCCACGGGTACAGGCATAAGGAACAATCTGTGTTTACGAAAATGCACTCACAGATTTTTACACAGAATGGGGAGTATTTTTGTGAAAACAATAATGCTCTTACAAAATTACCAATAAATATCAGTTGTCAGACATCCTACTCTTTGACTTCAGATCCAATAATAAGATATCAGTTTAAGAAAGATTTCTTTTTACTCTGTTGCGGCAGGCCACCCACTTGTGAAAGAGTCCCAGATCTCTTGTACGCTACATCATGATGTGGCAATGAAATCTGTTCTCAGATGTGCATTGAAATAGAAATGTTTGTATTCCGATTATAAAAAATCTTTAATGAAATAGCCAAAAGGTATAATAATTTGGCTACATCAGACTGTAAGAATACACTGAAGATTTCTGGGATGTCACAGAAAATAATTGACAGACTTGTTGTCATTTGGAGAAATTCTAGTACTGTAGGTACTGCAGGCCCTAAGAAATGTCCCAGTCAACCAATTCTTACCTTTTTTTATCACCCCTTCCATGGGGCAAGCAGGACTAGAGCGTTTCAACCTAAATAAGCTAGGTCATTTTTATCAAAACACATTTTTAAAAATTAAGTGATGAAGAAATCCAGTGTATTAATTAAAATGGCAATAAACATTCCACTTGAATTTGCCCATGTCACCCTGGCATACTGCAGCAGTACAGTATATATACAGTACATGCCGATAGCTGACAGTTATAAATAAATAATGTTCTGTTAACAGGGTGGGTCACTGACAGGATGGGTGACCGTGCAGTGTCATTTAATGGCTACAAAAAACAAACAAGAAACAAAAAAAAACAAAAAAGATTTTTCAACTTAGAGAAATGTTCATGCTTTTTTCTCAAAGATTATTAGAAATCTTAGCCTGGCTTTATTAATAAATGTACTTACACTGCTGATATACACAGTATGTACATGATAATTAATATGTATGAATAATGAATACTTCTCTCACAAAATGAGTTTTTATTAAGTGTTTGCAATACAATAATGACAAGAAAAGTATTTGTTAAGAGTGCAGCTGCATCTGCCAAGCATTATTTTTTGATCGACCAAAAATGATTAATTTCAGAGCTTTTCTGAACCAGGTGTAAAAGAAAGCATAAACCACAGGGTTAAGAGCTGAATTTAAGTAACCAAACCAAACAAGGGCATCAATCAACACTGGGGGAATAGAATAACCAATGAAGGGGTCAATGATGTTGCACAGGAAAAAGGGGGCCCAGCAGATGAGGAACACTCCGACCACTATGGCAAGGGTTTTTGCTCCTTTTCTTTCCCGTTGCCTAGATACATTTTCCCCCTCCACTTGAAACTGCTGTGCCATATCTTTAATAGCTCGAGCTTGGCCTCTAGCAACCACATAGATTTTCAGGTAGATGCTGAGTATGATCAGGCCAGGAATGAAGAAGGAGAATGTAGAGGCAAATGCTGCTGAAGCACGGCTGAAGAACACTGGACAGCCTCCAAAACATTGCACGTGTGCCTCGTAGAAATCCCTGCTTCCTTTTACATTGAGCCCAGAAAAGATCATCCCATAAGCAAAGATAGCAGGGACCAGCCAACTGATGGTGAGCATGATTAGGATTGCAGCAGAGTTGATGACGGACGTGTACATTAGTGGGTCGCAGACGGCAAAGTACCGGTCAACTGAGATGAATGAAAGATGGAAAATGGAGACGGTGCTCAACATGATGTCGGTGCTGGTGTGGAGTTTACACAGGAAGTCACCCAGGTACCAACAGCCTGTGACAGACCGTACTGCACTGCAGGGCATCACAAATGCTCCTAGCAGGAAGTCACACATCGCCAGCGAGAGAATGAGGTAGTTTGTGGATGTGTGCATCTGCTTAAAGAGTGCTATTGAGGTAATGACCAGAAGGTTCCCACTCATTGTAATTAATATGGCCAACCCCATGAACAGGATCATGAGACACTGCAGGCTCATGGGTAGAACTGTCATCTCACAAGATCCACTCAAGGACTCATAGCAAAAATGTGCTTCGGCGGAAACAATGCTGTAGCTGGAGATGTTTGAGAAACTCATCCTCAATTGCTGAAGGAAAAACCACAGAGGAAAAGGGAAACATTTATTGCCCACATTTCCCAACATCTCACTGTAAGACTTGATGGAGTTTCATGTTTAGCAGCAAGTTACTCTTTTTCAGTTTCATGTAATATCACTGGTCACAAGAAATGCACAGAATTTAGAGACACAAAGACCTGTTGTCACATTAGCTCATTAATACACCTTTAAATGAAAATCGAATACACTACTAAATAAGTTAAAATATTCACCATATGCATTACTTAAGTTTTAATACATACCTGACACTCTCGCACAGAAAGTATAACTGAATATAAATTGTAATTTGTTCTCTATAGAATTTTTTTTTTTTAAACCAATCTCACTAATACCTTATATATCTAAATACATTAAAGGTAATTGTTTCAAGAGAAATATAATGTGTATAAGGAGCCTGCGAACATCCAGCTTATATCTCTGAGTAGTGTGTGAGAGGTAACACCCACACCATTAGCATAATATGGTGTATTGGGAACCGTTGTTAACTGTGAATCTGGGAAACAGAATTTGTAGCATAGATACCTTGGATTATAATAAAAAATAAGTTTAATAAACTTCTGCTCCTGCACTGCCACTTACACAGTTTGTGATAATCAATACTTGGGAATTCAGATTATACTGCCATTGGGCTGGAATCAAAATTGAACTTGGTTGTACCTTGGTTGTAGAGGTCACCAAACATACATGTGTCATGAGGATCAGGCTGGAGCATGGTGTAATATTCCTATCACAAACTGTGTAAGTGGCCTTTAGTTCAGCAGTAGTATGCAGATATGATATTAATAATGATAATAATAATAAAGATAACCATGAGGATCAGCCTTTCACATGCCCACTGAAAATTGATTGGCAGATGGCAACCTTTTTTTTTCAGATGTGGCTTTATTATTGTATGCCCAATGAGAGACACAAAGCCATAGCTGGCAAAGTTTCAAATTAAGTGGTCAAACAACTGAGGAGTTCAAAGGCATTTTTATGTATTTTCTTCTTACAGCAACACCTATTGGCTAAAGGCCACCAAAATTACCAAGCTGCATCACAGGCAATGCCAAGTTTTGTGATTGTAACAAAATTGTGACATGGGGGGCCTACTGTTTAAAAACTTCAATATTTTTGATAATTATTCAATTACAGAATCCACAGATACGTTGAAGCCTAATTTGCTGACAGGCAGCCTATTGTCCTTGGGCTAGTTTGCAAAAGTAGGTTTTGTCAAATTCAAATTGGTGTGGGATATTTTTCACTTTTTTATTTTTTTCCCTACTCAAGAATTATTTTGACTAAGGAACCAAACCATAAAGTGTTTATTTTTTGTGCTAAAGACCATGCATCTAGACTTATCGAGGGTAAGTTAGTACTACTGGACTGCTCTTCTTTAGTAACATGTGGCTTATTGTGTGGAAGATAATCACTGGTCACCAGTGCAAGTGCATTGGAGGAGTGCGCATGCCTCTGCTGAAGTGCTTCTTGTGCAGGTTACGGGTGGCCCAGTGAAAACCTGAGTTTGTAATTCTACATTTGAGACAGAAAAAAAGGAAATAGTTTAAATGAAGCTGTAACATAGACCCATCAATTATATATTTCATGCATTGGGACCTGGTAACCAGACCCCAAAGGCATATCTCTTTAGGTGCAGACTGGACCTCTGGTTATAGCACTAGCCTGAGGTTAATGGTTGTAAAATAATCATTTTTGTCAATTTATTTTTGAGACAAAAACAAAAGTACACTCAGCAATCCTTGGTCATTTATCCTTTATATTTTATTTCATTCGGTTATTTATAATCACTAAGGCTGGGTTTCTGTCACAGAAGATTCTGGCTAAAGTCACAGAACAGTCACGTGGAAGTTGCAAATCACAGAAAATGGGGAAAGAGGCAGAAATCATTATGTTAAAAAACACCAATGTTAAAAACACCAATTTATGAAATAAACCAACAGATCTCAGACAATGGTGGGAAATAGGAATAACAAATGCAACTGTAGCTAATAACGGCTAGTAACAAATTTGAATAAATATGCATTGGTAGGCGGGTGCATTTAATCGCAACTGGTCCACCATGGAAAGAAAGAGCATGCTTTTTGCCTTTAATGAAATGTTTTTAGAAACTGATAATATTACCATAATGGGAGATGGAGTACTTGGCATCAACACTGTTCATTGGGGTTGTCAAATATCTGATTGCAACAACTGACTGTAAGCTACATTAAGATTGACAGTAATCATACAAAACTGGAAAAAGATCACAGAAAGGACTAAAAAGGGACATCATGGAAATAGCAATAACATAAAATAAAATAAGAAACAGGGAAAGTCATGGAAATTCAAAAATCACAGAATCCACGATACCTGTGACTTCTGTGACAAACACCCAGCCATGCTAATTACCAATTGCTGTCTTCATATCATCAAAATACTAATTTTAGCAATGAAAAGCTATGAGTATGTCACATTTACTTAAATTTACAAACGATTATCTGCATGATTATCTGCAATTTCAAACAGAAAATTATGATCTCTTTTTAATTGTATATGAGAAACTGTTAAGGGCCTTTTAGAATCAATAGTTTTCTTCGTAAATATTCAATAATGAAGAGCCATTCTGAAAAATTTTCCCTGATAAGATTATTTTGAACACCTTCTGGAAACAGGAAAAGAAAAAACCATAAATTACAGGGTTGCAGGTAGAATTAAAGTACCCCAACCATAGAAAAGCATCAAATAAAACAACAGGAGCAGAAAAATCAAAGAATGGATCAGTAATAAGTGCCATGACCAATGGCAGCCAGCACAACAGAAAGACCCCCAGTGCAATGGCCAGGGTCTTTGCAGCCTTTCTCTCTCTGTGTTCAGACGGGCACTTTTTATCACATCGTGCTCTTGTCATTGCCAAGCTGCAGTCGATTTTTCTGGCTTGTTCTTTTGCAACACAGAAAATCTTCATATAGAGGGCTGTCATCACTGTGCCTGGAATGAAGAAGCCCAGAATAATAGCCATCATTCCCCCTTCTTTATTAAAAAAGAAAGTACAGTTGCCTGTGCAAGAATTATTCATTAACAACTTCTCCATACCGACTCGATTAATGTTAGAGTGAATCACCCCAAACCCAAATGCAAAGGAAAACATCCAGGTGATTACAACAAGGGCTGCTACGTTGCGCGTGGTTACTGAGGTGCTATATTGAAGAGGTTTGCAGATGGACAAATATCTGTCAACAGAAATGAGACCCAGGTGCAAGAGGGATGCAACGGTCATCATGATGTCAAGGCTGGAGTGTATCTTACAAAATGTTTCTCCAAAATACCAGCAGTTTTCCACAGACCTGATCATGCTATACGGCATAATGAAAGCCCCCAAGAACCAGTCTATGCATGCTAAAGAGAGGATGAGGAGGTTTGTTGGAGAATGGAGCTGTCTGAAATGAGAGATGGCGATGATGACCAGCAGGTTCCCACAGACAGTCAAAAGAATGGTGACAGCCATTAACATGTACATGACTACTTTGATAATGATCGGTGTTTGACTTCGTAGGCAGGATCCTTTCAGGTGTGGAAAACAGTACTGTGTTTCTGCAGAATCTCCCGTCCAGTTAAGAGCAAGAATTTCCATCTTTGGAGACACTTCCAGTTCGTTCCTATAACAAAATATATCTGAATGATTATTTTCCTCTTTTTAAAAATATTGATAAACATGCTTTTACTATAACAATATCATTATACAATTTTTTAAATTTTTTATTAGATGTTTATAATTCTGTTATTTCATGTCATTCGTGAGTTTTCAAATTAAACTACTATTCTAGTTTAATATTGAAGTTTTTATTCACTACATTGTGTTCATTTTCATGATTCTATGCTTACCTGATGGGTATGTATTATTTCCGTAAAACAGATAAAGCAGATATTTTCTTGTCAGTCATGCTAACATCTTGTTTCCTTGAAAAGTTTTCATGTCAGTTGAGCTTATTATATACCCAAACAGCAAAAGGTGGTGCCCATCTGAATGACAAGAGTGACGTATGAGAGAAGCAATGGAACTGTAGTTTGAGATGCAATGAGATGCGTGTTTTTTTCCTCCTGCTCGAAAAATATGTTTAAAATTGGAGTTATCAGATCTTTCATGTTACATATTAAAGGTTTTTAATATGTAACATGAAAATGTAATATAAATTTACATGCAAATCTTTCAAATACCTCTTTAATTTCAACATTAGATCTTGCAACCAATAACCAATAATAAAAACGGTGAGGTATGATTTAGATCTTATTCAACTAACGTTGAAATGTTTAAAAAACCCAGAAACGCCAGAGGCATAATGACAAACCTATTATAATTTTTTTGATTTTGTGATATCTTAGGTTGTACTAGCAACTTATATTCTGAAATTGAGAAATTCTTCTTTCAAACATTGGTGTTCTCTTGTACTGTTTTCATATTTTATGGCCTGTCCCATTGTTGCAATGCCCTCCATCAGTTGATGAAAGGGCAAGCTACCATGTGTGCCCTCTGTGACACCATTCCTGTCCCTTGCGTGGGCCCATTATTTTTGCAGTTCGTCTACCTGACAGAATTGCTGTATAGTTGTGAGTTGCCTTACCCTATTTTGGCATTCCTAGCTATATTTCAGTGGGCTTCCCTGCAGTGGAATGGTCTTTTAGAGTACAGCACTTGTTTTGCTCAGATGCTCCTCATCCCAGTAAGGTCCACAGATTACACCTGGCAGCTAGTACATTATTGGGTGCCTTGTCAAGGCCATCTTTATCAGTTGTTTCACCTTCTCCTTACACATCAGGCGAGGAATTCTTTGAATTTTCTGTTAATGGTTTGGTTGTTTTATACCTGTATATATCTTAATACATCTTGTTCTGCGCACAAATAAAAAGCAATTGCTTTAGGATTCTAATATTAATTTATTGTGACAAATGAGGTGCATACACATATTTTTGTTATAGTTTTACAATGACAATGAAGTTGAATTATATTTTTATTGTGACAAGCATTACTAACATGATATGTCATATCATGACATGCCACCTATGGTATAAGCTGTGTAGGGCTCTCAGGCAATATGTTTGTTGCCATATGGCAAGCAGTGTTAATTTGGACAAAAAAGATTAAGTTTTAGTTTTCTGGCTAAATAGAATTTTATTTTTAGTCACATTTTAGTCATTTGAATAGTTTTAGTTTCAGTTGATGATAACTCACAGTTTCAGTTTAATTCTAATGAAACATTCAAAATTTTATTTTCATTAGAATATACTTACTTATTACTGACAGACCTTTATATATGGATGGTACAATCATTATTCTCCCAGGAATCTTACAACTCTTGTTATCATTGCATCTCACTGAATCTCATGCTGCCATGTACACACTTTTTGTTGTACCTGTACAATGACAGTAAAGTTTAGTTTGGTTTTTATTGTGACAAACATTAATGACATGGTCATTATATATCATATTGTTTACATGGTATGTGATATCATGTTGTGCCATCCATGATGTCAGTTCTGATGCTTGGTGTGACATATGATATTGGACTGTCAGGCAAGAATATTTCTGCCATATAGTGGCCACTGAATTTTTATTTTTTTGACTAGAGGCAAGGAGCGCACAGCTCACAGTGCATGGCGTTGGTGGAAAATGTGGTAGATTAGGCTGAATTATATGAGTGAGTGTGTTGCAGCTGGATTCAACCAATCAGATGACCTCTTTTCATTCCCCTTAAGAGCTGTGTGCTTTCTGCACTGGCATGCTGCCAATTTTCGTGGCTCTTCACTGACACACCCCCAACTGAGCCTCTCCTTCTACATTTGCGCCCAGCGACACCCCAAATGACCAAACTGGCTCAAGCACATCAAAATCCATTATGAAAATGCTGCTTCGCCAGTGCAACGGCTTGCCAAATGGCATGTACCATCCCGAACATAGAGCCCTAAGACTTTCAATTGATTGATTTCTTCAATTGAATGTCACAGGTTGGGCATTCAATCTTTAAATTCAAATGGCTACACTGACCCTATGGTACGGTGTGGCCATGCCACAATATCTGACACTACTGTACTCTATTAGAATAGGTGTACTGTAGCTTACGTTTTTGAGGCTTGTGTATTTCATATCTGATGACAAGATCATCAAGCTGTATATGTGTTAATGACCCATTAACTGGGCTCTGAGTATATATTCCATTCATAATAATAATAAGAATTACAATACATTTCATTTATAAAGCTCTTTTTCCTCGTTAAAGTACTATACAGCACTGCAAATACAGTAAAATAACCTTAAATAAACATAGGTAATAGAAAAAGTACATAGAACAAGAAAAATAGAAACAAAAAAAGTGTGGCGTTAATTCAGTATCAATGAAAGGATAAACACAAAAAGGCTAGTTAAAACAGGTTAGAAAACATTAATCTGCATTATTGGCCCATTTTAACAGATGTGTTTTTAGTTTTTTTCACCTTCCTCTCTCTGCAGTAAGGGCATTCCAGGGCCTGGAAGCCACAGATCAAAAGGCTGGGTCACACATTGAATGGAGATCGATGGAAGGGACAGTGGGTTTGTCAGAATCAGAAGAGAGTGGGAGTATAACAATGGAGGAATTGGCGGATAGTCTGGGGCAACTACAAGTAAAAGTGATGGATTTCTTGGGCTCATTTATTATTCACATTTTACTTAATTTTATTTTTAAATTAATCTGTTACTTAAAAAGATAATTATAATGACCAATTACCATTTAATTATTATGAAAAGCACCTCCCACTGAAACTATTTTAGCCATCAAAAAATGAATATGACATATTGCATGAGATTTAATTAAACTTGTCTGAGAGGTTAATTGCAAAAAATAGCAAATAGAAAAATGTGATCTCTTTACAACTGTATAGGAGAAACTGTTAAAGGCCTTTTATTATCATTTGTTCTCTGCGTATATGTTTAATAATGAAGAGCCATTCTGAAAAATCTGCCCTGATAAAAACATTTTAAATACCTTCCGGAACCAGGGATAGAAAAATCCATAAATGAGAGGGTTGCAGGTAGAATTAAAGTACGCCAACCATGAAAGAGCATCAAATACAACAGCAGGTGTAGAAAAATCAAGAAAAGGATCAACAATAAGCACCAGGAAAAATGGCAGCCAGCACAAGAGAAAGACCCCCAGAACAATGCTTAGAGTCTTTGCAGCTTTCCTCTCTTTTTGTTCAGATGTGCAGTCCTTTTTTTCATGCAGTGCTCTTGTCATTGCCATGCTGAAGTTGATCTTTCTGGCTTGCAATTTTGCAACATGGAAAATCTTCATATAGAGGCCTGTCATTACTGTACCTGGAATGAAGAAGGTCACAAAAGAAGCTATCACCCCCCCTTGCTTATTGAAAACATAAAAACAGGTGCCTGTGCAAGAGTTTATGAACAACTCCTCTATACCAACTAAATTAATTTCAGAGAGAATCACCCCAAACCCAGATGCAAAGGAAAACATCCAGGTGATTCCAACAAGGGCTGCTACCTTGTGCATGGTTACTGAGGTCCTGTACTGAAGAGGCTTGCAGATGGCCAAATATCTGTCAACAGATATGAGACCCAGGTACAAAAGAGATGCAATGCCCAGCGTGATGTCAAGGCTGGAATGAATCTTGCAAAATGTTTCTCCAAAATACCAACAGTTTTCCACAGATCTGATCATGCTATACGGCATAACAAAACCCCCCAAGAACCAGTCGGTGAATGCTAAAGAGAGGACGAGGAGGTTTGTTGGAGAATGGAGCTGTCTGAAATGAGAGATGGAGATGATGACCAGCAGGTTCCCACAGATAGTCATCAGAATGATGAAGGTTACAAATATATATACGGCCACCTTGATAAGGATTAGTGTTTGACTTCGTAGGCAGGATCCTTTCACTTGTGGAAAACAGTACGGTGTTTCTGCGGAATCTCCTGTCAAGTTACGACCCAGAACTTCCATCTTGAGAGACAATTCCAGTCCAGCATCTATAATAAATAAGTATTTGTATCACTATTTTCATCTTATACAGTACTTTTACAGTTATAACCATCACAATGTCATTGCACAATTACAATTAAAAATATGTTTCTGATTTTGTTGTTCTTTCAGTCATCTCAAAATCAGTAAATGAAATGACTATATGATGTAATGCTTACCTGATAAGTATGGATTATTGCTCAGCCAATGGCATTGAAGATAATCCTTTGTGAACTCCTGTGAGCAGTAAAATAGATAAAGCAGATATGTCTTAATTAGTCAATGTCAACATCCTGAGTTCCTTGAAAAAGGTTTTCTTTTGATTTCATCAGTCTTGCTTTTGATCATTTGTGAATTTTTAGACCAATTATATACCTGTGCAGCAAAAGGCAACACCCATCTGAATGACAAGAATGATGCATGAGAGAACCAATTGAACTGTTGTTTGTTGCTATGGGATACTCAGAAGGATGATCACTGATGAAGGCAACACTTGATGTTTTTTTTCCTCCTCCAAGAAAATGTTTAAATAATGTAATAATGGATCGTATTCTTTGTCTTCCTCTTTTTAAAAAAAGCCAATATATGGTTACCCTACTCGTGTTATATTTTTTCTTGCATTTGAGCAACAGTTGATCTACAAACAGGTGATCGATTGATTGAGTTGGAATGATTGAGTTCATTTGATAAATTAAAATACAAACACAGATAAGCCTATGGTACTTAATCTATGTGTGTTACGTCCCAAAAGCCATGCTGAGTTGTAATAACTGGAGACTAAAAATGAATGGTAACACAAATGAGTGCCACAAACCAGAAACAAAGTCAGCGCGTACATAACAATAACAAAAAAGATAAAGTTTATCACGAACATACTGTATGAAAACAGAACAGAACACATTACCATATGAAGGTTTATAGGATGTTTCAGGAAGAATAAAGGCCAGGGCTAAGCTACTCCTTAGTCTCTGCCTGCAGATTTAGTGTCACAAAGCTCCGTGTTTAAAGCCGCCTTGTGGCTAACAAGCCTTTAATGACTAGCTTGGTTGGTTAGTTTTGGACAGGTAGTTAGGGACTCAATGTACCTATTAGTCTGTAGCAGTCATTTCTGTTACCCTTAATCCAATAACTTCCCTCAGGGGCACGGGAAGGGGGGTGCTGAGGGTGCTGCAGCACCCCCTAGCTGCAGGCAGGAGGAGCACCTCCTGCCTGAAAAAAAAAAAAAAAAAAAAGTTAGTCGTTTTTTTAAGTATATATATTAAAACGATATAATAAATAATTTAGCTTTGGGGAAGAAAACAGAAAATGAAAAAAATGTGTTTGTTAGTTTTTAGTGATCACAGGCATGGCGATCTTGCTACGGGGTTCACGATGGCGTCAGTATGAAAGTTGTTACAATTGCAAACGCTTCAGTCATGATGCACAAGTTGACTAAGCGGACAAAGTAGCCTACAACATGGCGTAAAAATGCGTCTCAGATTTTTTCAAAACCAAAAATGCTAAAACATCCAGGACTGAGTTAGAAGATGCCGATACAGCACCTACTAAGACATGTTTGTTAATAACACTGTCACCGTGAAGTTAATGCTAGTGTTTGTTTATTCAGTCACGGTGTGTGTGTAGGCTGAGTTATTACCGTTATACAACAGAACTACATCATAATTAAAATCTAGTGAAAAAGCGGTGGTGTAAGTGTTTAACTTAGCTAGATTGCGTTGCTTTGAGCCATTTGCTAACAGGAAATAATACGTCAATTGTTTACCGTCGCTAGGCAACTTCATGCCAGCTAAATTTGATGCGGAATGATGCTGATATGTGCACTTTCAAAATAAAAACACAACCGTTGCTTTGGTCGATCTCTGATGGCTAATGTTACTTTTGTTTTCCTTCATTAGCTAGAGAAAACATAATCAATTGTTTTTCTTTCTTTCTTTCCTTCCTTCATTCAGATAAGCAATTGTGGGATGATTTTGCCGACGCTACTATTTCCAACAATGGAGTCCAATGAATGATTTGGGTTAGAATTATGTCAAACCTCAGAATTCTGGAGCATCTAGACCGTGTTTTGCATTTTTGATCTTGTATTTAAAAGACTCAAGGGTCAGTTTAACAAAAATAAGACTGTACATCACTTTCTATTAAAGTAATAAACACATGCTTTCATAATTTTGAATACCATTCATTGCCTGTCATCTTTAAGCATCTTTCTGTAAAATATGGGAAATTGATTAATTTTTTTAAATGATCATGACATCACACTTTTACATTCAGTTGGCAGAACCCCCTACTTAGAACGTCTTCCCCTGCCCCTGACTTCCCTATCCTTCTTGTCGGTCTGATTATTGCTCATTTGCAACAACACAACAAAACACACACAAACAAAATTGTTAAAAGAAATACAAAGCTCAGAATTATTGTTTTAAAGTAATTCATTCAGGAATAATGAGCAGGAACTGCCCACAAATCTGTTACATTTCCACAGTTGTCATGTAGTCATGAAAAACTGAAAACGTGTCAGAGGCATTATCACCATGGAGTTCTAAACCTATAATTTCTATAGCTGCAAAGCCCACGATTATTCTTCCCCACCCTAGTCTTTATCAACATCATCACACGATTGCATTGAATGAATTGTGTGTGATTATATGTTCAAAACAATTCAAACAATTCATATCACGACATAGCTCAGGAGGTAAGACCGATTGTCTGGCAGTCGGAGGGTTGCCGGTTCAAACCCCGCCCTGGGAATGTCGAAGTGTACTTGAGCAAGACACCTAACCAACCCTAACTGCTCTGGCGAATGAGAGGCATCATTGTAAAGCGCTTTGGATAAAAGTACGCTATAAATGCATCCATTTACCATTTACCATATCAAAGCTACAGTCAGTCAGTTGCTCAATAGCAATAGTAACCCCCCCCCCCGCCCCCACCCATTGCATATTGTCTGGTGGGGGATTTTTGTGAAGAAAATGGCACAAACTGCCTGTTTTGAAAACGTAATGGATGAAGGAGGATATCTATTGCATTCAAAGTATTGGAGTGAAAGTCTAAAAGTCTAAATGCCTAATCGCTTCGCTTTTGGTCTTACTAGTATTAAAGTATTTGCTATCAGATTGCAGGGGAGATCGGGGTCTGGTGTGCCCCATTTTGTCTTTTACGTTATTTCTAAGAGACTGCTTGCTCAAGAAAGACAACATTTTCAAATGAACAACTTGATACTGTCTAAGTTTTGTTGATGGCTTAATTCAGTCGCTAACGTGAAAGGCACATTTTGATTTCAAACAGAATGAGATGAATGCAGCAACTGCTCCTCCGTGTCTTGTGTGCATGGGTGGGGCCATTTGTGCCCCTTATCGTAAACAAAGACACAATATTATTTCATCATCTATTTATTTATTTCATTGCTTTTTTATTTATTTAATTATCAAAATATTTATTTAATTTTGTCACATTTGATCTTCCATAAAATTTCACCCACCTAAAGAATGGTTGTACGTAGGCCAGGTCACAATAGCATACATTTATAGTCATTAATTTAGAGTCCAAAACATAACTACATGTAAGAGTAATGTATTTCTTTGGCTCATTTATTATTCACATTTTATTTATTTTAAATTAATCTGTCACTTAAAAAGATATTTCCAATGACCAATTACCATTTGACTATTATGAAAATTACCTCCCTCTGAAACTATTTTAGTCATCAAAAATATTAATATGGCATATTGCATGAGATTTACTTAAACTTGTCTGAGAGGTTAATTTCATAAAATAGCAGGTAGAAAAATGTGATCATTTTACAACTGTATGAGAAACTCTTACAGGTATTTTTGATCACTTGTTCTCTGCGTAAATGTTTAATAATGAAGAGCCATTCTGAAAAATCTGCCCTGATAACATCATTTTAAACACCTTCTGAAACCAGGGATAGAAAAATCCATAAATGAGAGGGTTGCAGGTAGAATTTAAGTACGCCAACCATGAAAGAGCATCAAATACAATAGCAGGTGTAGAAAAATCAAGAAAAGGATCAACAGTAAGCATCAAGAAAAATGGCAACCAGCACAAGAGAAAGACCCCCAGAACAATGCTTAGAGTCTTTGCAGCTTTCTTCTCTTTTTGTTCAGATGTGCAATACTTTTTTTCAGGCAGTGCTCTTGTCATTGCCATGCTGCAGTTGATCTTTCTCGCTTGCAATTTTGCAACATGGAAAATCTTCATATAGAGGCTGGTCATCACTGTACCTGGAATGAAGAAGGTCACAAAAGAAGCTATCACCCCCCCTTGCTTATTGAAAATATTTAAACAGGTGCCTGTGCAAGAGTTCATGAATAACTCCTCTATGCCAATTAAATTACTTTCAGAGAGAATCACCCCAAACCCAAATGCAAAGGAAAACATCCAGGTGATTCCAATAAGGGCTGCTACCTTGTGCATGGTTACTGAGGTCCTGTACTGAAGAGGCTTACAGATGGCCAAATATCTGTCAACAGAAATGAGACCCAGGTGCAAAAGAGATGCAATGCCCAGCGTAATGTCAAGGCTGGAGTGAATCTTACAAAATGTTTCTCCAAAATACCAACAGTTTTCCACAGATCTGATCATGCTATACGGCATAACAAAACCCCCCAAGAACCAGTCGGTGAATGCTAAAGAGAGGACGAGGAGATTTGTTGGAGAATGGAGCTGTCTGAAATGAGAGATGGAGATGATGACCAGCAGGTTCCCACAGATAGTCATCAGAATGATGAAGGTTACAAATATATATACGACCACCTTGATAAGGATTAGTGTTTGACTTCGTAGGCAGGATCCTTTCACTTGTGGAAAACAGTACGGTGTTTCTGCAGAATCTCCTGTGAAGTTACGACCCAGAACTTCCATCTTTGGAGACAATTCCAGTGCAGCATCTATAATGAACAAGTATTTGTATCATTATTTTCATATTTTTTTAAAGATAAACTTCACTGACAGTTATAACCATCACAATGTCATTGTACAATTACAATTAAAAAGATGTTTCTGATTCTGTTGTTCTTTCAGTCATTTCAAAATCAGTGAATGAAATGACTATATGATGTAATGCTTACCTGATAAGTATGGATTATTGCTCAGCCAGTGGCATTGAAGATAATCATTTGTGAACTCCTGTGAGCAGTAAAATAGATAAAGCAGATAAGTCCTAGTTAGTCAATGTCAACATCCTGAGTTCCTTGAAAAAGTTTTTCTTTTGATTTCATCAGTCTTGCCTTTGATCATTTGTGAATTTTCAGACCAATTATATACCTGCGCAGCAAAAGGCAACACCCATAGAGGGGCGATATAGCTCAGGAGGTAAGACCGATTGTCTGGCAGTCGGAGGGTTGCCGGTTCAAACCCCGCCCTGGGCATGTCGAAGTGTCCTTGAGCAAGACACCTAACCCCTAACCTCTAACTGCTCTGGCGAATGAGAGGCATCAATTGTAAAGCGCTTTGGATAAAAGCGCTATATAAATGCAGTCCATTTACCATTTACCATCTGAATGACAAGAATGATGCATGAGAGAACCAATGTAACTGTTGTTTGTTGCTATGGGATACTCAGAAGAATGATCACTGATGAAGGGAACACATGATAATTTTTTTATTTTTTTCCTCCTGCAAGAAAATGTTTAAATATTGTAATAATGCATTACAATGGAGGACAAGCATATTCTTTGTCCTCTTATTCAAGGCCTGAAAACCTGGAGTTATCCAGGATGTAACATGAGAGAACGTGATGTAACAACAGCTTTACGTACCATAAATCTTACAGCATTTACTATGAATTTATAAGCAAACATTTGAAGTAGGCTTAAATTTACGGCAGCAATTTTGATATCAGTACTTTTAGTGGCAAGTCTAGATTTTGAAAGTCTTAATGACTAATAGACAGGGCTTTGTATGTGTGAGTAACTTGGCATTTTTGTACATTGAAAACATGTTTTTCTTCAGATACCATATATAAATTAACAAGTTGCCTAATATTATGTTCATAATCTGCCCACCTGCCCCATCTTCTTTTTAAAAAAAATCCAACGTATGGCTACCCTACTCATTTTATATTTTTCTTGCATTTGAGCAACAGTTGATCTATCAACATGTGATCAATTGATTGAGTTGGAATGATTGAGTTCATTTGATCAATTAAAATACAAACAGAGATATGCATATGGTACCTAATCTATCTGTGTTACATCCCAAATGCCATCCTGAGTTGTAATAACTAGAGACTAACAATGGACGGTAGCGCAATTCATACTCTTACAGTCGTCTCAGCCTGAAGATTTAGTGTCCCAAAGCTCAGTGTTTAAAGCTGCCTTGTGGCTAGCAAGCCTATAAAGACTAGCTCAGTTGGTTTGTTTTGGACAGGTAGTTAGGGACTCAAGGTACCTATTAGTTTGTAGCAGTTATTTCCATTACCTTTCTCCAATAACTTCCCTATCCTTCCATGTTGGCGATTTTTTGCTAATTTGCAACAACACAACAAAACACACACACACACACACACACACACACAAATAGTTAAAAGAAATACAAAGCGCAGAATTATTGTTTTAAAGTAATTCATTCAGGAATAATGAGCAGTAACCGCCCACAAATCTGTTACATTTCCACAGATGTCATGTAGTCATGAAAAACTGAAAACGTGTCAGAGGCATTATCACCATGGAGTTCTAAACCTATAATTTCTATAGCTGCAAAGCCCACGATTATTCTTCCCCACCCTTGTCTTTATCAACATCATCACACGATTGCATTGAATGAATTGTGTGTGATTATATGTTCAAAACACTTCAAACAATTCATATCAAATCTTCAGTCAGTCAGTTGCTCAATAGCAATAGTAATTAATTAGAGTCCAAAACATAACTACAAGTAAGAATGATGCTTATGCTATTCATGGCCTCATTTATCATTCACATTTAATTTATTTATGAATCTGTTGCTTCATTCTGATTAACCAATTGCAATTTGAATATTGTTAGTCATCACACACTCATTTTTGCCATCAAAAAATATGAGCATGAGCTACAGCATGATATTTACTTAAACCTATGAGAGCTTATCTGCATAAAATACCAAACAGAAAATTGGTATCTGTATATGACAAACTGTTAAGGGTCTTTTTTCTCACTTGCTCTCTGCATAAATGTTTAGTAATGAAGAGCCATTCTGAAAAACCTTCCCTGATATTATAATTTTAAAGACCCTCTGGAACCAGGGATAGAAGTATCCATAAATGAGAGGGTTGCAGGAAGAATTTAAGTACGCCAACCACATTAGTCCATCAAATACAACAGCAGGAGTAGAAAATTTAAAGAATGGATCCACAATGAGCACCATGACAAATGGCAACCAGCACAACAGAAAAACACCCAGTACAATGGCAAGGGTCTTTGCAGCCTTTTTCTCTCTCTGTTCAGATGCACAGTTCTTTTTATCTTGTTTTGCACCTGTCATTGTCAGGCTGCAGTTGATCTTTCTGGCTTGTACCTTTGCTACATAGAAAATATGCATATAGAGAACCATCATCACTGTGCATGGCATGATGAAGCCCAGAAAAGCAGCCATAAGCCCGCCTTGCTTATTGAAAAATAAAATACAGGTACCTGTGCAAGAATTTATAAACAGTTCTTCCACACCGATTAGATTAACTTTGGAGAGAATCACCCCAAACCCAAATGCAAAGGAAAACATCCAAGTGATTCCAATAAGGGCTGCTACCTTGTGCATGGTTACTGAGGTCCTGTACTGAAGAGGCTTACAGATGGCCAAATATCTGTCAACAGAAATGAGTCCCAGATGCAAGAGGGATGCAATGGACATCATGATGTCAACGCTGGAGTGTATCTTACAAAATGTTTCTCCAAAATACCAACAGTTTTCCACAGATCTGATCATGCTACATGGCATAATGAAAGCCCCCAAAAACCAGTCGGTGAATGCTAAAGAGAGGATGATGAGGTTTGTTGGAGAATGGAGCTGTCTGAAATGAGAGATGGAGATGATGACCAGCAGGTTTCCACAGACAGTAATCAGAATGATGAAAGCCATGCATATATACATGGCCACTTTGATGAGTATCACTGTTTGACTTCGTAGGCAGGATCCTTTCTGGTTAGGGAAACAGTATTGTATTTCTGCAGAATCTCTCGTCAAGTTAGGAGCAGGAATTTCCATCTTTGGAGACACTTCCAGTTAGTATCTATAACACAAATATTTGCAGGAAGGATTATTTTCATCCTTTTGGGACAGGGATAAACGTAAGATTCATTGATTAACTATTCATTAGTATTATACAATTACCTAAAACATTTTCACAAGATGTTTATGATTCTGTTGTTGTTTCAGTCATTTATGAATCTGTGAATTAAATGACTATTATGATACTATATAATAATATGTCCGCGGCATAATGTGTATTCTGCATTGGATCTGAAGTATATTATTCACAAAATTAACGTTATGTGTTCCTTTTTCATGATATAATGCTTACCTAATACATATGAACTATGTGTATCAGGTATATGTATGTGTGCTGAACCAAAGGTATTGACGATAAACGTATGTGAACTCCTGTGTACAGTCAAATAAAGCAGATAAGGATCAGCATTTGACTTTGTGGGCAGGATCCTTTCAGCCGTGGAAAACAGTACTGTGTTTTTGCAGAATCTTCCGTCATGTAAAGACTAAGAATTTCCATCTTTGGAGACGCTTCCAGTTGGTGCCTATAGTAAAATATACCTGAATGATTATCTTCCTCTTTTTAACGTCAATAAACATATTTTATTCATTCACTATAACAATATCATTTTACAAAAGCTTTTAATTAATGTATAAGATGTTTATGATTCTGTTGATATTTCAGTCATTCACAAGTCTTTAAATGAAATAATTCAGTTTGATAATTGAAGTTTTTTATTCACTTAGTTTACATTATGCATTCATTTTCATTATTCCATGCTTACCTGATAAGTGTGTATTATTAGTCATCCAATAGTACTGATGGTAAAACAAGGAATCTTCTGTGTGCAGTAAAACAGATAAAGCAGATATTTTCTTGGCAATCATGTGAACATCCTGTTTCCTTGGAAAGGTTTAATTTAATTTGATCTATCAATCTCTAAGCCTGTAATCAGTAGTGAGTTTTCAGATCAGTTATATACCCAAACAGAAAAACGTGACACCCATCTGAATGACAAGAATGACGCATGAGAGAAGCAATGGAACTGTAGTTTGTTGCTATGGGATACTCAGAGGAGTTATCACTGATGAAGGCGACACTTGAATTTTCTTTTTTTGCTCCTGCTTTGCTTTGGCAAGAAAATATGTTTAAATAATTTAATAACACATTGCAATGTAGGCTAAAAGTATGTTTTGTCCTCTTTTGCAAGTCCTACAAACTTGAGTTGTCAGGTTATTTTTTTAAATGGAGGAGTGAGGAGTGCATATGCATCAGCTGCAGTGCTTCTTGCACAGGTTAGAGGTGGCCCAGCAATGACTTGACATGCCCAGTTAGTAATTCTACATTGGAGACAGAAAAAATGGAAAATAGTTCCAATAAAGTTGGCCCAACAGTTGAGGCCTGTATATTTCAGGCATACTATTTTGGCCCTCAAACTGTATATGCTGGCTCTGAGTGTATATTTCATGCATTGTGGACCTGGTGACCAGACCCCAAATACATATTGGTGCAGCCTAGACCTCTGGTTATAGCAGTAGCCTGAGAAATGGTTGGATTTGAGCAAGATAGCAAATAATCTTTTTTTTTTAATTTTTTTTAATTAAGAGTAAAAAAAGTACAGTTAAGAAAGATGAATTCCTTGGTCATTTATCATTAAGGCTCCCTGTATGTCACAAAAAAATATTGGCTGAAGTCGCAGAGCAGTCAGAAAAGTTGCTGAAAATAATGGAAAAGTTAAAAGTGGAAGAAATCACAGTTTTCTTTTTTGAATATCAATTCCTTTAATTAATAGATCTCATGCGCTGCAGGAAATGATTGAAATAACATGCACAACTGTAGCAACAGTAACAAGTGCTTAAAGTAAAAAAATAAATAATTAATGAGCAGTTGCCAGCTGCTAGCAACAGATATAGAACAAGTAAAATACATGCTTTTTTGCCTCTAACAGAATGTTGTTAGAAAGGGAGCATGGGCAATTTGCATTACAAAAATAAGAAAAACACAGGTACCATGTGTTTGTTTATTTTTCTGTAAAGATTTGGTACAACATGTGGTAGGCTACATTGCAAGGTTTGAGTCTTTGATGAAGCGCCTGTTGTCAGTGACAGGGGATGTTATTGTAAACAGGGGAAGGAGTGCTGGGCAACAACACTGTTGACAGTAGCCATCAAACATCTGATTGCAACAACTGATTAGGATGGGAAACTTGGTCCCAGCACATTCCGTAATCTGTATACATTGTCATTCATAGTTTCTCCCAGCATTTGGCAATATTAAAATACATAGGCCTGAACAAATCACACTGTAGACTGTAATGTTATTGTTGACAGTTACCATCCAAAACTGTCGAAAAATCACAGAAAGCACTAAAAGGGGGGAAATCGTGGAAATGGAAAAAACAGGAAGTCACGCAACAGCTATAAAATGACAAAAATCATGGAATCCATGACTCCCATAACTTCCGTGAAAGACACCCCAGCCTTATTTATCATTCATATTTCATCTTATTTGGTTATTTCTAATTACTATGGCTGGGTGTGTGTAACAGGAAATATTCTCTATTGTCTGACTGTTGGCTGCATTAAGGTTGACAGTTACAGAAAGTCCCAGAAAGCACTAAAACCAGGGGCAATCACAAGTTTGAGAGCTGCATAAAATGTCCAAGACAAAAATGTGATCTCTTTATAATTGTATATGAGAAACTGTTAAGTGTCTTTTGGTATCAATAATTCTCTGAATAAATATTTAATAATGAAGAGCCATTCTGAAAAACCTTCCCTGATATAATAATTTTAAACACTCTCTGAAACCAGGGATAAAAAAATCCATAAATGAGAGGGTTGCAGGTAGAATTAAAGTACCCCAACCATACAAGAGCATCATATACAACAGCAGGAGTAGAAAAATCGAAGAATGGATCAATAATGAGCACCATGACGAATGGAAACCAGCACAACAGAAAAGCACCCAGTACAATAGCCAGGGTCTTTGCAGCCTTTCTCTCTCTGTGTTCAGACGTGCACTTTTTATCACATTGTGCTGTTGTTATTGCCAAGCTGCATTTGATTTTTATGGCTTGCACTTTTGCAACATAGAAAATCTTCATGTAGAGGGCTATCATCACTGAGCCTGGAATGAAGAAGCCCACAAAAGCAGCCATCATTCCTCCTTCTTTATTAAAAAACAAAATACAGGTGCCTGTGCAAGAATTTATAAACAACTCCTCCACACCGACTAGATTGACTTTGGAGAGAATCACCCCAAACCCAAATGCAAAGGAAAACATCCAGGTGATTCCAATAAGGGCTGCTACCTTGTGCATGGTTACTGAGGTCCTGTACTGAAGAGGCTTACAGATGGCCAAATATCTGTCAACAGATATGAGACCCAGGTGCAAGAGGGATGCAATGGACATCATGATGTCAATGCTGGAGTGTATCTTACAAAATGTTTCTCCAAAATACCAGCAGTTTTCCACAGATCTGATCATGCTATATGGCATAATGAAAGTCCCCAAGAACCAGTCGATGAATGCTAAAGAGAGGATGATGAGGTTTGTTGGAGAATGGAGCTGTCTGAAATGAGAGATGGAGATGATGACCAGCAGGTTCCCAAAGACAGTCATCAGAATGGTGAAAGCCATGAACATGTACATGGCTGCTTTGATGAGTATCAGTGTTTGACTTCGAGGGCAGGATCCTTTCTGGTGTGGGAAACAGTATTGCGTTTCTACAGAATCTCCCGTCAAGTTAAGACCCAGGCTCCCCATCTCTGGAGACGTTCCCAGTGGGTCTCTGGAACAACATTTTTCAATGATTATTTTCCTTGATAAACACGTTTTACTGATTTACTATAACAAAATCATTATACAATTTAATATAATAATTTAATAAAAATATTTATTATTACATTGGTATTTCAGCCATTCACACGTCTTTGAAATAACTATACCAAATTGATAACTGAATTATTTTATCCACTTAGTCTACACTGTGTTCATTTTCATGATTCCATCCTTACCAGATAAGTATGTATTATTGGTCATCCAGTGGCATTGAAAATAGCACTGATGATAAATTCCTGTGTGCAGTAAAACAGATAAAGCAGCAATCCCCTTCAATCATTCAGTCGTGAACATCCTCTTTCTTTGAAAAGGCTTCATATCATTTGATCATTCAGTCTGTAAGGCTACGATTTGTACTTATTTTTCAGACTAATTATATACCTAAACAGCAAAAGGCGACACCCATCTGAATGATGAAAATGACGTATGTGAGAAACAATGGAACTGTTGTTTGTAGCTATAGGATGCTCTGGAGTATTATCACTGATGAAGGCAGCAGTTCCCCCCTTCTTTCTATTTTTCTCCTGCTTTCCTCTTGCAATAAAGCAGGTCCTCTTTTGCAAGTCCTACAACCTTGGTGTCGTCCAGGTCATTGTTGAAATTCCAACAACAGTTTTAACATTACGTAACACAAATGTTACTTAATTTTACATTAATTTATATGAGTTTATATATAAGTCTTTCAACTACACTTAAATTAACCTCAGCATTAAATCCCGCAACCAATACCCAATACTGAAAATAGAAAGGTATGATTTAAAGCATATTCAGTAAATGTTGAAATATTTTTTAAAACATCCAGAAACCCCAGAGACATTATGACAAACTATTTTTTTTAGCACAAGGCATGTGGTGAGCAGTCATACTGGCGAAGTTGTATTTTTGCCATGGATTTTGACAAGTCTGAGCCCATTTGGTAAGTTGGTGACTTGCGTGCACTGAAGTGGTAGAAGAGATGCAGTCGAGGTGTCAGTGAAGACCAAGCAGCGCATTGCAATTTTAGTACAGCGGATTTCAGTGTTGCTGTCAGCGTAGTCTGCCATTCGGGCTTGTGCTATCCGCCTGCTCAGACCAGGTCTATTTCGAAAGTCATCGCCCAGTTCAAGGCTTTCCCAAGCAATGCGCACATGATCATAATCTATTCAAAATGTCTGGAATTTTGATTTGTGAAAAGAACAAGGACCTTGAATGTGATCTACTGAATTTAATTCAGTTTTTATTTGTTTATGTCCTTATACTGCACTCTGATCCCAGGGTACTGTATTCCACTCTTTTTCTTTCACTCCACTGTAATGAGAAGAATGACAATAAACTTGAACTTGAACAATCTTTCCTTTTGAGTATGTGATGGTAGTTAAAATAATAGCTACATGCAGGCTACAACATTAGTTATCTCCACATTAGATTGCTGAAAAATTAAATTCATGTCATGCTATCCGTGTAGCCTGTAGGCTATACATTAAAAATGGACGAGCCAAGAACAATAATTGTAACTTCACCATACTTCAGGAGTGCCATTTGGAAATATTACAGGTTCTATCCCATCGAAGACAAAATAATAAACAAGAAGAGAGTTTCCTGCAATGTATGCAAGCTGAAACTAACCCTCCAGGCTGACACGTTATTCACGTCCCAAGGAGATTGGTCAGTAAGTAAGCTGTGAATTAATTATGGACTCATGCATAGGCTTCCCAGACATCCTCTTTTTTTCTTATTTAATTTTTGCGACTGAAAATATCCATCCAGGTGGGATTTCTAAATTCCAAAAGCGTCAAATTGTTTGCTTATTTTATATACATATATAAATAAACAAATATTATGCCAAAATATTATGCTCATAATCTGCCCACCCACCGCATTGTTTTTGTAATCCAACACATGGATACCCTACTCACGTTATAGTGTTTCTTTCTTGCCAAGGTGGGCATAAACTTGGCACATATATTCACCCTCGATTACATACCTAGTAATCGATAAGGTTACAAACATATGTCTACAGGGCTTGACATTAAAAACCCACCACCTGCCAAATGTGTGACCTTTTGGTAGCATTTTCTATGAAAACTAAAAGTTATTTTACAAAAGGTATCTGAAATAAGTCAATTTGAAGTGATACTAGATGATACTACAACTCTCATGAGCACTGGGTGCACACTGTGTGCTCATCCCATTGGCCCATCAAGTTTGCTCTCTCGTCTCTTGCCTCTTCAGTTGAGCTGGGAATATAATTGATAAGAAGGAGAACTCATCCGAAACCATTGCCAAACATGGCGCCACATAAAAACTGTGTATACTCATTGTGGCTTTTAACTTTTTGTTTAGGTGACACTCCACACTAGTGGAGAGCGCAAATTCAGATTCCGCAGCTGTGATTGGAAAAACACGGAACGGATAACAATTGCTGCTCCAAACAAAAAAAAGACCAATAGCTCAGCAATGGAGCATTAACTTTGACAGATGGACTTCCGTGATTTCAGAGTTTTGGTTTATTTAGCACTGCAAAAAAAAAAAAAAAAAAATGAGAAGAAAATAGACTTTTTGCAATGTTCGGTTTAGCCCTGTGGCATACAATCCATGAGCCTACACGGGTGTAGTTATTTTCTCAGCACCAATACTAAACTTGTTAGAACCATATCGAATCTCATATCGATGTTTCAGTGCCAGTGGGCAACATAATAGCTACTTCTCTACTTGGTCTACTTTTCATCAAAGATTGTGAAATGCATCACCCTGTTGGCCATACAGTAGGATACTAAACTCTAATCCCTCAAATTATTGACCAATTGGAGCCTTATTTCAAAATATTTACTCTCAAATATGGCTGCCAACAAATGTAAAAATGAAAATCTTTTTTAAGTTTGAAATAACTCACAAACGGAAAGTGAAGCTCATTTTATCACATGAAAAGAAGTAGACTACTTTAGGCTACAAAACTGTAAATAGTAGGCTAGGCTATACTTTGCACAGTTCTCATTATGATTATCAAAATTCTGGTGTTTATGAATAAAGACAACTTTGGTGAATGGATTAACTTGTATTTGTGATTTTGATTGTGTCACACATAAATTTGTCCAAATGCACCATTGAATGCTTGATTAGTCAAAATGTTTGAGTAAAATATCAATGCATGCTTGAAAATGAATTATTGGTTTTACTTTAAAATTATGGACAGCCGCTGCACGCAATATTATTATATATAGGCCAACTGAGTAAGTTTAGATTGCAATTTTATACATTTCCTTGTGAAACAAATGCACTATTAGAGTGACAGTATCCATTTTTTTTGTGATAGCAATACAAAATGGATGTGCAGATGGCAGTAGTAGACCACTGACATTTGCACCCTCCCTCTTATAGGGAATGAAAAGAGGTAATTTTATTGGCTATGAGTGAATTCAGCTACTACACACCAACTGATATCTTATTCATCATAATCTAGCCCGTTATAGACCTGCGTCATGCGCTTCCAGTTGTACGCTCCTTGCCAGTATGACATTCAGTAGCCAGGCCCAATGCATCCATACGCCATGCCAATGACTGCGCCCGTGCACCTTGCGGCATTGATTCAAGAAACTGGTACCCTTAGTCTGTGTCAGCAGATTAAGTGTCCCGAAAGCTACCTGTTCAAAGCTACTCGGTACTCGAAAAGCCTTCGAAGACTAGTCGGGTTATTTAATTTTGAATAGGTAGTTAGGGACTGGAGTTGCTTATTAGTCTGCAGCAGTCATTTCCATTTCCCATTCCCCACTCATTTCCCTTATCATTTTTCCTGTTACGGTCTGACCTAGACCGGGTCGTAACAGTGGACCATGGAAATTGGCAGTGCGCAGGAACGAAAAGAGCATGGGTCTTATAGGGAATGAAAAGAGGCAATTTCATTGGCTATGATTGAATTCAGCGGCAACACACCCGTATTCACCCTAATCCAGCCCGTTTTCCAGCTGTGCCGCACTCTTGAGCTGTGTCCTCCTCGCCTCTGGTCACAAAAATGCCAACATTCTTTAGCCACACCCAGTGCACCCATGTGCTGCTCCACTGAGTGCATCCATGTGCCTTTCAACATTGATTCTGGAAAACAGAGCCCTTAGTGATATTTTAGGCTACTTACTTACTTACTTACTTTTTTCCTGAAATGGACCAGAGCGAAATTCTTCTTTAACATTGGTGTTCTGTTTCACAGTTTTGCTAGATGTACACCAGATTTCATGAAAATCGGTCAACTGTTATAGGAGAAGAAGCATTTAAAGTGTTTTTAACTAAGTACAAAAAGGAAAATAATGCAAATAATAATGCAAATAATAATAATAATAATATGTAAAAAGTTAGGTATTACCTTGCATACCTGTTAACAAGGCCACAAATATTTAATAGCCCCCATATTTAATTATTTGGAGGCTAGGCTAGGATTAAATTGCACCAAACTGAGGAATGGTTGTAGATGGGCTAGGTCACAAAAGCATATACTTATGCTTGCTCATTTCCAAAGCATAACTACAAGTCAGAATGAGGCAATTTATGGTCACATTTATCATTCACATTTTATTTATTTTTGTTTTAATTAATCTTTTTTTTAATGACCAGTTATTATTTGAATATTGTCAATCATCACATGCTTAACAATTTCAGTAATATGAAAAATATGAGTATGAGATAAAATACCAAATAGAAAAACGTGATCTGTATATGACAAACTGTAAAGGGTCTTTTGTTATCGCTTGTTCTCTGCATAAATGTTTAGTAATGAAGAGCCATTCTGAAAAACCTTTCCTGATATTATAATTTTGAACACCCTTCTGAACCAGGGATAGAAGTATCCATAAATGAGAGGGTTACAGGAAGAATTAAAGTACGCCAACCACATTAGTCCATCAAATACAACAACAGGAGTAGAAAAATTGAAGAAAGGATCAACAATTAGCACCATCATAATTGGCAGCCAGCACAACAGAAAGACACCAAGTACAATGGCAAGGGTCTTTGCAGCCTTTTTCTCTCTCTGTTCAGGTGCACAGTTCTTTTTGTCTTGTTTTGCACCTGTCATTGTCAGGCTGCAGTTAATCTTTCTGGCTTGTACATTTGCAACATATAAAATCTTCATATAGAGAACCACCATCACTGTGCATGGCATGATGAATCCCAGAAAAGCAACCACCAGCCCCCCTTGCTTATTGAAAAATAAATAACATGTTCCTGTGCAAGCGTTTATGAACAACTCCTCCACACCAACTAAATTCATTTTAGAGAGAATCACCCCAAACCCAAATGCAAAGGAAAACATCCAGGTGATTCCAATAAGGGCTGCTACCTTGTGCATGGTTACTGAGGTCCTGTACTGAAGAGGCTTGCAGATGGCCAAATATCTGTCAACAGAGATGAGACCCAGGTGCAAGAGGGATGCAATGGACATCATGATGTCAACGCTGGAGTGTATCTTACAAAATGTTTCTCCAAAATACCAACAGTTTTCCACAGACCTGATCATGCTACATGGCATAATGAAAGCCCCCAAGAACCAGTCAATGAATGCTAAAGAGAGCATGATGAGGTTTGTTGGAGAATGGAGCTGTCTGAAATGAGAGATGGAGATGATGACCAGCAGGTTCCCACAGACAGTCATAAGAATGATGAAACCCATGCATATATACATGGCCACTTTTATGATTATCAGTGTTTGACTTCGTAGGCAGGATCCTTTCTGGTGTGGGACACAGTATTGCATCTCTGCAGAGTCTCCCGTCATGTTATGAGCAAGAATTTCCATATTTGGAGGCACTTCCAGTTAGTATCTATAACAAAAAAATATTTTTGTTATGTTTTCATCTTTTTAAAAGAGATAAACATTAGCTTCACATATGAACACTTATTATCATGGTACTAAAATTTTTCATAAGATATTTATGATTCTGCTGTTTCAGTCATTGATGATTCTTTAAATGAAATGGCTATAAAATATATTATATAATGTCCAAGGCATAATGTATATTATGCATTGAACAACTAAATTGTATTATTCCCTAGGTCTAAATTACATGTTTATTTTCATGATTTAATGGTTACCTGATTGGTATTGCTCAGCCAATGGTATTGAAGATAAACATATGTTAACTCCTGTGTCCTGTGCGCAATTATTTTCCCTTCAATCATGTGTACATCCTGTGGTCCGTGAAAAGGTTTAATTTCATTTGATCTGTTAGGCTATGATCTGTACTGATTTTTCAGACCAATTATATACCTAAATGGCAAAAAGTGACACCCATCTGAATGACAAGAATGACGTATGAGAGTGTAAGATGGTTTACAGAAGTGTGCCCCTTGTCAGACACCCAAAGGAAAACAGACTGTGTTTACTGTGTTGACATGGAGCCAGCAGGTGTAATACAGAGACAGTGCTCAGTTGCAAAACATTTCTACTGGATTAGCATTATTTAACCTTAGGTTCTCCGTAATTCAGTGTGATCATGTTTGGTATTGTTGTAACACCATTGTATATTGCCATTATTGAACATACTGTATAAAAAACTGCATTCACTTTAACCTGGCAATAGCCGTTAATTACGCATGTAACACAAGTAACCAAAATGCTCATTGATTAATATTTATGAAAGAAACACATCGGCATGGATTCAATAATTTTTCCTTTACCAGGAATGACTAATAAATGAGAAGTGTATGTCATATTTTAAAATGGAAGTGTTTTTAATGGGCTATTGTACAGGACAGACCTACTAATTGTCTGTATGTAGGTACACGATATATAAGGCTAGCTAACTTTAATTTAGAAATGTGGCATTGCAGGGTGGCTACAGTCGCCAAGTTAAAACGTAGTTACCAGTACAGGCACATTGTGACTGTTTTGACTTAAAGAAAATTGATATACTTGCCATGAGGAATTCATTATGTTGTGACAGTATCTATACGACTGGTAACATTACCTACTGGACTGTAATGCAAGGCTGATTGTAGTGCTTAATGTCAGAGCCATCTGTGGTAACGTTATACACTCAGTCTGTCGTCTTGTTAGCAAGGTAGCTAATGTTAAACTCGGTCAAAACGGCGAAAGTGGAACAGTCTAAATTATGGGTGTATTTTATAAATGAGTTTCCCGGAAAGATTTCACAGATGCAAAAGCAACAGTTTAAATGTTTCATTTTTAGTTAGCCAGCAATCCAGTGTGATTAGTTAGAGGTCTGCGTGAGTCTGAGGGGGGATTTGAACCTGCATCTGTCACTCATCCAAAAAGTTCCAAAGGCAAACATGCTACCCAGTGTGCCACAAGATAAGCAGATATCTGAGCTGAGGTTTGGTCTTTTAAACGTGTGCACCTGTATATTTTTTGTATGTATTCAATGTTTTTATTGGCTAATGCACCTAAATGACCAATGGGGAGATGTATTCTTTGTGGGCATGTAGCATTTATGATGGGGTAATCTGGCAGGAAAAAGAACAAGAAAGAAAAAACGCGAAATCCCCTAAGTTTGGCGATTTATTGTGTGGATGTGTGAAGTGGTTTGTGAATTCTGTCTGTTGAAATGGTGTCAGAAGGTACATAAATGAATGTGTTTAAGGGCTGAGAGTCTGTGGTCATTGTGGTTATTTCTGTTGGGAACCCTTCCAAGTGCCAAACTCTCTGTGCTGTATAGGTATGGAGCATGCTGCCCCACCAAGCTGGAACTTGACGGGGCGGCATACCTGCCATCCCAATATGATCATTTTGGGACCGTATGTTTAGCAAACTGCAACATGATGTAAAAGTGGTAGTACAGAACGTTGATTTGTACAAATGTGGCTGACATAGGGTGGAGCACACACGAAACACCACTGGCCATTGTCATAGGGACATTGTGTGAACTTTTTGGAGGTAGTTATTGGGTGTAAGCAGTCTTATTAATATCTAATTCTATGTGTGTGGGTTGTAATTCGGGGCTTACGGAGCTGTTGTGCAGGTGGTTGTGAGTTATTATTTATCGGAAAGTGGTTCAGGGCGGAAAACGTGTTGTAGGTTTTTAATTCAAGTTACATCCTGTAATGAGGCGATGGAAATGGAATCGTGTAATAATGACAGATTTTATATCTGATTCAAATTTGAGCTGTGTGTAACAATGCTTTTTGGATGTTCTGTATTTTTATGTCTTAGGTCTGGCCTATGTCACTGTTTACTATTTATATACACTTGTACTTGTATGAAGCTCTGGAGCAACTGAATGACACAAATGTGTGTGTGCCTGGCCTACTACTACACAGAACCCTAGGGCAGGTTGTTGCTTTTAACTATTTGCAGTTATACCTGTTAGATAACAACCTTTTTGTATGTGGTGGTCTGTATGCCTCTGTCAACAATTGTGAACCGCTATTTATTATAACATTTTGTCTAAAGAACCATTCAGAGTAACAAATATGCAATAATAGAGGAAATCAGGAAGGGGCAAGTACTTTTTCACACCACTGTATATTTAATAAATTTCTGACATGTTGACAAGGCCCCAAATTCAGATCTCATTTTTTGCATGCTAAGCTTCTGGATCAATTGCACTAGCCTGAGGAATGGCTGTACGTGGACCTAGTCACAATAGCATATACTTATGTTCATTACTTTACAGTCCAATGCACACCTACTAATAAGAATTATGGATTTATTGGTTGCAATTAGCATTCATATTTTACAAAAATCTGTTATTTAAAAGGCATCTTTCAAATCACACATTACAGAATGAGTTATATCCAAATAACCTCAAAACTAAAAAAACAAAACTAACAACAACAAAAAAAAAATCAGTCTGAGATATTGAATGGAATTTATTGAAACTTCTGAGCTTATCTGTGGACAATACCAAATATAAAAATGTGATCGGTTTGTAAATGAGAAACTTTTAATGATCTTTTGTCATCAATTTCTCTCTTCATAAATATTTAATAATGAAGAGCCATTTTGAAAAACTTTACCTGATAGAATAATTTTAAAAACCCTCTTAAACCAGGGATAGAAAAATCCATAAATAAGAGGGTTACAGGTAGAATTAAAGTACCCCAACCATCCGAAAGCTTCAAATACGACAGCAGGAGTAGAATAATCAAAGAATGGATCAACAATTAGCATCATGGAAAATGGCAGCCAGCACAAGAGAAAAACACCAAGTACAATGGCCAGGGTCTTTGCAGCCTTTCTCTCTGTCTGTTCAGACGTGCACTTTTTATTACATTGTGCTCTTGTCATTGCCAAGTTGCAGTTGATTTTCCTGGCTTGCACTTTTGCAACATAGAAAATCTTCATATAGAGGGCTATCATCACTGTGCCTGGAATGAAGAATGCCACAAGAGCAGCCATCATCCCCTCTTCTTTATTAAAAAACACAATACAGGTGCCTGTGCAAGAATTTATAAACAACTCCTCCACACCGACTAGATTAACTTTGGAGAGAATCACCCCAAACCCAAATGCAAAGGAAAACATCCAGGTGATTCCAATAAGGGCTGCTACCTTGTGCATGGTTACTGAGGTCCTGTACTGAAGAGGCTTACAGATGGCCAAATATCTGTCAACAGATATGAGACCCAGGTGCAAGAGCGATGCAGCGGACATCATGATGTCAATGCTGGAGTGTATCTTACAAAATGTTTCTCCAAAGTACCAACAGTCTTCTACAGATCTGATCATGCTACATGGCATAAGGAAAGTCCCCAAGAACCAGTCGATGAATGCTAAAGAGAGGATGATGAGGTTTGTTGGGGAATGGAGCTGTCTGAAATGAGAAATGGAGATGATGACCAACAGGTTCCCACAGACAGTCATCAGAATGATGAAAGCCATGCATATATACATGGCCACTTTGATAAGGATCAGTTTTTGACTTCGTAGGCAGGATCCTTGCAGGTTAGGGAAACAATATTGCGTTTCTTCTGAGTCTCCCGTCAAGTTACGAGCAAGAATTTCCATTTTTGGAGACACTGTTAGTATCTATAACAAACAAATATTTGTATGATTGTTTGCATCTTTTTAACAGAAACAAACATAAGCTTCACTGATGAACTCTTGATCCAAAAATTCATGAGATATTTATGATTCTGTTGTTTTTCAGTCGTTGATAAATCTTTAAATGAAATGATTATAAAAAATATATAATATAATGTCTAAGGCATAATGCATATTATGAATTCAACAATTGAAATACATTATTCTCTAGGTCTTCATTACATGTTAATTTCCATGATTTAATGGTTACCTTATTGGGATGAATTATTGCTCCGCCAATGGTATTGAAGATAAACATATGTGAAGTTCTGTGTGCAGTAAGAGATATAGCAAATATTTTCTTGTCAATCATGTTAACATCCTGTGTTCTTTGAAAAGGTTTCATTTCATTTGATCTACAAGGCTATGGTCTGTACTGATTTTTCAGACCTATTTTATACCTAAATGGCAAAAGGTGACACCCATCTGAATGACAAGAATGACGTATGAGAGTATACGGTGGTTTACAGAAGTGTGACCCTTGTCAGACCCCCCAAAGGAAAACAGATTGTGTTTACTGTGTTGACATGGAGTCAACTGGTGTGATACAGAGACAGTGCTCAGTTTCAAAACACTTCTACTGTAACGACATGTAAAATACATTCATTTGATGTAATTTGGTAATTATAGTCAAAGATATCAATTATCAATTAGATTGCCATATTTGTGCTTCAAGTGTTGATGTACTTGTGTTTTGTATTCAGAGTTCCGGACATCAAATGTGGGTGTTAATGGTTAAAACTCCTGCATTTGAAAAAATTAATATATTTCAATTAATCCTCACCTTGCTGACAATATATATATTCCACAATTATTGAGATATTTTCTTGATTTGATGCTGTACTGCACAATTCTGGATTTGTAATCAAATAATTCACGTGTGCAACAGGTTTTGAAGCTTATGTCCCCACAAAGCCGAACAACCAGTACACCTTTGTAAATGCAATTTCATTGGCTGAAATGCTTCTCAGTCAGCACTGTAATACTTAGTTATTATCTGCCTGTGTACGTTGGAAAAGTTATGCTGTCCATTTCGAGTTCTTTCTTCCCTCCCCACGTTACCAAATAATCAACCATTGTCACTAAAACATTAGCATTGTAAAATACTTAATAGTGATAGACTTTTTAGAACCTTAAATGATACATTGTGTGACCAGATTGATTGAAAATTTGAATGTAGAATTAGAAATTAATATAATCTGGCCCAAATAAAGGCATGGACTACTTAAGGGGTTAAAGATAACATATTTGCCATTAACTGTGTTTTTACAATTGAAGAATAATAAATGTATTGTTAATTAAAGATTAGTTAATATATTGTGTGTTTACAAGTTCAAATTTACATCTTTGGTATTTTTGTATTTATTTATTTTTTAAAATTTCTTTATATATACAATTGACAGTGAAAATAGTAGGGGGCTAATTCTGCCCCATCTAAATAAATCTTGGACCAAACACTTATTTATGTGACCACACCATGTGAGGCAGGTTTATACCATGCAATACTGCTTTCCTTAAAAACAGTAGAAAAACAGACTAGAATCCCATCTGAGTACACATCTTCACAAAGCAATTGTTTTACCATGCTAATTTAAATTTATCGTGAAATACATTCCTCATCGATGTGTTGTGTCATATCATGTTGTGCCATATATTTTATAAGTTGTGATGCCTGGTGTGGCATATGACTGAGGGCTGTCAGGCAAGAATACTGCTACCATATAACAAGGCCTGTCATATAATATTAACCTCCTTTCTTTTCTGCTGCCAGGCTCAAAAATGTAAGTTCCAAACTGACAGTCCTCAACAACCGCGCCTACATAGAAATTAGGCCGAATAGCTTCATGTTCTATTGTTTCTTCGTAGGTAATAATACCTTGCAGGACAGGAGACATCAAAACCCCCTATATTTGTATACTGTACATTGATGAAAGTGGGGATATTAATTGCCTATGGAGTTCCCTTGGCATTTGGTGAGGGGAGGGATAGAAATAAGCAATAGTTTCGCCAGGCAAATTTGTAAAAACGTAACAGTCCATGGGCCATGAACAAGTTTCCTATGTTAAATGATACTGTCCCACTCTCGTGTGCTGTAAGAAGAAAACTTGATCTGGCGGTACATAAGGTTGCACCATCGACCATTTTTTAGGCATGTGTATTTCAGAACTGATGACAAGGTCCTCAGATTGTATATTTATTAATGACCCATTACCTGGGATCTGAGTGTACAGTGGTCTGAAAAAAGATTTTCCCCCTTCCTGATCTTTAAACAACGTAATATTAGACAAAGACCAACTGAATGAAGACAAAACATTACTTTTTCACATGGGTGGTAAGAGTGTTTGATAGCTTTTTTCATTCAAAAAATAAAATTGTGTTTTCTCAGGTTCCCTTCATCTAATATTGCATTTTGTCTAAAGATCAGGGGCCATTCAGTGTAACAGATATGCAATAATAGAGGAAATCAGGAAGGGGCAAGTTGTCATGTTGACAAGGTCCCAAATGCAGATTTTTTTATTTTTTTCAGGCTAAGCTTCCGGTTAAATTGCACTAGCCTGAGGAATGGTTGTATGTGGGCTTAGTCACAATAGCACATCCAGGTGATTCCAATAAGGGCTGCTACCTTGTGCATGGTTACTGAGGTCCTGTACTGAAGAGGCTTACAGATGGCCAAATATCTGTCAACAGATATGAGACCCAGATGTAAGAGGGATGCAATGGACATCATGATGTCAACGCTGGAGTGTATCTTACAAAATGTTTCTCCAAAATACCAACAGTCTTCTACAGATCTGATCATGCTACATGGCATAAGGAAAGCCCCCAAGAACCAGTCGATGAATGCTAAAGAGAGGATGATGAGGTTTGTTGGAGAATGGAGTTGTCTGAAATGAGAGATGGAGATGATGACCAGCAGGTTTCCACAGATAGTCATTAGAATGATGAAAGCCATGCAAAAATACATGGCCACTTTGATAAGGATCAGTTTTTGACTTCGTAGGCAGGATCCTTTCAGGTTAGGGAAACAGTATTTTGTTTCTTCAGAATCTCCTGTCAAGTTAATAGAAAGAATTTCCATCTTTGGAGATTGTTAGTATCTGTAACAAACAAATATTTGTTTGATTGTTTGCATCTTTTCAACAGACATAAACATAATCTTCACTGATGAACTCTTGACACAAAAAAATTTCATGAGATGTTTACGATTCTGTTGTTGTTTCAGTCATTGATGAATCTTTAAATTAATTGATTATAAAACATATATAATATAATGTCCTAGGCATAATGCATATTATGAATCCAACAATTGAAGTATATTATTCTCTAGGTCTTAATTACATGTTCATTCTCATGATTTAATGGTTACCTTATTGGTATGAATTATAGCTCCGCCAATGGTATTGAAGATTAACATATGTGAAGTTCTGTGTGCAGTAAGAGATATAGCAAATATATTCTTGTCTGTCATGTTAACATCCTGTGTTCTTTGAAAAAGTTTCATTTCATTTGATCTACAAGGCTATGATCTGTACTGACTTTTCAGACCAATTATATACCTAAATGGTAAAAAGGTGACACCCATCTGAATGACAAGAATGATGTATGAGAGTCTAGGGTGGTTTACAGAAGTGTGACCCTTGTCAGACCCCCCAAAGGAAAACAGACTGTGTTTACTGTGTTGGCATGGAGTCAGCAGGTGTGATAAAGAGACAGTGCTCAGTTTCAAAACACTTCTACTGGAACGACATGTAAAAATATATCTATTTGATGTAATTTGGTAATTATATTCAAAGATATCAATTATCAATTAGATCGCCTAATTCATGTTTTAACTGTTGATGTACTTGTGTTTGGTATTTAGAGAGCCGGATGTCAAATGATGGTATTAATGGTTAAAACTGCAGGATTCGAAAAATTAAATATATTTCAATTAAACCTCACATTGCTGACTACATATATATATATATATATATATATATATATATATATATATATATATATATATATATATTCCACCATGTTTGGACATTACTAAGATATTTTCTTGATTTGATGCTGTACTCCACAATTCTAGATTTGTAATCAAATTTGTAATCAAAAGACTTTTTAGAACCTTAAATGATACATTGTGTGACCAGATTGAATGTAAAAAAAGAAATGAATGTAATCTGGCCCAAATATAGGCCTGTACTACTTAAGGAGTTAAAGGCAACATATTTGCCATTAACTGTGTTTTTACAATTAAAGAAGAATACATGTATTGTTAAAGGAGTAACATGGTGGTTTTCAGACTTTCTCGGTTCTATGTGCTTTTTGCACAAGAGACATTGAAGAAACACGATGAGTAAAGTATTACATATGTCCGTTCTTTATTTTTGGAGAAATATGCATTTTAAATTTATCATCCTATTTTCAACTGGTTGAGAATGTTATTGACTTAGTGCGTCACAAGTACAATAACTACTCCCCTTTCCACGCCCCGTAAATAAATCTGACTGGACACACCGTCCTGCTACAAGTGTGCTGTGAAGTTTAGTTAGCAAACAACAAGGCTGAATCCTTCTGACGTAATTTACATAGAAACTATACACTCAGATCGCCTAGTTTCACTCACTGTGGCCAAGCGGAATTGATAACGTTTCAGAACATATACAACTTTAAAAGGTTTAATTCAATCTTCTACAGGGACGTTTTACCGTTTATTGAGGGTGTGAAGGAAAATTTAGGTGCCGCTGACTATAATCGAATGTTTTTCAGATTTACCGTTAGATTGAGCAAGTATCATTCAAAGTATTTTATGGGTTAGTGCTGTCCGATTGTGCTAGCTACTTCACATTAACCTTGTACGGCGATCAGTAAAGGCTAACAGCACAGCACCACTTAATTATTGTCACTTCTGTCACCACTGTAAAGAACTAAAAAAAGGTGACAAACTACCTTTTCTGTGAGAAATGTATTGTCGAGCTCACGCGCATACACTGCTGGCGACATTCTTAAGCTCCGTTTTGCCTTCCCTACTGTCAGTCAGATTTCCGTGATAGCTCATTCTAAATCATATTTGGGGACCCATGGATAACTCGTGACCCATAGTTTGTGCCGCTGGCTTACAGGCAAGACAATGCAAATATTTGACTAATGTTAGGTTCACTTATTGCCTTTTAAGGACTATTAGACTCTGGATGGTGATATTCATTTATAGCTAGCTAGCAAACGTTAGCTAGCTATGTATTTTGCTTTAATAATGTAATGTTATCGATAACATTAGCTAGCTAGTTTGCTTTCATAAGGACATTATAATTGTGGTTTTATCTTAACTTGGGTAGCTGGCTAGCAAAAATTATTATTGGATATACGTCAACGTCCTTAGCTATCGATACTTGATATACTAAGTTAGCTAGTGTGAAAACTCAGTCTCCCAATATGAGCGCGTATCATGGAGGTAGCTATGGTAAGGGGGCACAATCTGTCAATCATAGCTAACTGACAGTTCTCATTACCACGCCCAGACAGTTCGGGTGAACTTTTATAGTGGTAAATTTATGCCTAGAAAAATACGTTTTAAAATACATTTAAATGACTGAATAATAAAAAAAATTATGCACATTTGTTTTGTTGTTGCCTAAAGACAACTGGCACGTGTCACCATATTACTCCTTTAATTAAAGATTAGTTAATATATTGTGTGTTTACAAGTTCAAATTTACACCTTGGGTATTTTTGTATTTTTCTTGAATTTCTTTATACATACAATTGACAGTGATGCCCTAAAAATAGTAGGGGGCTAATTCTGCCCCAACTAAATGAATCTTGGAAAAAACATTGATTTATGTGACCACACCATGTGAGGCAGGTTTATACCATGCAATACTGCTTTCCTTAAAAACAGTAGAAAAACAGACTAGAATCCCATCTGAGGACACATCTTCACAAAGCAATTGTTTTACCATGCTAATTTAAATTTATCGTGAAATACATTCCTCATCGATGTGTTGTGTCATATCATGTTGTGCCATATATTTTATAAGTTGTGATGCCTGGTGTGGCATATGACTGAGGGCTGTCAGGCAAGAATACTGCTACCATATAACAAGGCCTGTCATATAATATTAACCTCCTTTCTTTTCTGCTGCCAGGCTCAAAAATGTAAGTTCCAAACTGACAGTCCTCAACAACCGCGCCTACATAGAATTTAGGACTTTCACAGCCATGCTGGGCCCTGGCATTCCGAATAGCTTCATGTTCTATTGTTTCTTCGTAGGTAATAATACCTTGCAGGACAGGAGACATCAGAACCTATGTTAAATGATACTGTCCCACTCTCGTGTGCTGTAAAAAGAAAACTTGATCTGGCAGTACATAAAGTTGCACCATCAACCATTTTTTTAGGCATGTGTATTTCAGAACTGAGGACAACGTCCTCAGATTGTATATGTTTATTAATGACCCATTACCTGGAATCTGAGTGTACAGTGGTCTGAAAAAAGATTTTCCCCCTTCCTGATCTTTAGACAACATAATATTAGACAAAGACCAACTGAATGAAGACAAAACATTACTTTTTCACATGGGTGGTAAGAGTGTTTGATAGCTTTTTTCATTAAAAAAATAAAATTGTGTTTTCTCAGGTTCTTTTCATCTAATATTACATTTTGTCTAAAGATCAGGGGCCATTCAGTGTAACAAATATACAATAATAGAGGAAATCAGGAAGGGGCAAGTACTTTTTCACAGCCCTGTATATTTCATAAATTTCTGTCATGTTGACAAGGCCCCAAATGCAGATTTTTTAATTTTTTGCAGGCTACAAAAAAGTTTCGAAACACTTCTACTGTAACGACATGTAAAAATATATTTATTTGATGTAATTTGGTAGTTAGATTCAAAGATTCTCAATTCTCAATTAGATCGCCTAATTCGTGTTTTAACTGTTGATGTACTTGTGTTTGGTATTCAGAGAGCCGTTTGAGTTTGAGTACTATCAAAATCACCTCACAATGAAACTAGTAAAGAAGAAAATCAGTCTGAGATATTGAATGCAATTTATTTAAACATATGAGATATATCTGCATAAAATACCAAATAGAAAAATCTGTTTACAACTATATTTGAGAAACTTTTAAGGCTATTTTGTTATAAATTGTTCTCCGCATAAATATTTAATAATGAAGAGCCATTCTGAAAAACTTTACCTGATAGAATAATTCTAAAAACCCTCTGAAACCAGGGATAGAAAAATCCATAAATGAGAGGGTTACAGGTAGAATTAAAATACCCCAGCCATCCAAGAGCATCAAATACAACAGCAGAAGTGGACAAATCAAAGGATGGATTTATAACAAGCGTCATAACAAATGGCAGCCAGCACAGCCCATAGACACCCAGTACAATTCCAAGGGTCTTTGCAGCCTTTTTCTCTCTTTGTCCTGATGAGTAGTCCTTTTTATCTTGTTCTGCCCTTGTCACTCCCAAAGAGCAGTTTATCTTTCTGGCTTGTATTTTTGCAACGTAGAAAATCTTAATATAGAGGGCCACCATTATTGTGCCTGGAATGAAGAAGCCCACAAAAGCAGCTGTCATTCCCCATTCTTTATTAACAAACATAATACAGGTGCCTGCGCAAGGGTTTATGAGCAATTCGTCCACACCAACTAAATTAATTTTGGACAGGATCACCCCAAACCCAAATGCAAAGGAAAACATCCAGGTGATTCCAATGAGGGCTGCTACCTTGTGCATGGTTACTGAGGTCCTGTACTGAAGAGGCTTACAGATGGCCAAATATCTGTCAACAGAAATGAGACCCAGGTGCAGGAGGGATGCAGTGGACATCATAACGTCAGTGCTGTAGTGTATCTTACAAAATGTTTCTCCAAAATACCAACAGTTTTCCACAGATTTGATCATACTACCTGGCATAACAACAGCCCCCAAGAACCAGTCGATGCATGCTAAAGAGAGGATGATGAGGTTTGTTGGAGAATGGAGCTGTCTGAAATGAGAGATGGAGATGATGACCAGCAGGTTCCCACAGACAGTCATAAGAATGATGAAAGCCATGAACATGTACATGGCTGCTTTGATGAGTATCAGTGTTTGACTTCGTAGGCAGGATCCTTTCTGGTGTGGGAAACAGTATTGCGTTTCTACAGAATCTCCTGTCAAGTTAAGAGCAAGAATTTTCATCTTTGCTGACACTTCCAGGTAGTATCTACAACAAACAAATATTTGCATGATTATTTTCATTTTATTTACAGAGATAAACAAGCTTCACTGATTAACTATCTCATATTCATGATAAAAAGGTAAGATGTTTATAATTCTGTTAAGGAATTTATGAATCTTTAAATGAACTGATTATAATAATACATCATGTAATGTCCAAGGACAAATGAAGTATATTATTCGCAAAGTGTGTTCTTTTTCCTGATTTAATGGTTACCTGATTGGTATGAATTATTGCTCCTCCAATGGTGTTGAAGATAAACATGTGTAAACTCCTGTGTGCAGTAAGACAAAAAGCAAATATTTTATGGTCAGTCATATTAACATCCTGTGTTCCTTGAAAAGGTTTAATTTCATTCGATCTATCAATCTATAAGCCTATCATCTGTACTGAATTTTCAGACCAATTATATACCTAAACGGCAAAAGGGGACACCCATCTGAATGGCGTATGAAGGAAGCCACGCCTCCACTTATGGCAGCAAAGTAACAGCAGTGATCTGGCAAGGTTTGAACCCACGTCTCCCGAGGCAGAGGCTGCTGCAGTAACCACTGGACGAATGAACTTATTAGCCGCGAATCTATTTTGGTTCCCATATATATGTACATATTACACTTCACCAAGCCACTCATTACTGTATGACCTCATTAAATTCAGCCATTTTATTTATAATTGGACTCAGGACATCTCTCTATTACTCAGTTTCAGATAACAGCTTGCTAACCCAATATCCTCAGGCAGGCTATTCCAGAGCCCTAGGGCCCCGATGGAAAAAGCCTGGTCACCCTTTGTTGCTTATCTAGGACTTGGAATGGCCAGGAGTGCCTTGCCCATGGATCTGAGACTGCGTTGCGGTTTAAGTTAAAAGGTCAGGGATGTAGCCTTGGGCCAAGCCCCGCTGAGCCTTTAAATTGATTAGTAAAATCTTAAAATTTATTCTATATCTCACCGGTATTCTGTGTAAATTGGCTAAAATTGGGATTATACAATCATATTTTTTGTATAAAAAATATACGCGCCAACAATTTTTTTTTTAAATTTGAGGATACATGCATCAATAATCTTTTTTAAGCCATTTGATGACACAAAAGACCTTATAGAAAGAATGCCAAGATTACTGGACAATTGTCTTGTGGCTGAGGGGGGCCTGGAAAGAACAATCTTTGTCTTGTCTTCATTGTGTTGAAGAAAGTATTCGGCCATCCAGCACTTAATGTCAGATAGGCACTGTGATGAAGCAGTCATATTTTTCCACAAGGAATATTTCGCTCAGATTCAAAGAGGCTGTTTTAGCAGGAGTGAATACTTTTATTTGCCTCAAAATATGGGAGGAGATATGCAGTGAGACTAAAAACGTTTATTGGCCATTACGCCGGGTCCTTTTTGACATCATGAAGGACCTGGACCCGGTTGCTCAGAGCTCGGTAATAAATTGAACTCTGCCCATTCAATCCGCACATAGGAACTGATGTAAAGGTTAAGACTGATATAAGTCGATATTGCAATTAAATTTCTCTTACTGTCGCTGATGCTTAATACATACCATAGTAACCCCAAACAATGTAGTCTGAAGCCAATCACAGGCCTACCTTTACAGTCACTTTAAGTATACTTCAAAAAATAAACTTTTATGTACAATTTTTGTAAGGGAGCACTTGATGAGCGAGACTCGTAGGGCCATGCTCCTGTTAGTGTTTGACTGAAGATCTCTGTTGGATAATCTTAACATTTCATGTTGTGGCAATCTATATCTTTTGAGCACCTCTCTTTCACCGTAGTTAACTAAGGGGTCGGCACCATATGGAAGATATTTGGAGCTTCCATCGCTGCACAATTGAAGGAAATGCCATACTTACGAGGAAAGGGCTGGATGTGCAGAGAGGGCCTGAGGTTGTTGCACTTTTATTTGTGATTTGCATAATCCTTGTGCTTTCGTAGATTTGCAGAAGTCATAAAACGGAAGCATATGTAAACATTAAAACAGGCTGTTTATTGTTCAGCTCAGACTCAGAACAACAAACACCTTGTCACTGGAATGCTGATTTTAGTACACATTTATCTACAAGATACAGAATTCTGTGTTTCATTTATTCGCAAAGATATTCAATATATATTCAAATCATGTTCACAAATCATATAAGAAAAAATAAATAAATGACATCAATGGCATCTTCCACGATGAAAAAAAAGTTAATTGGAAGAGGATACAAATTCATGAAAAGAGAATTTGCCAACCAGTGCACTATACGACACAAGTACTCTCCTTGTTAATAAGACACAAATTCCCCTTGGGTGTGTTTCTACACACCTTTTTTAATCTTAAGCTTTATATAAATTGTTATATATATTGTAACATACTGTATATAGAACTGTAAAATATGAGATATGAAATTTAAATGTTGCACTGGGTGACAGCATTTGCTAATTATATAAATTATATTACTAGGCACTTCATTCAGAGTGAAGCTGCAACCGACATGAATTCCTGTGAAATATTTCACCACAGATTATTATTTTCAAAGCTTTTCTAAACCATGTGTATAAGAAAGCATAAACCACAGGGTTAAGAGCTGAATTCAAGTAACCAAACCAAACCATGGCATCAACTAACACTTTGGGAATAGAATAATCAATGAAAGGGTCAATGATGTTTGACAGGAAAAAGGGGGTCCAGCAGATGAGGAACACTCCGACCACTATGGCAAGGGTTTTTGCTCCTCTTCTTTCTTGATGCTTAGTTACCCCTGACTTGTTTCTCTTAGGCACTTGAAACTGCTGCGCCAGATCTTTAATAGACCTAGCCTGACGTCTGGCAACCACATAGATTTTCAGGTAGATGCTGAGTATGATCAGGCTGGGAAGGAAAAAGGAGAAGGTAGAGGCGACTGCTGCTGAAGCACGGCTAAAGAACACTGGACAGCCTCCAAAACATTGTACATGTGCCTCGTAGAAATCCTCACTTCCTTTTACATTGAGCCCAGAAAAGATCATCCCATAAGCAAAGATAGCAGGGACCAGCCAACTGATGGTGAGCATGATTAGGATTGCAGCAGAGTTGATGAGGGACTTGTACATTAGTGGGTCGCAGACGGCAAAGTAGCGGTCAACTGAGATGAATGAAAGATGGAAAATGGAGACGGTGCTCAGTGTGATGTCGGTGCTGGTGTGAAGTTTACACAGGAAGTCACCCAGGTACCAACAGCCTGTGACAGACCGTACTGCACTGCAGGGCATCACAAATGCTCCTAACAGGAAGTCACACATCGCCAGTGAGAGAATGAGGTAGTTTGTGGATGTGTGCAGCTGCTTAAAGTGTGCTATTGAGGTAATGACCAGAAGGTTCCCACTCATTGTAATCACTATGATCAACCCCATAAGCAAAAACATGAGGAATTGCAGAGTCAAGGGTCGAGCTAATTTCTTACAGGATCCACTCACAAACTCATAACAAAAGGTTTCTGTCAATATAATGTTGTAGTTTGAGTCATTGGAGAATCCCATCTTCAGGGCCTTGAAAAAAGAAAAGAAAAAGTAGTTTTCATTCAAATGTACATAATTTAAAATCAACACATATAGGACGCTGCACAAAATTAAAGCCTTTCTTCTACATTTACTATAGTAATAGAGCATCTGGCAGGATTACCAGTATGACTAGATGTATGCAGGGCCACTTTTTGTGGAATAGCTGAGATTGTGATCATAGACCGGGGTGTGGGGTTGGGTGATGATTGTGATCGATGATTGTTGATATGGAGTTGGACCCCCCTTTGCTGCTGTAGACCCCACTCTTCTTGTAAGGCTTTCCAGTAGGACAGCATTAGTGAAGTTGGGCACTGATGTTGTCCTGGCTGAATGGGAGCAAATCCTGCAGCCATGTTCCAAAACCTACTAGAAAGTTTTACAAGAAGAGTGGGGTCTACAGCAGCAAAGCCTGGTTCGCAGTCGGCATTTTGATTCATCCCAAAGGTGTTTAATGGGGTAGAGGTCAGGGCTCAGTCAAGTTCTTCCCCACCAAACTCAGCAAACCATTTCTATATGGACCTTGCTTTGTGTACGGGAAATCGTCATGCGGAAACAGGAAGTGGCCTTCCCTAAACTTCTCCAAACTGCGGCAAAGGTAATTGCGTATATTTTTAACTTCTGTGAAAACCGGATGTTAACTTCTTTCCAGCGCACAATCGACATGGACCTTCATAAGAGGAGACATCGGCAGTGTGTCAGAGTAGGGGGAGTCGCCATAAATGTAACATAGGATTTTGCTCATTTGTTCAGAAAATATTTAGCCTAGTGCTATGAAATTTTACTTCAAACAGGTTTGACAAATCAGCAGACTATAGTCATTGGCCGCTTCAATTACATTCGTAACTAAATTGAGTCAGATACAATTACAACCAAGGTCGGTATGAGAGGTGTATCAGAGGTGCAGAATAATTGTAACAATAAATGAAAGCATCCTATAATGTGCGTACACAGGTTAGTCTGCACATACTAACATTAATCAAGGAAACACATTTCCAATGGTAACATGAAACCAGCCACATCCTCAGATTATGAAGCACTGGGCTTTATTCCTGAAAAAAGAATCTGCGTAAACATTTACACACAAGCAACTTCATAATTTCCTGTGACGTGAGTTGTGGTAATGTCCAAATAGATTAGGAAACCTGCACTTGTTTGTTTCTTAACACCCAGGTAAGCTTTTAGAAAGCAAATAGCCGTCCATATGTACAAATCTAGTGTGTGCTAATTATAAATGCCTGTGACCAGGTACAGTAGCTGTTCCTTTTACATTAATCATTTGGAGCATCCAGAAGATGAGGTTATGCCAACACAACAAGCAAATTAGCTGAACATATTTAACATTAAACACTGAACTAACTTAAAAAGTCTAACACATTGATGAGTAAAATTAATTTCTTTAATACATATTAAACACTGTTTAGACATGCCTAAGATTTCCCCAGAAGGACAGCACATGTACAGTAGATTGTTTTCTACACCATCTAGTGTCCCTAATCTCCAAATAAGATGCCCTCTCCATGACCTCCCTGGGTACCAACCCTCTCGTTTTCTCTTTAGATGACATTCTGTATACATATAACAGCAAAAAGCACACTGTTTGTTATATGACGAGTATAGAAGTACAAGCTTTATTAGACATAGAGTACAGCAAAGCTACAGTGAATGCAGTTTTGAATGTGACTTCCAGAGTAAAAAAGCTTTGCCGTGGAAGGGCCTCTTTGGAAAAGAAGCCATGCTATGGGATTTATTTCTCATATTCTTTCAAAAACAAATGTTTAAAAGGAAGTGACCAATCGATAGTGGGTAAAATCACGGAACAATACAATGTGTAATTTTCAGCCGCATCCTGGTGGAAGGTCAATAGAACCTTTGCTATGAAATCCACTGGCAATTAAACTTGGCTGATGCTAAGAAGCACATGAGTATTCTTTTTTTTTTCCTGAGCAACATTGCACAGTAACGTTTATGTTAAAAATGTCAGACTGTAGCTGACAGTAGCCACAGACACAGTCCAGATCTTCCACCAGACCGTGGGGCTCATCTATGCTCTAAAATACTACCTTAAGAGGATCAGACACCCAGTAGGCAAATGCAACATGTTTTAACTGAAGAATAATAACTGTGTATAAGAATAAGTTCTGCCCCTGAAGAACACTAATTTCTAATGTTCCTGAAGGATGTATCAGAGATCATTCATATTTTTTACTTTTAAAATCTACAAAGATTTACCAATTGAGTCAAATAGGCAACAAACAAAATAATGATGAAAAAAATCTTCCATCAAACACTGTGGCCATCAAATATTGATATTTAAGAATTTTTACCAAAACTTGGAAAAATAAATAATTCCAGTAAGATTGAGTTCACGTTGATACTTTTCTAAATCACTTCATTTAAAAAAGAAGTAACGGTTACCTCGCTGATATCAATCTAAATGTATTTATATATAGCAAGGGTTAAGGATTAAGAAAGGATCAAGGATTATAAAAATACAGAAGCCCCATAGGAAAATGCCATGTAAATAATAATAAAATCTATTGAAAAATATAATTCAGGTGAAAGAAATAGCTACTCACCTCTCATTCACTGGTGCTACTATGCATGTTATGAGGCAAAAAATAATGTATTGATACTTGTGCAACTTCATCTCCATCTTTGTGCACAGTCACAGTACTAATATTTACATTGGGACAATACAGTTCATTTTTTTTAGTCGTCAGCTCTCATTTCTATCTCTCCATGGTGAACACGAATGGACAATATTATCACCTGCCTAAATATGTGTTTACTGTTCAAACAGTAAAACCTTCTGTGGTTTTCCTGGTACAGGAAAAATAATGTATGTAAAAAGCAGATATTTAAAGAAGGTCATCATACAACTGGTGTGATGATCCAATACACAAAATAAATTTTTGTTGACTTTTGTCCATCTGTGAGTAACAGACGATCCTTTCTGGTTAGGTGATCCTATTGTACTTCATCACATCAGTTTGTTCTACTTTATCTGCCACCTTGAAAGGGTTGGAACTTGCAGATACAGTGTCCTACAATATTATTTAGACTGCTGATAAAAGTGAGCAAAGAAGGAATTATAAACTAAAAAATACAGATAAGAAGCTATTGAGTATTGTATTCTCACAAATGACATATAACATGTTTTGATGTTTGATATATATGAACCTTCAAACATGTGTACTGCAAAATTGAATTTCTAGGAAGAATATTTATATGAAATATGTCTAAATATTTGTATGTTTGTTAATCAAGCATTAAGAAGTATTCTTCTCCCTTTACCTGGAATATGTTACAAATGCTATTTGTCATTCACCTACAGTATACATGAGGAAACAGTGTACAGCTGAACAAAATGTGCAAAAGGAAGATGATACAGGTATACTACACACACAACACAATATAAACAATATCATTTTTGCCATTAATGGTGCAGGATGCACGTTTCTGATACATTTTGAAAAGAACGTTCCACCACCTTCCACCCCCTCACCTCCCCTCAGCTCTCCCCCAAAAGCTCCTCCCTCCAAACACATGCTCACATACTGTCTGACATCTGAGTGCTAGAGAGAGAGGACATATAGAGAATTGAAAAGTAGGGAGAGGAGTGCAGTGCATCATGTCTCATTCACAGGCAGAAAACACATTCATCATAATGAACATAAACAATGAACACATCTATAGTTTTTATTTACAGCTATAGGCTATAGCAAGCATGATATTATTGGCAAGGTATTGCTGGCTAGGTAGTGGTGGAGTTAGCGTTAGCAATACTGCACTGCCATACATTATTTTGTATGAAATATCCTTTTTACAACTGGATTTTCACCCATAATGTTTGTCAGCGAAGCAGCTGCAAGTAACTAAGGTACCTGCCAAGTAGCTACCAAGTAGTTACTCACTAGCTAGCTTTAGTGCTGTCACGGCAGTGTCTCTGCTCTCCTCTTACCCCGTCCTGCCTGTCTGGTAGTAAGGTGAATGCATAGAACTCATAGAAGAACTCATAGAAGTGTGTGCATGCTAATCAGCATGGGCTTTTTACATAACTTTTCCTTGCTTTTCTCCATTGGAGGTTGATAAGTAATTGAATTCTCTGTTAAGCATTTACTTAACTAAATGAGGCTGTGGTGCTTTGTCCACTGAGTGTTCTAGATCACACAGATGGCAGGCTTCTAAGGGACAGCATTGCGAATGATCCTTTTAACTGAAAGCTCCACAGTACCACCACAATCCCACAACCTGTTCTGTAATAAAAACAAAATTGAGACTCTTCTCTTTTATTTTCCTTGTATTTCCTGCAGGTAAAATTACAAAAAGCATGTTATTTTACCTTAACAATTAATAAATGTACATCCAATGTGCTCACTTTGCTTTAATAATGTGCTCTCAGGCTAAAACAACCTAAATGTTTTTTTCAGCAAACATGATAGTGGCTGCACAATCGAAGAAACTTGCATGTTAACTCAATTTTGCTATTTTATTTCGACACCAGCTTCATTTCCTTTTTTCTGCTGCTTAGGTATTGATTTTTTATTTAATATGTGTCGTTGTATGCCATAATAATCGTCTCTTGGTCAATGGGCGTGAAAAAATGAGCAGTTTTTCTCAGACTTCGAATGCTGAATAATATGTGTGATTGGAAATGGCTTTTGAACTTCACCGTGATCTTGCATCTAATTTTTTTTTTTTGTTATTAACCTGTCCACTCTGACTAGTCTGACCAGTAAGATTTAAGATAAGGTTTAAATAGGATTTCTTGAGTCTGTTTTCTGGGACAGACCCCTGATGTTGCTTGTATTCAAACTGGTAGGCTCCACAAAATTACATAGGCAGGCCTATGTTATAATGGAAAATATCCCTTGAATAGGACTGCCTTTGCAGTGGTGTACACAGAGACAGGCTGGATAATATTGATGCAAAATAAATCTGCCAAAGATTGGTAATTACAGTCTGTGACATTCACATGCATGTTTTTGGATCAGTCTCATATTAGCTAACTTAGAGTACGGTGACATACAGTGTCATATGTAGGATCTGAGACAGACCCTAAGTTGATTTTTTTTTAAATGTACAAAATAAATTGAAATTACTGCTGCTCACTTTTTTGTTTTTATTTTTGACAGTCATTCTCTCATTTTTACACTCATAAAGTAGTCATTCTTAAACTGAAGTACATTTTGTTCCTGCTAATTAAAATGACTATAGGTATTGGAACAATTTCTCTAAAGTATATAAAAGATGTGTAAATATCAGAAATGTTTTCTTTGACTAGCTTTATATATTTTGCTCTATTTTTAGTGAAAACGAGAAAGTTATTTCAAATATTTGAAATCACTTTTTGTCAATTTTCAACTTGATGATGTCACAAAACAAAAAATCTATAATAAATCAATTAAGGCACTTTCAGTCTGTGGACAATTTTGCTGTTGAGGAATGAGCTTCAAATATTTTGCCAAAAATAATCATTTTGAATGCTTTCCTAAACCAACTGTAGTAGAAAGCATAAATAATAGGATTACATGTTGAGTTTAAATAGGTGATACAGAAAAGTGTTTCAATTAACATAGGCGGAATGGAATAATTAATTAATGGATTAATTATGTTACACATAAAAAACGGTGCAGAGAATGACAGGAATACCCCCATAACAATTGCCAGGGTCTTTGTAGCCTTTCGCTCGTTGTGGCTTGATGATGTGCTGTTTTCAGAGTGCACGTTGTTACAGGCAGTGCTGTGAATAGAGCGGGCTTGCTTCTGCGCAGCGTGGAAAATTTTCTGATACATGACCAACATAATGAACCCAGGGATGTAAAAAGAGAGAATGGAAGACACTGAACACGCCCTTTCAGCATGAAAAAGAACACAGCTTCCTACACAAGCATCTTCATTTTCATAATAATGATTTTCACTGCCCAAAATGTTCAGCTCCAGAAATACCATCCCAAACCCAACAGAGGCAGACACACTCCAACTGAACAGGATCATGATTACCGTGGCATAAGAGGTGATCCTATTCCGATAGTGGAGAGGATGGCAAACTGCATAATATCGATCAATGGAAATGAAAGCAAGAGTTAACATTGATGTGATGTACAACATGAGATCTGTACTCATATGGACTTTACAGAAAACTTCTCCGAAGTACCAGCATGTTTCGATTATTCGCACCATGTAAGGAGGCAAGACGCAGCCTCCCAGAAGAAAGTCTGTCACTGCCAGAGAGAGGATGAGGTAGTTGGTTGGGGTCTGCAGATGTTTGAAGTGTGCGATGGAAACAATGACAATAAAATTTCCACACAACGTCATAACGATGATGGTGGTGAAGAAAATATACAGTGGAATCCGTATCGCTGTTGGATAGATGATCTTCGGGCAAGACCCATTCACGTACTCAAAACAGAAGTATGAATCTTCAGCCAGTGTAGGTTGACTGAAATTCATCATTTTATGTTTTACGGTATAATGGTTTACCATAGATACACCTATTGGAGGAAAAAGAAGAAATGTGAAAAGATGTTCCAATGAGCAGGCAAACTTTCATATCACATACATTGTATCTGAATATATCATTCAAACACGAGACTTAAATGAATATCTATTGATAGATATCGCATCACTGATGCTAAAATCAAATGTTGCATGCATGACAAGATTCTCCGCAGAAATGTCTTTCTTATGATTAGAATTCCTCCTCTCACCTCAGAGTTCAATTACTGCGATGATGTAAATTAATCTATTCCTCTGGAATACATAAAGGCTTTCCCAAGACTTCCCAGAGTCAGATGTCTTGCGGCAATGTGGAGCATCAGTGCAGATGGGTCTGTTTTATACCGTTGGCCCATGATCCCACAAAGCTTTAGTGTGAGGCCCATGGTGTTTGCCCATCCCCTAAGCACCTACAGCAGCCATTTTTCTACTCAAACAACTAATTGCTTAAATGGTTCCTTATGAGAATAAGCAGAATTTAGTTGTTTTTCCAATTAAATAACTACTTAGGGGGCCAAGCAGCAAAGCAGTTGAAACCATATAGTATTTGAGTTATTATTATACAGTAATAATAACTCAGTATGATGTTTCACTAATTCCCGACAAGTGTGTCTGATAACCTTTTTACTAAACTTTGTACTGTGGTTGAAGGTTGCGTGTATTACAGAAGGAGTAATTTTGGCAACTGGACACAATTTGCTGCCCGGACCGAAAAGGTGTGATTGGTAGATTTTCTGTTATTTTGAACGAATTTAAAAAACACTCAAAAGACATCTCCTGCAAAATTTTACCAATTTGCAAGACACTTTTACAGATGTGTTCATTGGATGCTGCTCTTAAAATTTTGTTTGTATCTCAAAAAATATGACCACAGTAAGTAACCTGAATGTGGATGTGGCTATTTACAAAAAAGCTAATAAAATAAAACAAGTGTTTTGACATAAAGTGATGATGTATGTTTCGGTGACTGCCATCTGGAATTGGTGGCCATTTTGGATTTTGTTTGTTCATATGTCACTTCTCTGTCTTTCATCAGGTTGATTCACAGACAAATTGGCACACTGATAGATGGTGCATCCATGCCACAACCCATTCGATTTAGTGCCATGCCACATGGTGGTGCTATAGCAGTCAGCTGAATTTCCACAAATTAAACAATGATCAATTCTGCTCCATTTGTCAAAAGTTCCCCCTTTACATACAGAATAAATTTGCCTCAAGGACCCATTAGCCTATGATTATAGATTTCCCACCATTTTGAAAAAAAATTAAAAAACACTTAAAATACATCTCGTAGACAGACCAATTTGCAGGGAACTTGAATTATAGCATGTACTTAAAAATATCTTTAAAAGTAATATAAACAAGGTTGCTATGCTTAAAAACATGCTCACAATAACCCAGTGAATTTGCATGTTTTTACTAAAAAGCTAATAAATCCCAGACAGTCAGACAAAAGTGATGAAACTTGGTAAGACTATGTACAACTCCATCCTGAGGACATCACCTCAATTATGCTATGGAACGCAACACATTTTTAAAATCACATTTTCCTTGTAGACATTTGAAACTGACTTGCTGACTGAGCATTGATCTGAGATATTTAACTGCTTACAGTTAGGAAACAGCATAGTTTGAGAGTGGTCTCTGGGTATAAAGTAAACCATTTTTTGTTGTGGCTGTGTTTTAACATTTGCTATTAATATCTTGGATCTGATGCTTACTCTATGTGGCATTATTTCCACAATCCTTAGACACATTGGTGAGAGAATTGGTTATTTGTGTACCTCGTAAGAGCAGGAAATAGGACAACAAAAGGTCCCATTCCCAATTCCCCATTCCATGGGATGGCATGGAATTAATGTTAAATTATCAAAATGCTTTGTACATTGTGAAAAAGAAAGAACCTGAAGTAATCGGCCATTTGTTTTTGATATCAAGCTAGCATCAGAAGTCATGACAATACTGTGTAATCAGTCTTTACTCAACTCTTCTTCTCCGATGCTCACTTTAGGCCCTCATGTGCAATACACCGGTCCATTATCTCCTTAACATGTGATGAAATATCAGTGTTTCAGTTCCCTGATGGGTAAAGTTGTATATCATTAATTTATGTATCGTATAATTTATGCATTACTGAAAACATATTCAGAGTTTTATGTTTATTATCATTTAAAATGTATAACATTCATAATTGTTACTGAGCACTGCCCAAATCCAGTGTAAACTGAACTTGGATCTAGCTTTTGGACAGACTCTTTGAGGTTTTGCACAACCACTGCCCAAAGGGGCATACAGTTGTAGGAGGGCAAGTGATTACATCATTTAGCCTGATTGTGTGTACTGACACCTTTAATTAGCAGGATGCCTATGAGAATTAGACCATCATTAACAGGCTAACCTGGTGCCAACAGGGCCCCATGATCCCTGCATGTGTAAGATTGACTAAACAACACCTCACCTGGGTGGCTAATCAAATTGAGCTGTGAAGTTGTGTAGGAAAACAAAGACTTTATTTGCCATAATGGGGCACAGTGGGAGACCCAATGTACCATGCACTGTTTTTACTTCTGCAGCAAACAATACATCTTCCATTAATGGCCTGTGCACCATAGTATTCCTGCAAATCATTTGGAGAACTTTTTATAAATAATAAAGGTGGAATACATCCAGAAACACCAACATTAAGAACAAGAAAGCATTGTGATATTTTATTGATATAAAGTCTCTTAGTTACAGTAAACCAACAGATGGTTGAAAGGCAATCTGTGTTGCATCCTGCATATTACTTTGATCTCTGAAAAACTGTTGCTTTCTTCATTGAGCAATGCATATATATATATATATGTACATATATATATATGTATACACACACACTTATGGATCATCCAGACCACAAATCGTCATGTCTTGGTATTGCCTTTTCACCAGAAAAGGAAAATGATACCACATGGTGATTCAGGGCCTGGATCCAGAGAAAAGTGAAATATGATTATTTAAATGTTTTTTTTTTAATCTTTTTTTTTGGTGATAATCTTGCTGCGGTGGTAAAATTCATAGGCTACTGTAGCTACATTGGATGTTGGTCATTTGGTCTATGCAAATAAATAATTTGCATTTCAATTATTTGTCTATTTCTGATATCAAGAATTGAATTTTAACTGGTTAAAATTCAGTTCTCACTATCAAGAATTCCAATTACTACTTATTGAAATTCAATTCCTGATACCGAGAATGCCAGTTGTTACTAGTTAAATTTTAATTTGATTTATAACTAGTTAATATTGAATTATTGATATCAAGAATTAGAATTATAACAAGTTAAAATTGAATTCTTGGTAAATGAATTGAATTAATCTAATTTGTAATTAGAATGTCATTCATTACTGTTTCATTGTTTGCATATTTATTAAATGTAAAAGTTATACTTTTCAATATTATATCGTAATGTATCGTAAATCATTCAGTTTGTATAATTTCATTAGCATTTTTTTTTCAGAAATTTTACTTAAATCCAAGTCAAAGCAGGAGCTTTTCAGTCTGTGGACAATTTTGTTCTTGAGGAATGAGCTTGAAATATATTGCCAAAAATGATCATTTTGAAGGCTTTCCTGAACCAACTGTAAAAGAAAGAATAAACGAACGGATTACAAGTTGAATTCAAATAGCAAACCCAGATAAGCATGTCATATAAAGCAGGAGGAATGGAGTAATTAATGATTGGATCAATTATGTTACACAGAAAAAAGGGTGTCCAGCATGACAGGTATACCCCCAAAACAATTGCCAGAGTCTTTGTAGCCTTTTGCTCCATCTTGCTGTTTTCAGAGTTCACATTGTTACAGGCAATGCTGTGAATAGAACGAGCTTGCTTCTGAGCAACATGGAATATTTTCTTATATATGACCAGCATAATGAACCCAGGGATGTAAAAAGATAGAACTGAAGCTATAATTCCAGATGTTTTGCTCAGGAAAATGAAACAGCCCCCAAAACAATGAAAGCTATTGTAGTAAAAATCTTCAACGCCCAAAATGTTCAGTTTCATAAATATCATTCCAAAGCCAATGATGAATGACAGGTTCCAACTGATCAGGATCATGATCACTATAGTAGAACTGGTGATCTTGGTCCTGTAGTGGAGGGGCTGGCAAACTGCATAATACCGATCAATGGAAATGAAAGAAAGATTCAAAATGGATGCATTGGATAGCATTACATCCGTACTTGAGTGGAGTTTACAGGCCACATCTCCCAAGTACCAGCATGTCTCAATTGTGCGCACCATGCTAGGAGGCATGATGACTACTGCTAGAAGGAAGTCAGTCACTGCCAGAGAGAGGACAAGGCAGTTGGTTGGAGTGTGCAGCTGTTTGAAATGAGCGATGGAAACGATGACCAGGAGGTTTCCACACATGGTTAGAATAATGATGGTCAGGAATAATATATACAGTGGAATCCGTATCGCTGTTGGGTAGGTGGCCTTTGGGCAAGATGTATTCACAGACTCGTAACAGAAGTCTGAATGTTCATTCATTCCAGGTTGACTGAAATTCATCGTATTATGTTGTCAGGTATAACCATTCACAACTGACACTCTAGCTGGAAGAACAAAGTAGCAAAAGAAAAACATTACAAAGCATTCATAGCTGAATCTTGAACATATGGATCATACTTAACATCACCTGAACAGCAGTATTCTTTAAAATGTATTTTATAGTTACAATTCCAGCTCTCACCTCATAAGTCAGTTGTGGTGTAAAAAATAAAAAAAGGATATATATATTTATATTTTTAAATTGAAATACATTCTAACACCTTCATTTGAGTGTAGATAAATATACATACTCTGAGCCACTGAAATAAACTAAGGCTCTCTCAAGACTTCTGACAGATGTCCTGTGGCAATGTGTAGCATCAGTGGAGATGCTTCTGTTATATAGCTTGCTCACCATCCCACAAAGCTTTGAGGTGACACAGTCAAGGTGCTGTTATCCCCTGAGCATTGAGAGCAAGCATGGATTTTCCCTTCTGCTTTTGCTACTCAAACCACTGACTGCTTAAATACTTCCTCATTAGAAGCTTTATGAAAAAAAAATCCACCACAAAAGAGGTCATCACAAAGCCCTGACCTGAATCCCATAGAAAATGTGTGGCCTGAACTGAAAAAGCATGTTCGAGCAAGGAGGCCCCCAAACCAGTTCTATCAGGAGGAATCGGCAAAAGGTCCAGTAAAGTATTGTGAGAAGCTTATGGAAGCTACCCCAAGCATTTGATTTAAGTTAAACAATTAAAAGGCAATGCACCACATACTAATATAGTGTATGTAAACTTTTGACCCACTGAAAATCTGATACCTGAAAGCTGAAATAAATCTGTCTCTTAGCTATTATTTTGAAATTACCTCAAATAGAAATAAAGTAGACACTGTGATTGACTTAACACTGGAAAAGTATGATAACATGTAATGTGTGGAGATGTGAAAAATTGAGTTTGAATGTCCTTAGCCTAGGTGTATGTAAACTTTTGGCCACAGCTGTAAAATGAGATAAAAGCATGCAAATCTCCGACCAGGATTCATATAACTTGGATTTCAATGGAACACATATTCTTTTCAGTTAGACTCCTCCCCAGGTGTGCATCTATCATACCCCCTCTTAAATCACCCAATTCAGGATAACACACAGTGAAAACAGTTTTTTAGTTGCACAGAAATTCCAGTTAAGCACACTGTAATGTGTTTTGAAAGGGTGATGATCGAGGAAATAAAACTCACTTTTACATCTCTTTAACTCAGTTGAACCAGGTTTATAGACAAACCAAGCTGTTCAATCTTGACTATCCTCACAAATTATTGTCCCCAATTATGTTGTGATATTAAATATATATCTTATTGCTTTGCCCATCTGAGTCTACTTCAGAGGTGGTGAAGGCTTTTCTTCATTCACATTGACAACAAATAATAATTAAGGAGGAACTTAGCATTTCAGCTTGTTTAATCAGTAGAGCCCATTTAGAATAGAGATGACACAGTTTGTAGCACAACACATTTATTTACAAATAATTAACAAAAGTCGTAGATAAGAGAATTAATAGAAAACATATTTATTTTGATAAATATTATAGTTATGTAATACTCTCAAGTCTCTTAAAACCTGTGGTTATTAAACTCTGGCTTTCTGAGTGTTGATGAAAAATTTAGCCACTTAGTGATCATGTCCTTTGGTGTGGAAAGTCTGTGTTGTGGGAGGGTGTCTTTGAGCGCCGCAGAAACTTTCCTCCTGGCTTTGCTGCCAGAGGCCAGTTGGTTTGGATTATTCACCGAAACCAATGTCTTGACCTTAGGTTTACTCAGAATCTTTCATGACAGGAGTGAAGAGTCAAGTCCCAGCTTAGTTGACAATGTCTGTCATGGTGGTCTCATCACAAGAGCAGGCCCAGTTTGGTCCAGGGCCTTGGAGTCTGTTCTGGGCAAGCAAAAAGAATAAAGGGACGCAAAAACCCTGTGTTTGCTGGACTTCTATCTGTCTCCCACAAATATGAGGAGCGGGTGGTCTTATGAAGCATTGCACTGAGTTGTAAAATGTTCTCAATTTTCTTCTGTTGAAAACGGGAGATAAGTGGGAGCAAATCCTTAACTTTGCTCAAAATTGAATCCAATGTGTGTACATTACACCACATATCTAAAACCATGATGTAACCCTAATTAAATAATTGTAAACTTTCACATTTCTTTATAGACAACTGGTTTGCTGCAGAAATTTTGTAGTGCAATCAGACTATTAAATGTTCAAGGGCAACCTTTCAACATTTTATTCTTAATCAGGATTTCATTCTTAACTGTTTACTTTTTAATGATAATATGATGTAAATTCTGCATATCATGCAGTCTGTATAATTTCATTAGCATTTCTTTTGCATAAAATTTACTTAACTCAAAGTCGAAGCCGGAAGTTTTCAGTCTGTGGACAATTTTGTTCTTGAGGAATGAGCTTGAAATATATTGCCAAAAATGATCATTTTGAAGGCTTTCCTAAACCAACTGTAAAAGAAAGAATAAACAAAAGGATTACAAGTTGAATTCAAATAGCAAACCCAGATAAGCGAGTCAAATAAAGCAGGTGGAATGGAATAATTAATGATTGGATCAATTATGTTACACAGAAAAAAGGGTGTCCAGCATGACAGGTATACCCCCAAAACAATCGCCAGGGTCTTTGTAGCCTTTCGCTCCATCTTGCTGTTTTCAGAGTTCACATTGTTACAGGCAATGCTGTGAATAGAACGGGCTTGCTTCTGGGCAACATGGAAGATTTTCTTATATATGACCAGCATAATGAACCCAGGGATGTAAAATGATAGAACTGAAGCTAGAATTGCAGACGTTTTGCTCTGGAAAATGAAACAGCCTCCAAAACAATGAAAGTTATTGTAGTAAAAATCTTCAATGCCCAAAATGTTCAGTTTCATAAATATCATTCCAAACCCAATGATGAATGACAGGTTCCAACTGATCAGGATCATGATCACTATAGTAAAACTGGTGATCTTGGTCCTGTAGTGGAGGGGCTGGCAAACTGCATAATATCGATCAATGGAAATGAAAGAAAGATTCAAAATGGATGCATTGGACAGCATTACATCCGTACTTGAGTGGAGTTTACAGGCCACATCTCCAAAGTACCAGCATGTCTCAATCGTGCGCACCATGCTAGGAGGCATGATGACTACTGCCAGAAGGAAGTCAGTCACTGCCAGAGAGAGGACAAGGCAGTTGGTTGGAGTGTGCAGCTGTTTGAAGTGAGCGATGGAAATGATGACAAGGAGGTTTCCACACATGGTTAGAACAATGATGGTCAGGAAGAATATATACAGTGGAATCCGTATCGCTGTTGGGTAGGTGGTCTTTGGGCAAGATGTATTCACAGACTCGTAACAGAAGTCTGAATGTTCACTCATTCCGGGTTGACTGATATTCATTGTATTATGTTGTCAGTAACAGTTCACCACTGGCACACTTTTTGGAAGAACAAAGAAGCAAAAGAAAAACATTTACCTTACCAAGCATTCATAGCAGAAACATGGATCACATTTAACATCATCTGAACTGCCGCATTCTTTGAAATGTATTTTATCCAGTTACAATTCCAGCTCTCACCTCGTAAGTCAGTTTTGGTGTAAAAAAAAAAAAAAAAGTTATATATTTATATTTTTAATTGAAAAAAAAAACAACGTATAATACATTAATTTGAATGTAGATAAATATACATTAAGTAAATATTCTGAGCCACTGAAAGAAACTATGACTCTCGCAAGGCTTCTGACAGATGTCCAGTGGCAATGTGTAGCATCAGTAGAGATGCTTCTGTTATATAGCTTGCTCACTGTCCCTCAAAACTTTACGGTGACACACTCAAGGTGCTGTTATCCCCTGAGCACTGAGAGCAAGCATGGATTTTCCCTTCTGTTGTTGCTACTCAAACCACTGTCTGCTTAAACGCTTCCTCATTAGAAGCTCCATGAAAAAAATCTGAAAAAATGTGTACTAAATTATATAAAAACTCAACTTTCATGACAAACCTATGCAGTTAAAGTGTTGAACACCCTTCAGGCCTACTACATGCTAAAGATACAAGTATAGTCCCAAGTTATCCAGTGTTAAACCTACTAGAAGCAGCAACTTTCCTGTGAGATTTAATTCTCACAAGCAGTATATCCATAGAAGTGTAATTGCAATCAAATGAATAAACAAGCATTTTTTGTGAATAAAGTGTATTCATTAATTACAGGAATGTTTTTTATTTATTTTTATTTTTAATATTTATTTTACTTTTATTTATCCTGATTAGTCCCAATGAGATCAGAGAATCTTTTTGGCAAGGGAGAACTGGCCAGATAGGCAGCAGAGTGATAAAATTATAGTCAGTAGTGCTGGGAAATCCAAATCTTTAAAAAATAATCAGTACGTTCCAGTCAATGATTTGTTGTTGCTGACATACATGTAAAGACTTTGGCAGTGAGGTCTTACATCATTGAATTGTTTAATATCAATTACAAATTAGCCACATTTTAATTTCTTTGATTTGTTTGCATTATATAATTAAGAACAATGCCATTTCAAAGGAGAAGTGAAATAATAGCCTGCTAGGCTGCCTCCATTGGGCTTTTGTTTAGTACTCTGAGTGCTATAAGGCATGTGTTGTGTTTGGCGTTTGTGTGTAGTAGTGTAGAACAGAGCTACCTTGTACTGTATGTCAAGTCATTTTGCTTATTCAGAATTGCACAGTGCCTTTTTGAATTCATGATGTCATGATGGAGAGCAGTCAAAGAACAGAGGTAAGGGGTATCAAATGAATAAGTGAATGCCTAAAAATAAGGCATGTAGGGAATGTGATCATCATTTGCAACGTTATTGCCCCTATCTGTCGAGAAACTAGAACAGGTGGGCAATGAGGGTCAAACTTTTTCTAATCGGTTTCAGTTCTAGAACATTTTCACAGTTTCAAAACTTTTTTCAAACCTACAAAGTATGGCATTGATTAAACACCATACTCATGTTATTAAGGGGTGAGGGGGGGGGGGGTGTAAGCAGTTTTCCAAATTCTGGAGAATTTATTTGAGACCAAGGTGTGATTAAAAAGACAAGCCATTGTTTGTACAATTAAATAGGCAGGTAACTTTAGAAAGCCAGGTTCTAAGTTATCAGGGCCAGCCGGTTTTATAGGATCTGTTTTTTAGGGCTTTATGTACCAAGGTGACAGATGAAGTCAGAAGGTCAGATCAGTACAAACCAGACTGTCAGCACAAGTTGTAGGATGCACAGGAGAGGGAGGCACAGAATCGAATTATAGAGCCAGATGCAATGAAGCACGCATTAAAGCAATTCAGCATAGCAGATTTATCAGACACAGCTTCAGAATCCTTGGTAATTCATGGAGGAAACTCATTACAGTTTCCACATCTCAGTCTCCAAATCTCCAAATTTTCCAATTGAAATGTAGCTTGCACAAAACATGACACCCAGGTACATTCTGTATAGGTCTCATAAGCTGCAGTTTCTTTTTGCCTAATTCTTTCACTATTGCATGTAAAACCTTGATGAAGCAAGTGTGAACTTTTTGTGTTTCTTTACCACTGAAAATAGGTCTGTTACAGAACTCTCATATTGCTTCTTATAATTTCATTTTTAACTGAAACACTGCTTTTGCATATTTATAAATGTAAGAGCTATACTTTTTAAATGATGCTATAAATCTGCATCTCCTTCACTTCCCATTATTTAATTAATTATTGAAGTCAAGTTGAAATATTCAAATTAAAGTCAATGCAGGAGCTTGTCATTCTGTGGACAGTTTTGCCCTTGAGGAATGAGCTTGAAATATTTTGCCAGAAATGATCATTTTGAATGCTTTTCTAAACCAACTGTAAAAGAAAGCATAAACAATAGGATTACTTGTTGAGTTTAAATAGCCAATCCAGACAAGTGCGTCAAACAAACCAGGTGGAACAGAATAATTAATGATTGGATCAATTATGTTACATACAAAAAAGGGTGACCAGCATGACAGGAATACCCCCAGAACAATGGCCAGAGTCTTTGTAGCCTTTCGCTCCATGTTGCTTAAAGATGTGCTGTTTCCAGTTTGTATCTGCTGACATGCAGTGCTGTGAATTGAGCGTGCTTGCTTCAGTGCAATGTGGAAAATTTTCTGATAGATAGTGATCATAATGAACCCAGGGATGTAAAAAGATAGAACTGAAGCTATAATTGCTGATGTCTTGCTCTGGAAAATGAAACAGCCTCCAAAACAATGAAAGTTATTATCATAGAAATCTTCAATACCCAAAATGTTCAGTTTCATAAATATCATTCCAAACCCAATTATGAATGACAGGTTCCAACTGATCAGGATCATGATCACAATAGTTACACTGGTGATCTTGGTCCTGTAGTGGAGGGGCTGGCAAACTGCATAATATCGATCAATAGAAATAAAAGAAAGATTTAAAATGGACACATTGGATAGCATTACATCCGTACTTGAATGGAGTTTGCAGACCACATCTCCCAAGTACCAGCATGTCTCAATCGTTCGCACCATGCTAGGAGGCATGATGACTACTGCTAGAAGGAAGTCAGTCACTGCCAGAGAGAGGACAAGGCAGTTGGTTGGAGTGTGCAGCTGTTTGAAGTGAGCGATGGAAATGATGACAAGAAGGTTTCCACAAATGGTTAAAACAATGATGGTCATGAAAAAAATATACAATGGAATCCGTATCACTGTTGGGTAGGTGAATTTCGGGCAAGATCCATTCAAGGACTCGTAACAGAAGTCTGAATGTTCACTCATTCCGGGTTGACTGAAATTCATTATTTCATGTGGCCAGAAATACTTTTTTTAAAATGGATACACCTGTTGGAGAAAAAAAGAATAAAAATATACATCTTTGCAGCAAAAATGTATAGAAAATGATACACAGAGAATAAAAATAAACAGGGTTACCAGGCAAGCAAACATAAAATAATAATTAATGTTATCTGTACTCTACTTAAAAATGACTTGGCTTAACTTAATCTCTATTTATTAATATGTATTGCTTCATTCGAACAGAAGTTTTCTTCTTAGAAATGTATTTCTTTGTTTATAAATTCTTCCTCTCACCTCAGTTGTGGTAATAAAAAAAGTCTCCATTGCATGTTATACAGGTCAGTGTTATAAGAAAATTCACGAATCAATACAAATATTGTCAGTTTGTAGTCTGATTAAGGCTTTCCCAGGACTTCCTTCAAACAGATGTCTTATGGCAATGTTCAGCATCAGTAGGGATGGTTCTCTTTTGTACCTCTCTTTCATACTAGTTTACTGTACACACAGTCGCACAAAGCTCAGCTGTGGCTCTCCCATGATGCAACTGCAGTATCCTGAGATTATCCCTTTACGTCATTTTGGCTACTCAAATCATTGATGGCTTTAAAGCAGTTCTGTACTGAGTAAATCATTTTCAGATGAGCCAATGACTCAGGCTCACCCCCTGTCAGTCACTGCTGGCACAGTATGTCTTAGTTCACATGTCCACATGTTTTTGGTGCGGCTACCAAGGCTGCACTGAGATTTGCTAACCTTTTAAATGCATGTTGTCATATGAACAACCAAGTGAATGTCATTGGAAAGATTTTCATATAATTTTTTTTATTAGAAGTTTGGTGCCCAAAAAGGGTTGTGTATATCATATTCCCAGCCTAATTTGGAATGATTCACTTTCGGCTTTCTTTCATAGTTCTTTTTTCTTAAATCGTACCTCATGCATGCATTTTGATTACCCATGATACACTGTTTGACTGCATGAAAAAGTTTTAAAGTTTGAGCAAACTTTAAGAGCATAGGGAAGGTTTTTCCTTATTTTTTTATGTTAATAATGTTTTCATGTTTGTCTCGCTTGCCTGGGTCCAACAATATGGCTAAGATGAATACAATCCCATTTTGCACTACACAGTTAAAATGCTGAGTGGCTAGTGACAAGCCACAGTGGCTGGTGAGCCGAAACGTTAATGTCTAGCCTTTGAAATGAATATAGACAAAGACCAATCCTCAATGACATTAAGCACAGAGTGGAGCATGAAAAGCTGCTATACGAGCATCAGTAACCTTTCTGTTAACTTGAACGAGTCTGTCCATTCTCCTCTGACCTCTCTCATTAACAAGGTGTTTTTACCCACAGAACTACTGCTCATTGGATGTTTTTCGTTTATCGCAGCATTCTTTCCAAACACTAGAGACTGTAGTGCCTTAAAATACCAGGAGGGCAATGGTTCCTGAGATTCTGAAACCGCCACATCTGGCTGCAATAATCACACAACAGCCCCTTTTATACATAGTCCCCCCATTTTAGGGGAGCAAATGTAATCTGACAAATTAACACAATCTAAAATAAAGTCATTGCAATGGGCCAAGAGTAAATAATGTTTTCATGATAAAATTACACAAGTTTCTTGTGATGTTGCACAAAAAAACAAACAAACAAAAAAAAAAACAGATCTCAAATAGTGGTTGGATCTCTAATTATAGCCAGGGAGCACTCTGTGTCAATAAAGGCTGGGCTTGAATTAAGGCCAGGTGTGGTGAAGCAGAGTTCTAACATACAAGTTTGCGCAGCCATACCATTCTAAGACCCAGCAATGCATTTTTGTCCCCTGTACATGAGTCTCTGGTATAATCTCAAGAATCACATGTTGTAACCTGCTCTTCTAATGGAAATAAAATATACCTTTGAAAATACACTTCTGAACCCTCTTTCTCACTTAACTCACTTAAATCTTTTCCTCTTGGCATCTTGATTCAAAATTGAGGACAACTAGGCCTGCTCAGCATTTTTATACATACCACAAAGCATGATAGGCTTGATAATTTCTTAATTGTGTCATGTGGTACACCTGTATGGAAGCATCTGCATTCGTTATGTTTCACCACTCATTTAATCAGGTTTTTCCTTTAATTTGTCACCCAGGTGTGTGTGTGTGTGTGTGTGTATATATAATATATATATATATATATATATATATATATATATATATATATATATATATATATATATACTGAATATATGTATGTATATATATTTGTAAAAATTATAGTGTAAATTCTGTATCTCATTTAGTTTGTATAATTTGCATTTCAATTACATGAATTTCATTTAGCGTTAAGTCAAAGCTGGAGATTTTCAGTCTGTGGACAGTTTTATTCTTGAGGAATGAGCTTGAAATATTTTGCCAGAAATTATCATTTTGAAGGCTTTCCTAAACCAACTGTAAAAGAAAGCATAAACAATAGGATTACTTGTTGAATTGAAGTAGCCAACCCAGACAAATGCATCAAACAAAATAGGTGGAATAGAATAATTAATGATTGGATCAATTATGTTACATATAAAAAAGGGTGACCAGCATGACAGGAATACCCCCATAACAATGGCCAGAGTCTTTGTAGCCTTTCGCTCCATGTTGCTTGAAGATGTGCTGTTTCCAGATTGTATCTGCTGACATGCAGTGCTTTGAATTGAGCGGGCTTGCTTCAGTGCAATGTGGAAGATTTTCCGATAGATGTTAACCATAATGAACCCTGGTATGTAAAAAGACAGAACTGAACCTATGAGACCAGCTGCTTTGCTCTGGAAAATGAAACAGCCTCCAAAACAGTGAAAGTTTTTGTAGTAAAAATCTTCGACACCCAAAATATGCAGGTTCATGAAGATCATCCCAAACCCAATGATGAATGGCAGGTTCCAAATGATCAGGATCATGATCACTATAGTAACACTGGTGATCTTGGTGCGGTAGTGGAGGGGCTGGCAAACTGCATAATATCGATCAATTGAAATGAAAGAAAGATTTAAAATGGACACATTGGACAGCATTACATCCGTACTTGAGTGGAGTTTGCAGACCACATCTCCCAAGTACCAGCATGTCTCAATCGTGCGCACCATGCTAGGTGGCATGATGACTACTGCCAGAAGGAAGTCAGTCACTGCCAGAGAGAGGACAAGGCAGTTGGTTGGAGTGTGCAGCTGTTTGAAATGAGCGATGGAAATGATGACCAGGAGGTTTCCACACATGGTTAGAATAATGATGGTCAGGAAGAATATATACAGTGGAATCCGTATCGCTGTTGGGTAGGTGGTCTTTGGGCAAGATGTATTCACAGACTCATAACAGAAGTCTGAATGTTCACTCATTCCAGGTTGACTGAAATTCATTATTTCATGTAACAGATGACATAAATACTAGCGATGGATACACCTATTAGAAGAGAAAAGGAGAAAAACACACAATTGAGCAGCAAGAATTTATAGCAATAAAAAACTATACTGGCTCTGTACTCCAGCATTCTGGATTTGAAATGAAACAACACATATAAAGTTAAAGTGCAGACTGTCAGATTTTATTTTTGGGTTTTTACATCCATATCAGGCGAAACATGTAGGAGTAACAGTCCTTTTTATACACTATCCCACCCATTTTGGAAAATTGGCTGTTGAGCAGTTTCTTGGCCAGCTGTGTGTTGTTGCATCATTAGTTTATGCACAAGAAAACTAACAAAAAGTCTAGAGTTGATCCTAGGTGCGGAATTTGCATTTGGAGTTGCTAAGTCAATCACCCAACCTGAATCCAACATGTTTCACTTGCTGAAGGCAAGACTGAAAGCAGATATCCCCCCAAAAAAACAGTAACTGAGGATGTGCGGCAGTACAGGCCTAGCAGAGCATCGCCAGAGAAAATACCCAGAATCTGATGATGTCATTCCAGACTTCAGGCGATCATTGAATGCTTAAGATTTACAACCAAGTACTAAATATGCAAACTTTATTTCAAATTAAGTTTGAAACATTTGTCCAATCATATTTGGCCCCCTAAAATGGGGGCACTGTTTATAAAAAGGCCTGTAATCTGTGCATTGATCACTGGATATGGATGTACTGTAAATACCCTTAAATTAAAGCTGACAGTTTGTACCTCATTCAAATCCAAAGTACTGGACCACTGTACTGGAATACTGTATATCAAATTTTATATTGTATTATCTTTGATTGTGTATTATGTGTTATTATATTCATTCATCTGCATTGCAAGTTAAAAGGATTTAGCTTAAATCAGTAACTGTTGATGAATATATATAAGTTCATTCATAGTATTATTAATTATTATTTACTTCTCAAATGCATTTCTTAGTTTTAAAATTCTTCCTCTCACCTCACAAGTCCTTGTGGCAAAAAGTTTTACAAATCAGTGTTAAAAGTTCCTTTTCTAAAAAAGGCTTCTACGGTGGCCCGTAGGCTTTCCCAAGACTTCCCTCAGCAGGTGTCTTGTGGTAATGTGCAGCATCAGTAGGGATGTTCTGTTATATAGTTACCATGCCATGCAACAAAGCGTAGCTGTGACTCTCCCATGATGCACCTGCAGTATCCATGGATTCTCATTACCATTTTAGCTATTCAAACCACTGATGGCTTTAAACCAGTCTCTTACTGGGTAAATTAAACATTTTCAGATGAGCCAATTACATACCCCTGTCAGTCACCGCACACGGAGTATGGCTTACACATGATCACATGATCAGTGATGTGGGTGTGGCTACCAAGGCTGCACTGAGATCTGCCTCCTACATGCTGGCTGCAATATGAGATACCAAGCAAATGTCATAGGAAGGATTTGTGAACAGCTGAGTGATATACTGAAATGATAATTATCAAATCCAATAAGAATAATTGATACCTTGTATTGCCTTTCTTATTTTTTTATTTAATTATACCTGATTTAGTAAACATCCAAACTTTCAGAGGCCCCATGAAATTCTTCCAGCAAAAAAATGTCATCACTGTCACTTATTGGGTGACAGTGGTGTGAGGCTTGTGGAAGTTAGTATGTCACTTCCTGGTAATTAAAATTGTGTATTTAAATAGCATAGGTTCTTTTTTCCTGCTCTCATCTTACAAGTGGGATTATTTTTATGTACTCTTTACATGTTGGGTGTTCACATGTGGTTTTTGGACACATGGTTTCTGAACACATGATTTTTTAAATAAAGGACGGGTCAGACCTTCCTCCTGGCTTTGTAGCCAAAGGCCTGCTGGGTTGGATTTTTCACCATGTCTTGACCTCAGGTTTACTCTGAATCTTTCATCACAAGTGACAGAGTGACGAGTCAAGTCCCAGCCTAGTTGAAAACACCTGTCGTTAGGGTCTCATCACAAGGACAGGCCCAGTTTGTTCCAGGGCCTTGGAGTCTGTTCTGGTCAGAAAAAAAAGGTTGAAGACAAGAGGGGGGGAAAAAACCCTTAAGAGAACTGTGTTTGCTGGACTGTATGACCAATGAGTGCTGATTGGATTTTAGAAAATGGAGAGCCCATTCCAGATTCATCGCTATTGGGCAGCTCTGATGCCTTTGAGGCGAGGGCAGTCTCCTCTATTTCGTTGTATTATTTTGTTGAAAAAAGGAGAGCAAATTTTTATTTTTGTTCAACAATGAATGTGACGTGTGTATGGCTACACCACATATTGCAAACCAGGATCTGGCCCTAATTAAGCAATTGTGAACGTTCACATTTATTTATCTTGGAAAACTGGTCTCTTGTATTAAATTTAGTACTACAAGTTCAGTGATACTATTAAATTGCAAACTTTTCTAATTTTATTTGTACTCATGATTTCATTCTTAACTGTTATTTTATTTTGCATATTAATAAAATGTAAGTGCTAACATGATGCTGTAAAGTCTTATCATTCAGTTTCTATAATTTCATTTGTATTTCTTTTCCAAGACTTTTATTGAAGTCGAAGTCAGAGATAAAGCAAGAGATTTCAGTCTGTGGATAATTTTGTTCTTGAGGAATGCGCTTGAAATATATTGCCAAAAATGATCATTTTGAAAGCTTTCCTAAACCAAATGTAAAAGAAAGAATAAACAAAAGGATTACAAGTTGAATTCAAATAGCAAATCCAGATAAGCGAGTCATATAAAGCAGGAGGAATGGAGTAATTAATGATTGGATCAATTATGTTACACAGAAAAAAGGGTGCCCAGCATGACAGGTATACCCCCAAAACAATCGCTAGAGTCTTTGTAGCCTTTTGCTCCATCTTGCTGTTTTCAGAGTTCACATTGTTACAGGCAATGCTGTGAATAGAACGGGCTTGCTTCTGGGCAACATGGAAGATTTTCTTATATATGACCAGCATAATGAACCCAGGGATGTAAAAAGATAGAACTGAAGCTAGAATAGCAGATGTCTTGCTCACAAAAAAGAAACAGCCTCCAAAACAATGAATGGTATTGTAGTAAAAATCTTCAATACCCAAAATGTTCGGTTTCATAAATATCATTCCAAACCCAATGATAAATGACAGGTTCCAACTGATCAAGATCATGATCACTGCAGTACAAGTGGTGATCTTGGTCCTGTAGTGGAGGGGCTGGCAAACTGCATAATATCGATCAATGGAAATGAAAGAAAGATTTAAAATGGACACATTGGACAGCATTACATCAGTACTTAAATATATTTTACAGACCACATCTCCCAAGTACCAGCATGTCTCAATCATGCGCACCATGCTAGGAGGCATGATGACTACTGCTAGAAGGAAGTCAGTCACTGCCAGAGAGAGGATGAGGTAGTTGGTTGGAGTGTGCAGCTGTTTGAAATGAGCGATGGAAATAATGACAAGGAGGTTTCCACACATGGTTAGAACAATGATGGTCATGAAGAAAATATACAGTGGAATCCGTATCGCTGTTGGGTAGGTGGCCTTTGGGCAAGATGTATTCACAGACTCGTAACAGAAGTCCGATTGTTTCATCATTCCAGGTTCACTGAAATTCATTGTATTACCTTGTCAGGTATAACCATTCACAACTGGTACACCTGTTCGAAGGACAAAGAAGTAAAATAAGAAAAAAATTACCATACCAAGCATTCATAGCAGAAACATAATACATGCATCACACTTAACTCACCTGAACAGCAGTATTTTTTAAAATGTATTTTATAAGTTACAATTTTAGCTCTCTCCTGGTAAGTCAGTTGTGGTGTAAAAAATAAAAAATATGTATATATTGTTAAATTGAAATGCATTCATTTGGTTGCAAATAAATATACATCCAGTAAATATTCTGAGCCACTGAAATAAACTAAAGCATTCTCAAGACGTCTGTCCGATGTCCTGTGGCAATGTGTAGCATCAGTGGAGATTCTTCTGTTATATAGCTTGCTCACGGTCTCACAAGGCTTCAAGGTGACACACTCCAGGTGCTGTTATCCCCAAAGCACACACAGCAGCCATGGGTTTTCCCAATTGTTTTTGCGATTCACTATTCACTAACCGCTGGCTGCTTAAATAATTCCTCATTATAAGCTTTATGTAAAATGTGTGCACTAGACGATATAAAGACTCATCTTTAAATGTTTTCCGCCTTGCCTACCACATGCTGAAGAAATACAAGTAGTCACTCTTCATTATCCAGTGTTAAACCAATTTATAGGAGCGGCATCTGTCCTCTAAGATTTTATTCTCACAGACAATATATTTACAGAAGCCTAACAGCAATCAACTGAATAAACATGCCATTTTCATCTGATGAGACTGTCAAAAAGTAATTAATTCAAACTGTCGAAATTTAGGCCTGCCATTAAAAGTATTGATATCAAAATTACACCAAGGTACAAAAAATAATATTGGCTATCTTAGCTAACACAAATTAAACAAGCTGCTACCCAATGTTTCCTAAATTGTTTCAAGTATCTTGGCCCTGTGTGTACAAGCATACAAGTACATTAATGGGGCAAACATATGTGTGGATAGGTTTGTAAGAGTCAAGATTGATTTGATAGGCCTCAATATGTCAAATATTTATCTGTATTTATGCGTTTATTAATTATTCTTTAAATCTGTATATCCGTCTGGACTTTCAGTTAGTGATCCATTTGCCTTCGGCATTAATTTGTCCCCTTTCACAGCTAATAGGGGGCTAAACAAGTTGTATTCCAAAGAAGTGCAAACCAATGTTCCCTTAATTATTTCAAGTAACTTGGCCCTGTGTATTTTCATCTTACCATCTGAAGAGAAATTGATAATTCAGACTTAATATAAATGAGTTTCCCGCAGCGATTATACAGTTGTAAAAGCAATAGTTTTAATTCTTAGGCAATTATTAGTTAACAAGCAAGTTACTGTAATGAGTTCGATGTTTGCCTAAGTCTGAGGCGGGGATTTGGACTTACACCAATAAATAAAGCATTTCTGTAAAATGGTAATTGGACGGACTCTAAGACAAAGAAACTTTTATCTATTTGCGCAGTTGATGAAATTAACATGCAGCTCTTGGTACGGTTACAGACGCCATGATCTAGGAGAACTACAAGCAATATTGTATTGCAGTCTTCCACCATTACATGTACAGTAACGTCCTGCCTTGGCTAATCTATCTGGAATGGTCATTCATAAAAAGTGCTGTAATTTCTATACTGTGAAACCAACATGAATGAAAATACTAAATAGCTGAAACTGTTTAACCGCATGTTAATTGTTTGATTACAATTCTTAAATTGTGGAGAACAATAAAAGGGCAACCCTGTACATTTCTGGGTTGCCTTTGATAGGGCCCTTGGAATGAGGATGGGCATTCATTTATTGATAAAGTCTTTTCCATGGCTTTTTAGCATCTGAGGAATGTTGTAAGCATGCTTGTTTGTGATGTTCCTGGAATGTGGAATGATCCCTGATACTCTGGAGGTTCTAATGTTTAAAGTGGATAATAATAATCAGACCTTTGTTTGACACCATGGGCACTATTTGTGCAGAAACGTCACAATTGTCAAATGCTACCAGTAACTCAAGGTGTTGGCAAATCAGGGTGTGTCCAACTGAATTTCAGTTATTTCATGACTCCAAGAATTAGCACAGCTGTGGCAGTGTTTTAAAAGAGGCTGGTTTAATAAGAATACATTAACTGTGGGTGTGGCAGGGGTTTTATTTCATTATTGCCATTCAGATCGCCACATTTTTGGATTTTGAATTTTTGCTTTTTTACAGTATTTTATAGATGTAGGAAAGTCTTTTTATGTATTTTGCTTTTTTCAAATAATTTTTTTTTGTTAGAATTGTCTTCAAACACATTTTCATTCATTTATTTCATTGTTGCTGTTGAATAAAAATGAGTTCTCAACCATTATAATAGAAAACCACAAATATGCATTGCTTCAAAACTATTTTTCATAAAAAGGACATTATTTAAAATATTATATATAATATTATATATAATATAACAAAATACTATATACAATGTGATGATCACAAAAAAAAAACAAAAAAAAAAAATTAATTTATCAAAAATAAATAAGGAGATTGTCAGTCTGTAGATAATTTAGCTGTTGAGGAATGAGCTTGAAATATTTTACCAAAAATGATCATTTTGAACGCTTTCCTGAACCAACTGTAGTAGAAAGCATAAATAATGGGATTGCATGTTGAATTTAAATAGGTCATACAGAAAAGTGTTTCAATCAACACAGGTGGAATGGAATAATTAATGATTGGATCAATTATGTTACATATAAAAAAGGGTGACCAGCATGCCAGAAATACACCCAGAACAATGGCCAGAGTCTTTGTAGCCTTTCGCTCCATGTTGCTTGAAGATGTGCTGTTTACAGATTGTATCTGCTGACATGCAGTGCTTTGAATTGAGCGGGCTTGCTTCAGTGCAATGTGAAAGATTTTCCGATAGATGTTAACCATAATGAACCCTGGTATGTAAAAAGACAGAACTGAACCTATGAGACCAGCTGCTTTACTCTGGAAAATGAAACAGCCTCCAAAACAGTGAAAGTTTTTGTAGTAAAAATCTTCGACACCCAAAATATGCAGGTTCATGAAGATCATCCCAAACCCAATGATGAATGGCAGGTTCCAAATGATCAGGATCATGATCACTATAGTAACACTGGTGATCTTGGTCCTGTAGTGGAGGGGCTGGCAAACTGCATAATACCGATCAATTGAAATGAAAGAAAGATTTAAAATGGACACATTGGACAGCATTACATCAGTACTTGAATGGATTTTGCAGACCACATCTCCCAAGTACCAGCATGTCTCAATCGTGCGCACCATGCTAGGCGGCATGATGACTACTGCCAGAAGGAAGTCAGTCACTGCCAGAGAGAGGACAAGGCAGTTGGTTGGAGTGTGCAGCTGTTTGAAATGAGCGATGGAAATGATGACAAGGAGGTTTCCACACATGGTTAGAACAATGATGGTCAGGAAGAATATATACAGTGGAATCCGTATCGCTGTTGGGTAGGTGGGTGTGGCTACCAAGACTGAGATCTGCCTCCTACATGCTGGCTGCAATATGAGATTCCAAGCAAATGTCATAGGAAGGATTTGTGAACAGCTGAGTGATATACTGAAATGATAATTATCAAATCCAATAAGAATAATTGATACCTTGTATTGCCTTTCTTATTTTTTTATTCAATTATACCTGATTTAGTAAACATCCAAACTTTCAGAGGCCCCATGAAATTCTTCCAGTAACAAAATGTCATCACTGTCACTTATTGGGTGACAGTGGTGTGAGGCTTGTGGAAGTTAGTATGTCACTTCCTGGTAATTAAAATTGTGTATTTAAATAGCATAGGTTCTTTTTTCCTGCTCTCATCTTACAAGTGGGATTATTTTTATGTACTCTTTACATGTTGGGTGTTCACATGTGGTTTTTGGACACATGGTTTCTGAACACATGATTTTTTAAATAAAGGACGGGTCAGACCTTCCTCCTGGCTTTGTAGCCAAAGGCCTGCTGGGTTAGATTTTTCACCATGTCTTGACCTCAGGTTTACTCTGAATCTTTCATCACAAGTGACAGAGTGACGAGTCAAGTCCCAGCCTAGTTGAAAACACCTGTCGTTAGGGTCTCATCACAAGGACAGGCCCAGTTTGTTCCAGGGCCTTGGAGTCTGTTCTGGTCAGAAAAAAAAGGTTGAAGACAAGAGGGGGGGAAAAACCCTTAAGAGAACTGAGTTTGCTGGACTGTATGACCAATGAGTGCTGATTGGATTTTAGAAAATGGAGAGCCCATTCCAGATGCATCGCTATTGGGCAGCTCTGATGCCTTTGAGGCGAGGGCAGTCTCCTCTATTCCGTTGTATTATTTTGTTGAAAAAGGGAGAGCAAATTTTTATTTTTGTTCAACGATGAATGTGACGTATGTATGGCTACACCACATATTGCAAACCAGGATCTGGCCCTAATTAAGCAATTGTGAACGTTCACATTTATTTATCTTGGAAAACTGGTCTCTTGTATTAAATTTAGTACTACAAGTTCAGTGATACTATTAAATTGCAAACTTTTCTAATTTTATTTGTACTCATGATTTCATTCTTAACTGTTATTTTATTTTGCATATTTATAAAATGTAAGTGCTAACATGATGCTGTAAAGTCTTATCATTCAGTTTCTATAATTTCATTTGTATTTCTTTTCCAAGACTTTTATTGAAGTCGAAGTCAGAGATAAAGCAAGAGATTTCAGTCTGTGGACAATTTTGTTCTTGAGGAATGCGCTTGAAATATATTGCCAAAAATGATCATTTTGAAAGCTTTCCTAAACCAAATGTAAAAGAAAGAATAAACAAAAGGATTACAAGTTGAATTCAAATAGCAAATCCAGATAAGCGAGTCATATAAAGCAGGAGGAATGGAATAATTAATGATTGGATCAATTATGTTACACAGAAAAAAGGGTGCCCAGCATGACAGGTATACCCCCAAAACAATCGCTAGAGTCTTTGTAGCCTTTTGCTCCATTTTGCTGTTTTCAGAGTTCACATTGTTACAGGCAGTGCTGTGAATAGAACGGGCTTGCTTCTGGGCAACATGGAATATTTTCTTATATATGACCAGCATAATGAACCCAGGGATGTAAAAAGATAGAACTGAAGCTAGAATAGCAGATGTCTTGCTCACAAAAAAGAAACAGCCTCCAAAGCAATGAATGGTATTGTAGTAAAAATCTTCAATACCCAAAATGTTCAGTTTCATAAATATCATTCCAAACCCAATGATAAATGACAGGTTCCAACTGATCAAGATCATGATCACTGCAGTACAAGTGGTGATCTTGGTCCTGTAGTGGAGGGGCTGGCAAACTGCATAATATCGATCAATGGAAATGAAAGAAAGATTTAAAATGGACACATTGGATAGCATTACATCTGTACTTAAATATATTTTACAGACCACATCTCCAAAGTACCAGCATGTCTCAATTGTGCGCACCATGCTAGGTGGCATGATGACTACTGCCAGAAGGAAGTCAGTCACTGCCAGAGAGAGGATGAGGTAGTTGGTTGGAGTGTGCAGCTGTTTGAAATGAGCGATGGAAATAATGACAAGGAGGTTTCCACACATGGTTAGAACAATGATGGTCATGAAGAAAATATACAGTGGAATCCGTATCGCTGTTGGGTAGGTGATCTTTGGGCAAGATCTATTCACAGACTCTAAACAGAAGTCCGATTGTTTCATCATTCCAGGTTCACTGAAATTCATTGTATTACCTTGTCAGGTATAACCATTCACAAATGGTACACCTGTTCGAAGGACAAAGAAGTAAAATAAGAAAAAAATTACCATACCAAGCATTCATAGCAGAAACATAATACATGCATCACACTTAACATCACCTGAACAGCAGTATTTTTTAAAATGTATTGTATAAGTTACAATTTTAGCTCTCTCCTGGTAAGTCAGTTGTGGTGTAAAAAATAAAAAAATATGTATATATTGTTAAATTGAAATGCATTAATTTGGTTGCAAATAAATATACATCCAGTAAATATTCTGAGCCACTGAAATAAACTAAAGCATTCTCAAGACGTCTGTCCGATGTCCTGTGGCAATGTGTAGCATCAGTGGAGATTCTTCTGTTATATAGCTTGCTCACGGTCTCACAAGGCTTCAAGGTGACACACTCCAGGTGCTGTTATCCCCAAAGCACACACAGAAGCCATGGGTTTTCCCAATTGTTTTTGCGATTCACTATTCACTAACCGCTGGCTGCTTAAATAATTCCTCATTATAAGCTTTATGTAAAATGTGTGCACTAGACGATATAAAGACTCATCTTTAAATGTTTTCCGCCTTGCCTACCACATGCTGAAGAAATACAAGTAGTCACTCTTTATTATCCAGTGTTAAACCAATTTATAGGAGCGGCATCTGTCCTCTAAGATTTTATTCTCACAGACAGTATATTTACAGAAGCCTAACAGCAATCAACTGAATAAACATGCCATTTTTGTGAAGAAAGTATTCATCTGATGAGACTGTCAAAAAGTCATTAATTCCAACTGTCAAAATCTAGGCCTGCCATTAAAAGTATTGATATCAAAATTACACCAAGGTACAAAAAACAATATTGGCTATCTTAGCTAACACAAATTAAACAAGCTGCTACCCAATGTTTCCTAAATTGTTTCAAGTATCTTGGCCCTGTGTGTACAAGCATACAAGTACATTAATGAGGCAAAAATATGTGTGGATAGGTTTGTAAGAGTCAAGATTGATTTGATAGGCCTCAATATGTCAAATATTTATCTGTATTTATGCGTTTATTAATTATTCTTTAAATCTGTATATCCGTCTGGACTTTCAGTTAGTGATCCATTTGCCTTCAGCATTAATTTGCCCCCTTTCACAGCTAATAGGGGGCTAAACAAGTTGTATTCCAAAGAAGTGCAAACCAATGTTCCCTTAATTATTTCAAGTAACTTGGCCCTGTGTATTTTCATCTTAGCATCTGAAGAGAAATTGATAATTCAGACTTAATATAAATGAGTTTCCCGCAGCGATTATACAGTTGTAAAAGCAATAGTTTTAATTCTTAGGCAATTATTAGTTAACAAGCAAGTTACTGTAATGAGTTCGATGTTTGCCTAAGTCTGAGGCGGGGATTTGGACTTACACCAATAAATAAAGCATTTCTGTAAAATGGTAATTGGACGGACTCTAAGACAATGGAACTTTTATCTATTTGCGCAGTTGATGAAATTAACATGCAGCTCTTGGTACGGTTACAGACGCCATGATCTAGGAGAACTACAAGCAATATTGTATTGCAGTCTTCCACCATTACATGTACAGTAACGTCCTGCCTTGGCTAATCTATCTGGAACGGTCATTTATAAAAAGTGCTGTAATTTCTATACTGTGAAACCAACATGAATGAAAATACCAAATAGCTGAAAATGTTTAACCGCATGGTAATTGTTTGATTTCAATTCTTAAATTGTGGAGAACAATAAAAGGGCAACCCTGTACATATCTGGGTTGCCTTTGATAGGGCCCTTGGAATGAGGATGGGCATTCATTTATTGATAAAGTCTTTTCCATGGCTTTTTAGCATCTGAGGAATGTTGTAAGCATGCTTGTTTGTGATGTTCCTGGAATGTGGAATGATCCCTGATACTCTGGAGGTTCTAATGTTTAAAGTGGATAATAATAATCAGACCTTTGTTTGACACCATGGGCACTATTTGTGCAGAAACGTCACAATTGTCAAATGCTACCAGTAACTCAAGGTGTTGGCAAATCAGGGTGTGTCCAACTGAATTTCAGTTATTTCATGACTCCAAGAATTAGCACAGCTGTGGCAGTGTTTTAAAAGAGGCTGGTTTGATAAGAATACATTAACTGTGGGTGTGGCAGGGGTTTTATTTCATTATTGCCATTCAGATCGCCACATTTTTGGATTTTGAATTTTTGCTTTTTTACAGTATTTTATAGATGTAGGAAAGTCTTTTTATGTATTTTGCTTTTTTCAAATAATTTTTTTGTTGTTGTTAGAATTGTCTTCAAACACATTTTCATTCATTTATTTCATTGTTGCTGTTGAATAAAAATGAGTTCTCAACCATTATAATAGAAAACCACAAATATGCATTGCTTCAAAACTATTTTTCATAAAAAGGACATTATTTAAAATATTTGAAATCACTTTTTGTCTATATACAATGTGATGATCACAAAAAAAACCAAAATGAATTTATCAAAAATAAATAAGGAGATTGTCAGTCTGTAGATAATTTAGCTGTTGAGGAATGAGCTTGAAATATTTTACCAAAAATGATCATTTTGAACGCTTTCCTGAACCAACTGTAGTAGAAAGCATAAATAATGGGATTGCATGTTGAATTTAAATAGGTCATACAGAAAAGTGTTTCAATCAACACAGGTGGAATGGAATAATTAATGAACGGGTTAATTAGGTTTGTCAAAATAAAGGGTGTAGAGCACGACAGGAATACCCCCATGACGATCATTAGTGTCTTTGTAGCCTTTCTCTCCATTTTGCTGATTTCAGAGTGTGCATTGTTACCGGCAGTGCTGTGGATACAACGGGCTTGCTTCCGTGCAACATGGAAGATTTTTTGATATATGACCAGCATAATGAGCCCAGGGATGAAAAAAGTGAGGACGAAACATATTAAACTTGCTGTTTTGCCCTGAAACAAAACACAGCTTCCTGCACAAGCAACGTGTTCATAATAAAAGTCTTCGATGCCCAACAAGTTCAGCTCCAGAAATACCAACCCGAACCCAACAAAAGCAGACAAACCCCAACAGATGAGGATCATGATCGTCGTGGCACAAGTGGTGATCTTGTTCCGGTAGTGGAGGGGCTGACAAACCGCATAATATCGATCGATGGAAATGAAAGAAAGATTTAACATGGCTGCCAGGTACAGAATGATATCTGCACTCATGTGGATTTTACAGAACACGTCCCCGAAATACCAGCATGATTCAATAACTCGAACCATGTAAGGAGGCATGACAACGCTTCCCAGCAGGAAGTCCGTCACTGCCAGAGAGAGGATGAGGTAGTTGGTTGGAGTGTGCAGATGTTTGAAGTGAGTGATGGAGATGATGACGAGAATGTTTCCACACAATGTCACGACAAGGATGACTGAAAAGAAAATTTGCAGCAGAATCCGTATCACTGTTGGATAGATGATCTTCGGGCAAGACCCGTTCACAGACTCAAAACAGAAGTACGAATCTTCAGCCAATGCTGGTTGACTGAAATTCATCATTTTATGTTTTTTGGTGTAATAGTTTACAATAAATACACCTATTGGAGAAAAAAGAAGCGAAGTAAAAAGATATTCCGTTGAGCAGGCAAGCTTTCATATCACGTGCATGGTATCTGCATATATCGTTCAAACACGACTTAAATTAACATCTACTGATAAATATATATCACATCACTGTTGCAAAAATCACGTCATCTGCATAGCAGGATTCCCCCCCAGAAATGTATTTCTTATGATTATAACTTCATCTCTCACCTCAGAGTTCAAGTTACAGTAATAATATGATGATGAAAATATTCTGAGCCAACAATCAGAAATAAATGAAAGATTCCAAGGCTTCCTTTGCTCCGATGTCTTGCGGCAATGTGCACCATCAATGGAGATGTTTCAGTTTTATACAGTGTGCTCATTGGCCCACAGAGCTTTAGTGTGACCCCCATGGTACATGCCCCTCCCCTAAACACCTACAGCAGCCATCGATTTCCCCTGTTGTTTTTGTATCTGAAACCACTATTTTCGTTTCATCATGAGAAACTTCTCATAAAAGTAGAATTGAAAAATGTTTTTAAATATATAAATATATTTTCATTTTTTATTTCATCAATGTTTTTGAACAAAGATTATTTCTCATCCACCAGAATGTTTCTTCATTTCCAGTGAATTAAATTTTTCATTGTAATTGACATCAACCACATTTTTATTATTTTATTTCATGATGGCTATTGAAAGAAGATGATTTGGAAGTATGAAAATCTATTGATATCTTGCATTTGGCATTTGTCCTACCTGGCACTATTTACTGTACACCATCCTTAGACATTAGACACATTGGTGAGATAATTGGCAATTTGTATACCTCAATGGCACAAAGTTGGGCAAAAATAGGTTCTATTTCTGGTTCAGTTGGTGTGCAATTAATGTTAAAGGATTAACATGGTGGTTGAATGTGACACTTGCCAGTTGTCTTTAGGCAACAACAAAACAAATGTGCATAATTTTTTTATTATTCAGTCATTTAAATGTATTTTAAAACTTATTTTTCTAAGGGTAAATTTCCCACTATGAAAGTTCACCCGAACTGTCTGGGCGTGGTAATGAGAACTGTCAGTTAGCTATGGTTGACAGACCGTGCCCTGTTACCATAGCTACCTCCATGATACGAGCTCATCTTGGGAGACTGAATTTTCACACGCTAGCTAACTTAATATATCAAGTATCAATAGCTAAGGACGTTGACTTATATCCAATAATAATGTTTGTAGCTAGCTAGCCAAGTTAAGATAAAACCACAACTATAACGTCCTTATGAAAGCAAACTAGCTAGCTAACGTTATCGATGACATTACATTATGAAAGCAAACTACATAGCTAGCTAACATTAGCTAGCCAACTATAAATGAATATAACAAAGCAGAGATAGTCTAATAGTCCTTAAAAGGCACTCTAATAAGTGAACCTAACTTTAGTCAAATATTTTCATTGTCTTGCCTGTAAGCCAGCGACGCGAACTATGGGTCACAAGTTATTTCATTGAAATATAAATCTGGGTATCGTCCGCATAACAGTGGAACTCTACGCCATGTGCCCGGATAATATTGCCAAGTGGTAGCATATATAGCGAGAAGAGTACTGGTCCTAGTACTGATCCTTGTGGAATACCGTATTTCATTATTGAGGAGCTGGACTCTTCTTCTTTTAATTTGACAAACTGTTTCCTGTCACATAGGTATGATCCAAACCATGCGAGTGCCTATCCATGAAGTCCAACACAGGCCTGGAGTCTGTCCAGAAGACTTCCATGGTCAATTGTGTCAAAAGCTGCACTCAGGTCGAGGAGCACAAGAACCGACACAGAGTTACAGTCGGCTGACAGTAGTAAATCATTTGTAACCTTGATAAGTGCGGTTTCTGTGCTGTGGTGGGGTCTAAACCCAGATTGGAATACTTCATGGATACCGTTAGAGCTAAGGTATGCACTTAGGGCTTAGCAACAATTTTCTCCAATAATTTTGATAGAAACGGAAGGTTTGAAATAAGTCTATAATTTTCCAATTTATCGGGTTCTAGGTTTGGTTTCTTCAATAATGGCTTAATGACTGCCACTTTTAGTGACTCAGGTACGTATCCTGTGACTAGGGATGTGTTAACGATTTTTAGTATATGCTGGCCTAGTACTGGAAATAGTTCTTTAATCCAGTTTGAAGGAATAGGATCGAGTATACAGGTCGTCGGTTTTGAAGACATAACTAATTCAGATAACTCAACCATGCTAATGGGCGTAAAACAGCTTAGTACTGCTGTCTGTAAATCTTCCTGTTCTAACCAGGTGCGGACCATCATTAGCAGGCTAACCTGGTTCCAACAGGGCCCAGTGCTCTCTGCATTTATCCAAGTGTAAGATTGACTAAATAACACTGCACCTTGGTGTCTAATCAAATTGAGCCTGTTGTGTTCTGAGGTGAAGTTGTTAGAAAACAACGACTTTATTATATAAAAAGTTTCATAAGAGTCAGCCAGGTGGTTAAGGGACATGTATCAGACCCCCAAAGGAAAACAGACAATGTTTACAGTGTGGACAGAGAGTGGGCAGGGTTTGATAAAGAGTGTGATGGCAACTACTAAACATTCTGCTGGTTCAGCATTATTCAAAACATAAGTTGGTGTCTTTAATGGTGTAGTACTGTGGGTGCTGACTGAAGATCTTGGAACACCATTAAAAATGAACAGGTCAGCACCCAGCTGTACTACAAAAGGTTAACTCGGTTTGATAGGCTTACAGAGATTGGACAAGCAAACATCAACAATGTTACTGTTTTGTTATGACTTTATTTTCCTTTGATCCTTGGATATATAAGGGTAAAAGTGTAATGGTTCAAAATGGCACCCAATCGGTGCCACCCAATCAGAAAGCATATATATATATATATATATATGTATAGAGAGAGAGAGATTTTTGCACAATTTACATTGGAATGGATTCATTAATCTATTATTTCATTTAAGGCTATAATTACACATTTATTTATCAATTTATTCTTTATTTCTTCAGCAGAAAAACTCAATGAGACAAAACTGAACTAAATGTAAGGATTGACAGAGGGGGAAAGCAGCATGATTGAATAAATGGACTCAAAAACTCACATTGAAATTGTAACCCTGATTAAGTGTTCTTTATCATTTAAGATATTTGAAATCATCACAACAAGGGCCACATGCCAACTTGAGGAACTTAAGTGTTTTTTATGCAATCCCAGCTATGCAGCACTTTCGTGCACCTGAGATGCGCTCACAAACAGAAGCTCATGTTAACAGAAATGGCTAGCTAGCTATGTGGTTTGCCATAAACATTGAGAGGCGTAATTTCAAGGGAAGACTTCTTCAATGAGGACGAGAAACTAGTCATCCTGTCATCACAGGCATATGTCAACATGTAGCTGCTGTTAGCCTATAATATTCAGTCAGTCATGTCGTATTAGAGAAATTGAATTTTCTGTTTCTTTGTCAATTCAATGATAGCAGTGGTATCATTCACTTGGGCTCACATACAGATTTGTGAGGACTGGGACTGAGTAATTAGCTAGCATTGTAGAGAACGTTAAGCGTGAAAAGATAAAAAAGTAACCCAGCTAGCTATATTACAAATTCCAGCAACAGCAAGACATGCATTCACAGAAATATACACATTTATCAGTTAATTTAAAGACAAATACATTAACGTTATCAGCTACTGTCGACTAGCTAGCTAACATTATATTCCTGTAACCTAGATTTGTAGGTTAACGTTGTGTCTCCCCATGTTAAGTCTATGGACAATTCAGTGTCCAAATTTTGTGCTCTCATTCAAATTTAATAAAGTCTGCAGCCATGAAAATATAAAGAGCATGCATGTTTCAAAATGACCGATAAAATGAGGGGTTTTGTGTGAGGATCTGTTGGGTAGTGCTGAGCAAGCGTGTTGAGTGTGTTTTTTGAGTTTGGTTCGATTTTGATTCAGTACTGGAAAAAACGGTTTTCAATTTCATTTTTTTTTTTTTTTTTTTTTCGATTTCACATTGAGATTGGTTTTGAAATGGTGGAGATACTGAGGTTCAAAAATTGCTGTTTTATATGGGTGACCAATGCAAACATACACTGAGTGCTACCATGCTCAATGTAATGTAAAAATACAATCATATTCATGTCAAAGTGGGATTTTGTTAATACGTGCTTAGTCATAGTCTTCTGTGTAAGGCACTATTCAAGATACAATTTGATTGAGAGATGATTTTACAAATGAGGCTGCTGGTCTTTTGCTGAATTCTACTCAGGTAGGCCCCAAAATGTAACATTTTATTTGTACTCATGACTTAATTTTTTTTTTTTTTTTTGCACATTTATAAAATGTGTTTTTCACTTGTAAAACGATTCTGTAAATTCTGCATCTCCCTCAGCTTGAATAATTTAATTTAGATTTCAGTTGCACAAATTATATTCAAGCTTTTCAGTCTGCGGACAGTTTTGTTCTTGAGGAATGTGCTTGAAATATTTTACCATAAATTGTCATTTTGAAGGCTTTCCTAAACCAGCTGTAAAAGAAAGCATAAACAATAGGATTGCATGTTGAATTGAAATAGCCAACCCAGAACAATGCGTCAAACCAAACAGGTGGAATAGAATAATTAATGATTGGATCAATTAGGTTACACACAAAAAAGGGTGACCAGCATGACAGGAATACCCCCATAACAATGGCCAGAGTCTTTGTAGCCTTTCGCTCCTTGTTGCTTGAAGATGTGCTGTTTCCAGTTTGTATCTGCTGACATGCAGTGCTGTGAATTGAGCGGACTTGCTTTAGGGCAATGTGGAATATTTTCTGATAGATAGTGATCATAATGAACCCTGGTATGTAAAAAGATAGAACTGAAGCTATGATTGCAGATGTCTTGGTCTGAGAAAAAAAACAGCTTCCAAAACAATGAAAGTCATTGTAGTTAAAATCTTCGACACCCCAAATGATCACATTCATAAATATCATTCCAAACCCAAAGATGAATGACAGGTTCCAACTGATCAGGATCATGATCACTATAGTAACACTGGTGATCTTAGTCCTGTAGTGGAGGGGCTGGCAAACTGCGTAATATCGATCAATGGAAATGAAAGAAAGATTTAAAATGGATGCAGTGCACAGCATGATATCAGTACTTAAATGGATTTTACAGAACGTGTCTCCAAAGTACCAGCATGTCTCAATCGTTCGCACCATGCTAGGCGGCATGATGACTACTGCCAGAAGGAAGTCAATCACTGCCAGAGAGAGGATGAGGTAGTTGGTTGGAGTGTGCAGCTGTTTGAAATGAGCGATGGAAATGATGACAAGGAGGTTTCCGCTCATAGTTAATACAATGATGGTCAAGAAAAAAATATAAAGTGGAATCCGTATCGCTGTTGGGTAGGTTACCTTTGGGCAAGATGTATTCACAGACTCATAACAGAAGTCTGAATGTTCACTCATTCCAGGTTGACTGAAATTCATTATTTCATGTTGTCAGATATGATTCTTTGGAATTGATACACCTATTGGAAGAAAAAAGAAACAAGTTAAAAATACACTATTTGAACAATACATCAATTATATATATGTACTCATGTATGATTAAGAAGTGGTACACTTATTGGATAAACAAAGAATAAAAAAGGAAATGGATTACCAGCCAAGCATACTACTACTACTACTACTACTACTAATAATAATACTCTTTTCTGAATTACACTTGAAATGATTTAGATTTAATGCATATCTATATCTGAATATGTTTTGCTTCATTTATGCCAACATGAATAATGTTCTCTTCTTAAAAATGTTAGTTTTAAAAATTCTTCCTCTGACCTCAGTTCTGGTAAGATGAAAACTTCTCCATTGCATGTTATACAGGTCCGTGTTATAAAGTATTCACAAATGAATACAAATATTGTGAGTTGGTAGTTTGATTATTGCTTTCCCAGGACTTTCCTCAAATAGATGTCTTACGGCAATGTTCAGCATCAGTAGGGATGTTCGCTTATATACAGTTTACACAGTCACACAAAGCTCCGCTGTAGCTCTCCCATGATGCACCTGTAGTATCCATGAATTCTCCCTATCGTTTTGGCTACGCAAACCACTGATGGATTTAAACCAGTCTCTTACTGAGTAAATAAAATATTTTCAGTTGAGCTAATATTGGTAATTTTGCATAAGATCCAGCTAAAAAAGACACCAGACCCCATTTTGGAATATTTGTGGATAGATTTCTTATAGTCAAAATCAGGACCCCTTTCAATATGCTGGCCACACATGAATTACGGACTCGCAACAGTACAATGTCCGTGCCTTCACGGTAAAGATAATGTGTACATTTGGTTCGTTTTACAGGAATATTAAGCCCTTGCGAATTTTATTATGTCACATTTAAATTAGACATCAAGGAGGATCAAACTCCGCCGTAACCCGCCTTCCTCCCCTCATCAGGCAAGATGAGTAAGAAATGTCTGTATGTATGTGTGTATGTGTGTATGCACATAGTCGATCGGAGAGCCTTTCCCTTACGTTCAGAGAAGAACAATTCTACAATTGTTCCCAGTTCCGTTACACAGAGAGCAAACACAACTATGTGCATTACGTTAGAAAACAAAATAAAAGTAACAAAGAAATTCCCAGTGGCTGGGGAGAAGTATCACCGATTTTCCCCACATGCTGAAATACAATAAACAATATGTAAGAGAGCAGAGAACCAATGACACTCATTTTTTTCCAAAAGCAGGCAGATATCTATCCACCCATCCATCCATTATCTATGCCCAAATTTACAATTTTGTGGTCTCATTTAAATTTAATAAAGTCTGCAGCCATGAAAATATAAAAAGCATTAATGTCTCAAAATGACTGATCGAATGAGGGGTCTTATGTGAGGATCTGTTGGGTTGTGCAGAGCAATTAGTGTTTTTTAAGTTTGGCTTAATTTTGATTCAGTATTGGAAATTACTTACGGTTTTCGATTTCGTTTTTTTGCACATGGCAATTGTTCAAAAATTGCTGTTCTATGTGGGAGAGCTGACCAATGCAAACATACGCATATGCAGAGGGCTACACTCCCACGTTCGGTGTAATGTAAAAATAAAATCACATTCATGTTAAAGTGGGATTTTATTAGTAAGTACTTGTTACATATTAATAAGTCATAGTGTGTAAGTCACTATTTAAGATATAATTTGATCGTGAGACGATTGTACAAATGAGGCTGCTGGTCATTTGCAGAACTCTTCTCTTTCAAATGCAGGTAGGCCCCAAAATGTAACATTTTATTTGTACTCATGACTTCATTTTAAACTGTTTTGTTTTTTTTATTATTCATAAAATGTGTTTTTCATTTGTAAAATGATTCTGTAAATTCTGCATCTCCCTCAGCTTGGATAATTTAATGTAGATTTCAGTTGGACAAATTATATTCAAGCTTTTCAGTCTGTGGACAGTTTTGTTCTTGAGGAATGAATTTGAAATATTTTGCCATAAATGATCATTTTGATGGCTTTCCTAAACCAACTGTAAAAGAAAGCATAAACAATAGGATTACATGTTGAATTGAAATAGCCAATCTAGAACAATGCCTCAAACAAAACAAGTGGAACAGAATAATTTATTGTTGGGTCAATTAGGTAACAGACAAAAAAGGGTGACCAGCATGACAGGAATACCCCCATAACAATGGCCAGAGTCTTTGTAGCCTTTCGCTCCTTGTTGCTTGAAGATGTGCTGTTTCCAACGAATCTCAAAATTACGAGAAATTCCAACAAACTCAATTAAAACAGGCCTATAATAAACGTGTAGAGGCCAGTTTTAATGTTGTGCTGTGCTGTGGTATAACTAAGAACTAATGATAACAGCATCCACTCTATTCCTCTAAGGTGAAGTGGTAGGAATAGAGTGGTAGGAATAGATGAGCAGTGTTGGGCTGAATGGCCTGTTCTCGTCTTATGTTATGTTGTTATCTTGGAGTTTTATTAAAGAAAGTAGAACCAGGGAAGATCATGCAATGCCAATGATCCCGTTCACAGCAATAAAATGACTCGTGTTGCTCAAATGAAAGAAAAATTATAAGGTGTAAGTCCATCATTAATTCATGACAATGGCATGGCTTAACTGAACTGAGCGGGATTGGATGAGTTGTGGTTTTGTCATGTTTTAATGTCCTGAATCTGGTACTTACCGTGCTTGACACTATTTGTACCATACTTAGACGTTAGGCACATTGGTGTGAGAAGGCAATTTGTATTATTGAGCAGCAGAATATTGGACATCAATAGGTCCTATTTCTGGCTGAGTTGGCCTTGAATTAATGTTAAATAATCAAAATACTTTGTAAATTGTAAAAAAATAAACAGATGTCATGACAGTACTCTGTAGTAAGTCTGCATAACACTGTTCTCTGCGACACTCACTTTCTGCTCTGATGTGGCTCTGTCCATTATGTCCTTAGCATCTAATGAAATGTCAGTGTTTAAATTAATGCATCAATGAACACATTATATTTCATATTATGTGATTATAATTGTTATCATTTATAATGTGTGCCACTCATTTATAATTATAAACATTCATTCATAATTATATGAATACCATCTGAATCCACTGTAAACACACATTTTTAAAACAGAAATTCTGATATGGATCTAGCTTTTGTACAGTCTCACCCACTCAGCAAAGGGCACTCGAGGGCAAGCGATTACATCATTTAGCCTGATTGTGTGTATTGACACCTTTAATTAGCAAGATGCCTATGAGAGTTAGACCATCATTAACAGGCTAACCTGGTGTCAACAGGGCTCCATGATCCCTGAATGTATGCAGGTATAAGATTGAGTAAACAACACCTCACCTGGGTGGCTAATCAAATTGAGCTGTAAAGTTGTGTAGGAAAACAAAGACTTTATTTACCATAATGGGGCACAGTGGGAGACCCAATGTACCATGCAGACTGTTTTTACTTTTGCAGCAAACAATACGTCTTGCATTGATGGTGCACCCTAGTATTACTGCAAATCATTTGGAGAGATTTTTGGAATACATACAGAAACACCAACATTAAGAACAACAAAGCATTGTGCCATTTTATTAATATGAAGTCCCTGTGTTAAATCATACATGTCTGTGCTTTTATGATTTTCACCTCTATTATGTACATTGCATTCAACCCAATAAATTTTACTACTTTAGTTGATATAAATTAAGCAAAGAAAATGTTCACAAGGCATTACCTTTAGCCAGAATATTTAAATATTGTCTTTTTTAAAAATAAAAAAACCTGTGGCTTATAGCATATATAATCAAGTAGCCAATAGTTCACTGAAGCAGCTGAGATCTATCAGTAGCTTTTCATAAACCGTATGCCACAAAGCCTACATAAAACTACCATACTAATGACATCACAGCTGTCAGTACCAACCGGACAGCACTATACGGGTCATGACAAGCATAATACCACTGCTGTTTGCAGTGAATTTTGCTAAGCGGATTTTAAAATAAGCATTACAGAGTGGAAGTGGTACACACAACAAGCAGTAATATGCTGTCATGATAGGTTATGCCAGGTATAATGCTATGCTGATGAGACAACAATGTAAGCTTTATGGTGTGTTATTCCACTAATGCGTTACTGATCTGTCAGCTATGATTTCATGTCCTACCTTTATTTACTCTTTAATTTTTTAGAGCAACACTGCTTAATATAGTATTCAGTGAAGCAAAGTTTCCATCAAACAACTAGTGATGGGTTTGCCAATGATTCAATATTTCAGGTGAAAAAAATGAACTGCTTCATCTTCATGTGATGGTTTGTTAGTTTGGCCCTTTCATTTATCCTTGACAGATGGATGGATGGATGGATGGGTGAATTTTACAGTCAGGAGTCAAGTGATCATGTTTCACTAATTTCAATTTATCGCTGTTGTGAAGAGTAATGACAGGAATATTTATTGACCAGGAGATGTCACTAGAGAGGCAGGTGTCAAATGCTTCTTGACACCAACACTTCAACCATCACAATTGCTTCAACTGTGTCATTGCTTCGGAAAGCTTTGCTCTGTCCATCATTAGTTGCTATAGGTCAGGGGAACCTGCCTTCAGTGATATCCGCCTAACTCAAGTTCTTGTGTGGTTCAGTGCATTATTGTGCAGCAATAAAAGCTGCAAGTTTATCCTTGAGCACTGAATGTTCTTCTCTGACATGACAGGTATTTAGGCTGCCAGGAATCAGCACCCACATCTCTACTGTCTTTGGTAAACTGAAATGGGTTTTCTGTGGAGTAAGCCAACAAGTCAATCAGAACAACTTTGAATAACCAGGCCATCTCAATTAAATATGAGCCTTGCTCAAATGTGAATCATTTGGGATGAAGTGAGATGTTAATATTTTATCATTGACACCCCTTTTGGGTTAAGCAAAGCTCAAAGCCTCATTTAACCGGTAACAGTACTTGTGCAATATGATTTTAATGGTATGCTGAATATAAAATAAATAACTAAATAGTAGTAAGGTTGTCTCTGGGTTTAGTTTAGGATAATAATCGAAGCCATTTTCTTAACAGTATTCTTAAAATGTCTTGTTCAAATATTTTAATTTTATAATGTGTAACATTTTAAAACATTTAATTAAGAAGATTAATATTTCAAACACAGTACGGACACAAATTAAAAATCACTTCAAAGGACGGTGAAAATGCATGTAGTGTTTTGTTCTTGAGGAATGAGTTTTGAATATTTAGTATTTAATAGAGTGGTTTTATTTGTGCAATACAAACTATTTTCTGATATACTGCATGCCCAGCATAATGAATGCAGGGGTGTAAAATGAGATACAAGCAAATACAGAACATGATATTCCTAGAAGTGAAAGATAACTGACTCCCACACAAGCAACAGTATCAAAAGAAAAAAAAAACCTGCAAGCAAAATATTCATATGCAAGAATACAATCTCAAACCCAACACAGGTGAACACACTCCATTTGACAAAGGTCATGATCTCTGTGGCACAAGTGGTGATATTTGACCGGTAGTGGAGGGGCTGGCAAACAGCATAAATATTCAGTGGTAATGAAAGAAAGATCAGGGCATTGCATGTTGATACGTTGTAATTACTGACGATATGTCCACTTATTCTCAAGTGCAAGTAGAAACTTAAACGTGATGCAGAAAGAAAATTATTATAAATAAACAAATGCACAAGATCAATGCACAAGATCAATCAGTAACAATCAGGATTCAGCCTGAATTTTGGTTCTTGAGGAATAAGCTTGAAATATTTCGCCAAAAATTATCATTTTGAAGGCTTTTCTAAACCAACTGTAAAAAAATGCATAAACAATAGGATTAAATGTTGAATTGAAATAGCCAATCCAGACAAGTGTGTCAAATAAAAGAGGTGGGACAGAATAATTAATAATTGGATCAATTATGTTACACACAAAAAATGGTAACCAGCATGACAGGAATACCCCCATAACAATGGCCAGAGTCTTTGTAGCCTTTCGCTCCATCTTGCTTTTTTCAGAGTTCACATTGTTACATGCAATGCTGTGAATAGAACGGGCTTGCTTCTGTGCAACATGGAAGATTTTCTGATATATGACCAGCATAATGAACCCAGGGATGTAAAAAGAAAGAATGGAAGATACTGAACTTGATGCCTGAGTCTGGAACAGAACACAGCCTCCTACACAGGCAACATTTTCATAATAAAAGTCTTCAATGCCCAAAATGTTCAGTTCCAGAAATATCATCCCAAACCCAACAAAGGCAGAAACACTCCAGCAGACTATTATCATGGTCACTGTGGCGCAAGTGGTGATCTTGGTCTGGTAGTGGAGGGGCTGACAAACCGCATAATATCGATCGATGGAAATGAATGAAAGATTTAAAATGGACGCCGTGCTCAGCATGACATCAGTACTTGAATGGATTTTACAGAATACGTCTCCAAAGTACCAGCAGGTCTCAATCGTGCGCACCATGCTAGGCGGCATGATGACCGCTCCCAGCAGGAAGTCAGCCACTGCCAAAGAGAGGACGAGGTAGTTGGTTGGCGTGTGGAGCTTTTTGAAGTGAGCAATGGAGACGATAACGAGAAGGTTTCCACATACGGTGAGAAAAATGATGGCAACAAAAAAAACATACAGAGGAATCCGTGTTGTTCCTGGATAAACAAGCTTGAGGCAAGAACTATTTTCAGACTCATAGCAAAAATTGGAATGTTCTGTTTTCCCGGTTTGACTGAAGTTCATGTTGGATCTCCTTGCTTAATCTTTAAAGCTGGCAACGTGCTGACCTACAAGAGAAAATGGAATTGAGAGAATCCAAAATTCTGTTATGTCGTAAGATAATATTTCTTATATAGTGTGTTATTCCGGAAACTGACACTGTGATGTATAAATGATTGTTGATTTTTTTTTTAAATGTAAAAAAAGAGTTTGTAGGACTATGATATCAATCCGTTTGTTTGCAAATTGAAGGATAAAATGTTTATACATTAATATCACAATTCTTTCTATAACAGTTAGCAAGTGTCACAAAGGTTTAAAGAAATCATAAAATGATTACAGTGTTAAATTAACCCACAGAATAGTATATATACTTCATTATAATGAACCATTAACTTTAAAAAATAAATATCATGTCTTTGTTGCAGATAATAGTAACAATTCTCAAAATTTCAAAATTTTTTGTTAAATATAACAACATAAAAACATCACAGACATACTTAACATCCATTCAACATACACAAACACCACTAAATTTTTATTATTTAGCTTTACGTTTTTGAAGACTTTACCTCAGTCCGCTGTCTTGTGAGTTATGTCCAAAAAGAGTGAAACATGCTCTGATATATGTGCTACTGATATACTGCATGGCCTACAACACACTGTCCTGATCTGTCTTGAGCCAGTGTACCAAATCATCCCCTCTGTGTCTTCTGGAGCTATGGCCTTCCCCATTGGTCAGACTTATTTAAAATCCCATTGGCCTTTGCCAGACTGGTCATTAGTCCTTCAAGGTAGAAGGGAGATTTTAATTGCTGTCAAGTGACTCACTGAAGGGAATCATTGTTCCCTCTGGTCATTTTCCCTTTTTGAAACCTGAATCTGAAACAGGTCACTGTCATAAAAGTGACTGCATTACTGTCTTGACTTTTACATTATGACTTATTTGAAATGAAATATTTTTTATGACTTGAAGCAGGATATGCATTATGTCCATTGCAAGACTCCATGTTTGATTGACAAGAGGCCAAAGATGGTCATTGAAATTGGTTATTATTTAAGAGTCTATGTAGTTTGTCTTTTATGACTTTAGGTGATCTTTCGATTGGGCTAGCCTTTTCAGTGTATGTAGCATCTGAATAGGCCTATAGCTGATCCTGGAATGAAAATGAATGAACTGTATACCGTTTGGCATGTACACTCAAATTATTGCTGGCTAATTTTCTAAAAATATTCTTGTACAAATATTATACTCTCTGTGTTGACCACACGGTGAATTCGTATTTTTTTGTAGTAGTGCCCCAATGTCGTTCCAGGCTAAAACACGGTTATCTACTCAGTATAGCTAGCATTACGCTGCCGACATAGGGATGAATAACTGGCAAGGTTAGGCTGATCAAAAGACACACAAATCACAACCACACAGATTCTTAAGATAAACAGGAAGTTCTGTGTAAACCATGGCTGCCCAGCCCTGTTCCTGGACATCTTCAATTCAACCTTAATTTGGCTTACCTGATTCTACTAATTATCACAACAACAAGATCTCTGACTATTGAACGTGGTGTGCTTTCTTAGCGTTGGAATGATAACCTACAGGATTGTAGATGTCCAGGAACAGGGTTGGGCAGCCCTGGTGTAAACCATAGATATAAACCTACCTGGGAACAACAAATTATTCTAACTGCCCAACTGGTCACTGACAATCACAGGCATGTGTAGAAGTGGGTGTGGCCAAACTGTCACCAAAGTAGACTGGGCAATAGAGAACCATCACCTACGCCTCTACATAGATCCCGCCAAATGAGATTGTGTTCAACATGCAACCAGAATTTCAAGACGCAAAAATTCAACACGCAACCAAAATTCCAACTTGTGAAGGTTTCACAAAAGGTTTTTGTTTTCAATTTTTAAAAATTTTTTGATTGCATACTAAAGGCAGAAATGTAATTCTATGCATAGGTACATTTGTTGACAAAAAAAAAATATGCAGTACAACTTTAGGAATTATTTTTAAGCTATTGTTAAGTTTTTTCACCCCCACTTATCCTAAACCTTAGTTTTTAAGTGCTGATATAATTCTGAAGTACTGTACTTTTGGAAAAGCATTTGAATATGATGCATTATGATACTAGGTACTCTGCAATCAATCCCCCATTACAAGATGGTAAACAACAGAAAGCGTTACTTATTAACTGAACTGATATCAAGTGATCCAGAGGTTGATACACTATTGATTGCATTATATAGTATCGTTGTGTTTGTCTGCTTATGCAACAGCCAGATAGCAACTAAGTGACAGCCCAGCTGGCCCACACTTACCACTTAAAATGGGCCATGAACCCATCTGAATCTGGCTACCACAATGCAGCAACAACTTAACCTTACCGACCACGTCCCAGTTTTGATATGAATTTGGGCCACGTTTGTGCCAAAATCCAAATGCTGTGATAAACTTTAAATGTGGCTGGTTACAGCTGGGCTACTTTTGGCCCAAAATTTGAAAAGCTGTACGAGCCTTACATGTGGTTGGTTGCTTTTGGGCAACTACAGGCCCACAATAAACTTGCTGCCGCCATAACTGACTCATATGTGTCTAAACTCAGCCCTTTTTGGCCTAGCATCATCTGCAATCTGGGCAATAAATTAATGTCAATTCACAGATTTTCAAAATGCCAACCTGTGTGCTGAAAAGAGGTTATGGCACATGATCACCCTATTGGGACACGTTGATGGGTATTAGATCGTGTTATAAGACCATAACTAAAAGTTAACTAAAACCTTACTAACACTGACAATTTATTGTCCGGTTAGGAATACTGAGGTGTGGATCCAGTTTAGAATATGAAAGGGCAGCATGGGTCAGGGGATTTGTGGGAGTAAGGGGAAATGTAATTTTCAATGCATCAAATATTACATTACAACTATTTTAGCTTTGTCTCTCATAAAGGTAAAGAACGCTTCAGAACCTCATATGATGTAGTGATGCCCCAATACCAATTTATAATTCATTTCTAATGTTTTACTGTAGTGCCCCTGAGTGAGTGTTGGTAACGAGCTCAGTTCCCATCACCTTGTACAGCTTGGGACTCATTAACCTCTAACACCCCATGATCTGCAAGCCTCAAGCTCTTATGTGTCCACACAAGTATTGCGTAAGATCATTAAACACATTTTAATGGTCTCACATTAGACAAATATAATTTTCCCATAAGGCTGTTAGCATCCCATCATTTTCCCTTGTAGCTCATGTGCCATATTGCATCATTTTTCACCTCCAGAACTGAAGGAAGTCTGCAGCTATTGAAGTGGTGTGACACTACATGCAGGCCTTGGACCATCAAACCCATTCTTGTTGACAGTACACTGCTGGCTATTGACAATTCCATGTTTATATTCATATTAAATAATTTAAATATTCAGTGTGTGTATTCTGGGGTGGCATGGTGGTGCAGTGAAAAGCACTGTGGCCTCTCAGCAAGGAGGTTTGAATCCTGACTGTGGGCCTTTCTGTGAGGAGTTTGGAGGCTCTCCCCATTTCCGCCCGTTTCCTCCCACAGTCCAAAGACATGCATTATGCTAATAGGAGATGCTAAATCGGTCATACGTGTGTATCTGGAGTGAAAGATGTGTGGGCCCTGGGATGGATAGGCAGCCTGTCCAGGCTATAATCTTGCCTCTTTCACAGGGCATGCTGGGATTGGCCCCCCTTCCCCATCACAAACAGGGCCTAAGTACAAGTGTGTCCTGTGTGTACTGGTCACAAACCAGCTGAGACAGTAGTGTTGCACAAAGCCTTGACTTTGTTGGCAGGTATCCAGAATTCTTGTCCTTCTTTATTGAAAATGCAGCCAACATTACACTGGCCTTAGTTCACCTGGATTAATATTTACTTTCCAGTGTGTAAACTGCTGAGTAGCGAAAATGAAGCAGTATGCTGAAAAAAAGCTGTACATTTATCGGGCCCCAGCAAAGGCTATTCAAGCCAAAGAACGTTGCTTCCCGCACTATAAAAACTTCATGCCATCAGACAAGGTTTGCATCCAGAAGCTAACTGGCCAGCATGCATTCCCTGGTGACAGTCACAGTGCTCCTTCTACAATCTCTGTGTATCAATGGAGCAGAGGTCACTGAAAGTGGGTACCCTATTTTGTGGGACAAAGCACCGGGAGTCATCACCGAACTGCCCTCTGCTGATGGCGCGGTTATCATCAATCCCTGGGACTATCTGCAGAGAATGAGCATGCACAGGTTACTTATAAATGCCACGGAGATGTATATGAGCTCTATGGGACTAGGTTCGATTGAAAACCCCCTGTGGGGTTTCCCTCTACAGCTGGGATGGAAGCTAAAGTCAGGTAAGGATTTGACTTGAATTATGTCACTTAAACAGTGCTGGAAGGTATTGAAAATTTAGCACCTGTACATATCAAAATGTGAATCAGGGTTATTAAACATGTTTGTTTTTTATTATGTCCAGTCTTTCTTCCAAGATGGCATGATCCACCATCATTAGAGCAAAATCAACGAATAGATAATAAATAAAATAGTGCAATTATATCGAAATGACACGTTAAATGAATGTTCTTATTTTCACAGGCAGATTGGTTGACCCTACAGGTGCTACCTCATGTGGGCAAGAAACAGATCCTATGTGTGTTTCACCCCAGAGCTGGTGGGCATGTAAGCACTATCAAGATATTTGAAACTGTAAATGATTGATTATTTATTAATACATACAGTCACTTACATAATAAGAAAACATATCTCACCAGCAGATGAACAGACATATGAATTTTAATAAAAACTTGCTGTTCCACTAACAATACTAGGTTGCCCACCACTTGTGTGTAGAGGTATAGGAGCCATATCATTTAGGTAGTTGATATGGGTATGTCCATCATTTTTTCTTGTGCAGGTGTCAATTACTACCTGTCAGTGATTCCATTCCTGGCTGCTGCGGAGACTGGCATTGTTGGACAAGGCCTCCAGTTCCGGATTCTGGCACCCAAGGAAACGGCCGAGGACTACTGCACATCCTACTCAAACTGTTCTTCACAGCATGTAGAAATGATGGCCAAATGGGTGATTTTTTATCAGGCATGTGCAACAGTTCGCTTTGGCCCCAGCAATTGCAGCCTTCAGAGTTGCAGGCTGTCCAACCAAGAGAAAAGGATATGAAACCAGAAGTAGCCTTATAAATCTGTTACTCCTTATATAGTTCATCATCATTATCAGAGAAGCAAATATGAAAGCAATAAACAGGATGACTCACATTATATTCATAAAACTGGAAATGCTACCTAAATTTGATTAGGCACAGCTTAGCACCTTGGCTGAAGATACAGCATAGGAAAGTAAACCATGTTTCATATTAAGAAGGGCTGAAACCAAATCAAACAGTGATTCCAATGATTTTCTCATGGGTTTCTTATATAATATTATAAAACCTATCAGTGCTTGTTTTGACAAACAACTATTTTCTTTAACTGTTATGAGATAAATAAAATGGCGGGAGGCCTGTGCAGTGTGTTAATGTATCATTGCGTGTCTCCGTTACAATTCAGGCCCTGAAAAACCTGAGCACATCTGATATTCCAGACTTGCAAAAAAAGGATGAAATACTAGGGTTCATGTGGAGTGCCCATCTAAGTTCACTTCTTGCATCATCCAAATGCAATGCGCGGTGAGTATTTTAATCGGGTACTGTTGTTACATTACATTATATTACATTTTATTTTGTAAACTCTATGATCCAAAGCAACATACAATAAGTGCATAAGTGCACTGTTGTTATTTTCTGAACTTTTTTTGGATTGATATTAGCTGACTAAGTTGAGGCAATCAGCCCAAAAAAATAACAGGCTTAGACCAGCTTTAGTTCTAGTAATGCTTAATGAACAAAGAAGTCATCCAAAACATCAGCTAGCCAGCCTTCAAGCTTCTAAACCTTTGCATATGTAACTGAACAGCACGCAATATAATTTCTCAATGTAGGACAATTAGTATGAAGCTAATTCAATAGTACTATTTATTTATTAATTCATTGCAGAATGTTCTGGCTGAAATTTGTGATGGTTATTTGTTGTGTCAAGGGTATTAAATCTACACAGTTTAGCAATCAAATTAAATTAATATTGCATTGTCTTGTTGCACCAGGTTTGTCCACTAGATGGAGATGCCTACAACCAATCTACTGTAGGTGTAAAGCTGCAGATGTTCTCTAATAGAGATGCACCTCTTTATGATTTGTGTCTCAAATTCAACTACTTATATTCAAAATTATATTAATTCTAATTAAATCCATGAAAGTCCCCTTGATTTTGAGAGTATTTTAGCAAATGAACACTGCATGCAATGTTCTAATACAATAAGCATTTTTGAAAAAAAAAAAAAAGTGTCAGGGACATTTCTTCCATCAGTTTGTACCATCTGATATGATATCTGCAAAATCCGAGATTGCTGGTGTCAGGCCTAGATGAATTAACATGAAAAACCCTCACGTTCTTTGCATAACTACTAGTTAAGTATTTCTAATGCAAATCTCACTCCACTGACTTTTTGAAGCATAGTCAAACTTGTTAGGAAGCATGTTGCGCTTTTTCATATTGATTATTACTTCAGGTGAAGTATTTATAATACAGGTACCTTGAATTCATTTCCGTGATGCAATACCTCTACGATTCTTTGACATGTCTCCGATTGGCTCATCTTACTTTAGGATTTATTTAGATCTCTTTTCCAATATGGACTTGTATACTGTCTGATAGTTGGACCTTGTATTTCATACTGTCTGAATATTGATTGTTGACCTTTGACCCTTGCAGGCTTGAATACTACTCTGCCCCAGAGGGGAGCTTTTCCCGCTATTGGACTGACTCTGTGAACTATGTGGCAGCCCTGCACTTCCATTCCAGCATAGAGAAGTCCAAGCCTTTCATGTCCCCACTCCCAAGCAGGGTCCTTCGGGAGGGAGACAGCCCACCCAACATCCCGGACCTCAGTGCGGAGGAAAACCACACCCTCCGTATCTTCAAGTGGATGGACAGTATGAACAAAGTGTTGGGTAAGGATATCCCATGACTGAAATGAGCAGACAACTTAGAAAAGGATTTCTCAAAATGTTTCTGGTTAACTGGAGTATCAGTGGTGTCCGAAATTGTTTACTTTTTTTTTTAGTATATTTTTTGTGAAATAATGTTGTTGTGTGTTTAACGAATTTGATAATTTATTACTTCATACTTTTCAGTTGGGATACATCACTGTGATTGCATTCCAATACACTTCAGAATTACACAAGCTTTTTCAAGCTTAAACCATTTACCAGAAAATAATACACAGGTTACAGTCTCCCTCTTGTGGCATATAATCTACATTGCAAGAGGTGATTTTTAAGTGTGATTATTATTGGGAGCAGTAATATTATTAAGCTGCATAGGCACCCTACTATTATTGCTTATTATGGGTTTATTTGTATCCACTACTTTGGGACAAATGGCTCTAAAATCCATATTGAAAGAATATGGTAGGCAGCAGACCTGGGTCAAATAGGTATTTATTTTGGGTTTAAATACTTTTCTACGCTTTACTGATCTTCTCTGTTGTATTGGAACCAATGAAATACTCACAAAAAGTGCAGACCTCGCCTTCTGGTCATATTGGCAGGCTCAGTTACACCAGGCAACATCAATAGAGCACAGAAAAGTATTTGAATCTCACGCATTGTTGCATCCCGAAATATGTCATCTGAAATTCCTAATGCAGCGCAAGCTGCAATGTCAGGCATCTCAGCTAGGGGCACTATAGCAGGCAACAACAGAATGAAGTGGTCTTCTTCGATTTGTACTTTCTTCCACTCAGTCTTTCATAACTGTTCTGGAGTATTGGCCCAGAATTGTCATTACCGTTTGTGTACTTGCGTAGTGAATGTTTAGGGGCTTAAGGGTGGCCTGCACAACTCCTACCAGAAACTGTGGATAGCATCTAGAAAATAATGCTTTATTTAGAAAGTCTGATTCTGCTTTTCTTTGTTGAAGTAAAAAAAAAAAAAAAAAAATCTTAATGACTGTTGAATAAAATTGTCCAACAGAAAGGAACAAAATATTACTTCAAACAAGCATGTAAGGCTAGTTATTTTACATAGATCATGTGAACAATCTGCCAAGCAATTACCTATATCCAATTGTGCTTAATGACTGCAGCTAATAAAAAATGATAATATATAGTATTTTCATATAATGTATAGTTTTCTTAACGTTCTTTTTTATCCTCTGGAAGGGGGGCGCTTGGTGCAGATGTGGCGTAAAGCCATGTGTTCAGAGAAGACTCGTGAGAAGGGGCAGGCTCTCTTGCAGGGCCTGGTGCTGGACCCAAAATTCGCTGTGACAGGACTTCTGTCCGTCCTGCTAGAAATGACCACCAGCTGCTTTGCCAACGTCAGTTAGCACACCCCAGCACAGTTCATTGTGAACTATGAACGCGTATGAAGAATCGGAGGCCATCGTTCACCTGAATAAAAGTCATTTTCTACTTTCTTTCTGAAGATGATTGGATTTTTTTCATTACACAAAATAAACTTTAATTAAAAAAAGCAAACAAACAAAAAAAACATTAATATGGGTGCATGACATGATCACTTTCCAGATGTACATGTTCAGCAACAACCAAGAAAAGGTGCTGCATGTAATACTTCTTCTTTTGGCTGTTCCTGTTCGGGGTCGCCACAGCGGATCATCCTGATCTGCATATTTGATTTGGTATATGTTTTACGCCGGATGCCCTTCCTGACACAACCCTCCCATTTATCTGGGCTTGGGACCGCCATTACGAATGCACTGACTTGCGCATCCCCAGTGGCTGGGTTTTTGGGACATTGGCCAGGATACGAACTCTGGGCCACCAATGCCCCTGCATGTAATACATTCTGACCAAAATATAATTATTTTTCATCAAAAGAAGGAAAAATATCACATTTCTCAGTTTATTCAGTTTACACTCTCAAAACAGATTAGATAAAAATGACATAATGTGTTATTTTATAATACGCCGTCTAGTTACAGTAGGTACAACATGTTGTGTTCCTTTCAACACAGTCTGTGTTAAAAAGTCTCACTTTGTAACACATAGATTGCAACTTTGTAACAGAAGCAGTAAATGAGACACAAAATGTGTTGAAAGTAACACAAAAGTAGTAACACAAAAAGTGTGGATATTAACACATCCTTGTTGAGTGTGTATGTATGTATGTTCAAATAACCGTTATTTATAGCAGTGGTGTGTTGAAGGGCATCACTGAACACATAACATGTGGAACCTTGAAGCGGTCTGGAAACAGCAGCAGAAGACCACGCTGGGTTCCACTGCCAGCTTAGAATAGGAAGAAGTTACAGTGGGCATGTAATCACCAGATCTGGACAAGTGAGTATTGGAGAAATGTCGCCTGATCTGATGAATCTAGATTTCTACTGCAAGTAGTGCAGACGGCATGAATTTGTGAATCCATCACACCGTGTGACGACGGTGCAGGCTGCTGCTTGTGGTGCAATAGTGTGTTCAAATGCTTTCTCGGCACACATTAGGGCCCCTTAATACCAGCTGAGCACCATTCGAATCCCCCAGCATACCTACTGTAAGCACACTTGCTTCCCAAGTGCACCCTAAATGACCACATTCTACCCTTTTCCAAATGGATGCAGTACATGCTGTAGGACACTGAGCCATGTCACAAACCATACATCATCTCGAGCTGGTTCCACAGACATGACAGTGACTTCAGTTTACTCCAATGGTCAGTCCCCAGAGCTGCGTACCAATCCTCAAGCTTTCCATTGTTTTCACTAAGGAAATAAAAACTACTATGACAAAAGCAGTGACTGACTGATATAACTTACACAATAAATAATGCAATTTTGTAAGGCTTCCAGAATATTTGATTCCTATTCATGAAAACCTGAACAGCTATCAAAGTGTGCTCATCCTTTTAGCTTGGATTTATTTTTTGTTGCCTTTATTTTTATCTGCCTGCTTTTGTTGTTTGCTCATAGGAGTTACTTGGCTTGTCCTTCGTAGTGTTGTGAATTTTTTGCTCTTGGAATGTTTTCCTGATGCTGTCAAGTTCATCTTCATCAATGTATTCATAATCATGCGCGTCATCATCGTTGTCATCCGCTGTCTCGAGGCACTTATCCAAACTGTTGGCTGTAGAAACAAATGACCAGCATAAATGCAACATTAACCAAATACAGAAAAAAACTTACATAGAATGTGTATAAAGAGCAGAGTGCAAAGCCATTGCTGTAGTACAAGCACGAGTCTCGATTTAAAATGAGCTAAATTGAAACAAATGTGAAAATTTGCCAGAAAGAACAGAATAATAAAGTGCATATATAGAGCACTCATCAGAAGAAAAAAAATTGCATTGTGAATCGGTTTGTAGTAGTCAAAAAGTTAAATGATTATAGCTGACATGATTCAATGGGCACAGGTCTGACCTTTTTGCAGGACTGGATCAGGAAGAGTGACTGGACTTGGCATCTTTATATCACTTCTTAGGCTGGAGCTTCCTATTTTAACAGATGCTGATAAAACAGGCGTCGCTGGCTTTGGTTTTTTAATGCACAGGCTCTGAAAGAAAAATTGGGAGACATGGTGACTTCACGAGTTATGAAACTTTTGTTCTGTTCAGTATAATGAAGAGTGATCTGTATTGAAAGTTTAAACACAACTTGTCATCAAAATTGCTTAATTTCTGGTAAAATTGACCCACAATAGGTATGCATCGTACATCATTAGTCAGCCTTAGGAATTTTGGCAGAGTAAAGAATGCCTAGTATGATACTACTCTAGGCCCATTGCTGCAACGGCTAGTCATTGTCTTCTAAACTGATGGAAATTCAATCTTCATAATTTTGTAATGGTAAGGTCTAGCATGAAGAAAACCTGTGAAAAGCTAGATGAACAGCTTTTCTACATTCTGCAAGCTCTTGGTTATGCTGCTGCTACTACTACTCTGATGATGTCGCAGGCGGATTCTAGGCAGCCAATCAAACGGAGGAATAAGGCACGGCAAAGGTTGCCCTGTGATATAAATCCATGGTTACCACCTCTTGGTGCTGGGGTCTTACATGCTTCCTCCACTGGCATGGCCTTGTATGTTGCTGGTCTGGCTACATATTTGGTCATAGCAGTGGCTATAGAGTACATCACTAAATGTGCATGGGCACCTCAACCAGATGTTTGCTGAATCTTTAATTTCTTTCATTTTATGTTAATTGCGGGATAAAACACTGATAATGCTAAAGTGCACAGAATGCAATGAAAGTAATCATTATTACCTTTGGTGAGAGGGTGGGCTCAGGCCTCACTGGCTCTGGGGGCTTCAGCTTCAGTGAGTCTGGCAAGGGCTGCTTGGGCTTCTTGGGTGGGCGGGGTGGAGGTACAATGGTGGCTGTGGCATACCTCCGGAGGGTATAATAGCAGTCCTCACCGATCTTCTCCACAGCAGAGCGTATGGTTAGGGGTACCGTGGGCCTCGGCTGTCTGCTGTGGAGGACCTGCAGGGTCAAGGAGGTGCGGTAGACTGGGACCTCCCAGCACTCCGACAGGTCCATATTGGAGATGACGAGGTAGGAGTCGGTGATCTCCTCCTCCAGGTGCAGTCCAGGCACGACGGCCAGCACGTCAGACACCACGGAGAGGTCCCGCACTGCCACTTTGACGTTGAACGGCAGGTGAAACCGCTGGCAGATCTCAGTGATGTTGTACTGCTTCTTGTCGTGGATGACCTCCACAAAACCGCCGTCCAGACACATGGGGATGAGAACCGACTCGTAGTTCTTGCCTTCAATCTTCTCACAGGCTAAGGCCTCCACTGTCTTACGTGTGCCACCGTAGGTCACCTCGCTGGTCTTCCTTCTCTGGACCAGGAACTGGTCTCCCACAAGGACAGTGGCAAGCCCCTCATATCGAGACTCGAAGGTCCTCGTGGCGACCACGTGAAGCTGCTCCTTGTCTCTCTTGGCAACCTCCAAATCGTACGCAGTGGGAAACTCACGTGGCCGTCGCTTGAATCTCCCCTTGTAAGAGGTGGGGACCAAGAAGTGGCTCCGTCTATCGCTCCGGATTTCAGATGCTAGAATTCGCTTGGCCCGTTCAGCACTATGGATGATGATCTGCTTGCAATTAGAAAGGAACTTCAGTTCTTCATGAAGATGCAATGGTGTCTCTATGACCTCAGCCACAAAAGGAAATTCATCACTTGGCTTCTTGTAGATGTCACTCAAAGACAGAGGCTGCACAAAACAGTTACTGTCACACTGCCCTGTCACGTCTATGACCTCTACATCCAGGCTGGATGGGATGTGCACAACATTTTTTCTATCTGTAAAGAAAAATGAATAAAGATATAAATACAGTTTGGACATTCAATACATGTTTTTGATATGAACATAAGAATAATCAGACCTGCTTCAAAGGGTATACATCTAAATGAGCTGATTAGGTCTAATTCACATATTTTAAATATTGGCAGAATGTGTTCCCCTAGACATATACAATCAATTTCAGAATATGCATACAAACACATTAACAGAAGAAACTGAAGATACATCAGTGCAAGAAAAATTTTGGTTAAAAAATTGAATTAACAAAATTATTATTAAAACAACGCATGCCAAAAGTTTTTTCTTTTGACCCAAAACAGTTTTGGGTCAGGACAGGGCAAGAGTGGTTGCATAGACAGAGCCACAACACCTCTACATGGAGTAACTGGGTAAGGTCACCTCAAGACACAATCCTGGAAGAGCCAAAACCATGGCCCAGGGACATAACATGTGCTAAAATTAAAGAGATTAATTATGTATGTATGTGTACAACGGATTTAGGAAAGGTAAATTAATGTGGAATTAATTAAATTAAGGGTATCTGAAAATATAGGGGCGTACTAAATATCTATTGATAAAGATTGTTATCAGAAGGGGAATTATGAGTTATCAAGAATGTGTATTCCTGCATAAATGTCTGGACCACAGAGGGGCCACCTAGGACCTCCATTAGAGGGGATATTGAGGAATGATAGTTAAAATCATAAGATCACACACTGTTGCACAAAGCATCTTATTTGTAGATTATGGGGAGTATATTATGCAGTTTCTCTCTTCCTTGATGGGGGGGGGGGGGGGTCTCATGGTTGTGGGGCAGGGTGTTACAGCCCCTATTCTTTATTCTTGGCCAGACCTTATTTTGGCAAACTATTTGTGGAATTGTGGAATGTGGAAGGCCTGCTCAGGATGGGATTCAAGGGAGAACTTGCTAATGTTTGTTAACCTTAGCCAGCATGTCATCTTGTGCTAAGCTATTATTGAATCTGTTCATATTTGCTATCACAGACTTAACTGGTGATTACGCTTATTAATAAACCACCAGTTTTGACCTCATCTGCATCTTCCTGTTCAATCTAATACCTAAGTATTAGTCAAATACAATTTAGACAGATAGAAATGGGGGTGGTTTATAGATATATGGTACACATAACAAAGGCATATAACAAACAATTGGAATTTCTATAATAAAAAACAAAAACGAGCACTTACTGACACTTAATTTTGACCAACCACTATTATCATGCTGTCATTGTTAATGACATATTTTCCAATTAACACAGTAAGGGATTAAAATTATTACTTACACTTCATCACAGCTTGAAGTTCGTAAACTGGAGAGAGAATCAGCTCTCCGCTGTAGTTCTCAGGAAGCTCAGAGAAGCGCATCTCTGCTATGGGCACAGACTTGGCCAGGCTCACAGTTCTCTTTCTGCCTTTGGGCATTTTCAATTCCACTATCTCTTTCAGTGTGTAGAACTGGTCATCTTTACACTCGTAGAACTCCCCTTGCTGAGACAACTTCAGCGTAAAGCGAAGCTTGGGATCTCTCTGCGTGACCTCACAGTCCACACAAGCCTCTCCGTCCTTGGTCGTAAAAGAAACGAGGCTAAAACTCTCCTCCTTCTTCACCGTCTCATTGGGCAGCTGCAGGTCACAGGAACAGCGGAACGTGGGATGACCGAGCCTGTCGGAGCTGATGCGTAATGATTCCACGATTTCCCCCACGGTGTGATAAGGTCTCTCGTCTGCTACAATCCCAAAAAGACCTGGGAACAAGGCAGCACATTCATGCTCAGCCACCAACCACACACTGTAAACCACACAATTGAGGAGTACGGGTCATAAGGTTCAGCCAAACGTAGAACAGAGATTAATCTGAAGTAATACGATGCATCAAAGTGGTGCTAGGACTTGTACAGTATGATGTAAAGACATCTGAGAAATCTATGGGGCAGCATTCACAATATTGAATGAACTGTTAAGGCCACCCCCTAATGACCTATAATGCATTTTCTTTGACATGTAGCTATTAATATCACATAACCATTCAGAAAAGTAGTGTTCAGGTAAGAAGCAAGCATAGTACCATAATTATCTTTGTTGGCAGTTCTTACATTATCTGATTTGCAAATTGCACAAATACACTACATTTCCAAAAGTAGGTGGACACCCCTTCTAATGAGTGGCTTTGGCTATTTCAGCCACACGCATTGCTGACTGGTGCCTAAAATCAAGCACACAGCCATGCAATCTCCATTGACAAACACTGGCAGTAGAATGGGTCGTACTGAAGAGCTCGGTGTCTTTCCACGTGGCACTGTCATAGGATGCCACCTTTCCAACAAGTCAGTTCCTCAAACTTCTGGCCTGCTAGAGTTGCCCCAGCCAACTGTAAGGGCTGTTATTGTGAAGTGGAAACATATAGGACAGGTCAGCCGCAAAGTGGTAGGCCACACAAGCTCATAAAACAGCTCCGCTGAGTGCTGAAGTGGTGTAAAAGTGTAAAATCATCTGTCCTCGGTTGCAATGCTCTCTATAGAGATCCAAAACTACCTCTGGAAACAACGTCAGCACAAGAACTGTTCATCAATTCAAATTAAATATCACAGATTGCATTCAAATTTCAGATCACAAGGAACATTCTTGTGCAGCATTCTTTAGTCATGCAGTGGGTCTCTGGCCCCTACCAGAAATAAAGTAATAACACTTTCAAGGGAGAAAATTTGAAGACATTGTATACATTTGAGAGGCCTGTGGTGTGACCCCAATAGCCCCAAAGACATTCCCTTGTTGTTTGTAACGAAGAGGGGGGACAGATAGACAGCGAGGAAATGGGTAACATTACTGGAGTCACACAGAGCAAGTTTGGCAGATCAGTTTAAACTGCCTGTTTCTTAAAGGTGGTAAACTAAGAACTACATGTCGTACAATACCTGTAGTTGTTTTGAAGACATTTTTTCTCCATGCAGTGATGAAGGTTAACAGGACTTTATTCTCAATCCTGTCACATGATTGAGTTTTTGAAGAAATAAGAGTGAAGTACTGTAGTGAAAGGCCTTATGTGACCCTCCCCCACCGATGGTTGTATACAACACAGAGCTGTCTGTGGGTCTTCACGATAAGCAGGCAGTTTACAGAAATTTTATTGGTGGGTAATTATCGGATGTCTTTCAATTTATATCCTCATTTTTTAAAAATTGCAATTTTCTATAGCTACCATGTCGTGACAATGAGCATTATGCAAAATCTTCAGAACGTTCATACGATGTCAAATTGTGACTGCATTTGTGTAAAAATTCAGTATGAACGTTGCCAAATTTCAGTCTTTCCATAACACTAACATTTGTCGGCCACCATGATCTCCACCCATTTGAAAACGTTATATTTTGCCATTTAACCGGAGTAAAACTTTAACACATCCTTGCCGTCATTATCAATTTGTCAGCTGTAACATTATTTGGCATGCATTCTGTGAATTTACTGTAAAGTAACATGACTGTGAGTATAGTTACATGACTGTGATTTTGAAGGCTCTCACACTGTATGACAAAATAATTTATTCAGGCTTCTTGTACAATGATATACTGATAATCCTGGACCCACCTGGGCAATCCAGAGGCAGACTGATGGTCATGCTTTTGGCTCCTTCTGGGTGAATCTCAGCTGTCAGCTTGGAGATGCTAATTCCAATGACTTTCAGGATCTCTCCAGTAGGAAGACAACATTCTCTCCCAAACATCTCATACACAGAACCTTGGAAACAAACAATTTTGGAGAAACATTGATAGCCATGTACTGAAACTGGCACTGGGTTTGCACTGGCAATACAGACTGCAGCAATTTTGTGATTGCCACCACAAGCAATACAGCAAATATACTGTTAGAGCAGAAATGTTAATTTAAATGTATTTATTTATAGATTATTTAAATTAGAAACTCAGTGCATCTATTACATGTTATACCCTTCAGAATTTCTTGCTTCAGGTAACAATGTTTTTTTTTTTTTGTATCATACTTCATTTGTTTGTCAAAAGGTTTTCAGAGGTAATTTTCTGAATAAAACCATTTATGCCTCATGACAATACTGGAGCAACACTATAACTGAATGATATGTTCGGTCAAGAGCACCTGAGAAACATTTGACCAAAGACATCTGAGAGACATACAGTATATACGTGTATGTGTACTACATATAGGCACTACGTAGTTAAGTTTCCTTTGGACAATCAATGCTCTGTGTCACATAGTGCCATTTGAAACACTCATGTTCACAGCTGAATTTCTGGGTCCATTTTGGCAATCTGTCTTAAATGTGCCTCAATGTCAAATATTTATATGATGGAAAAAAGGACTATGGACCGTGAGACCATGAAATTTAAATACGGAATAAATAACGTGGGCATGAGTGGAGTTTAGAAGGGAAATTCTTTTGAATTAAATACTGGTTAGTAGGTATCCCTGAAGAGGAGGGAAGCAAAATTTCAATATCTATGCCTTCACATGCACAAAATAACTATATGGTTAAAAAATTATTGCCTAGTCTAGTTTTTCTGGATTGTAATAGGCCTACAAAGTTACCATTCTGCTATAGGGAAATGGCCAGCGTACATATTTCACTGGGCCTGCATTTTCTTTTCTCCAAACATCACATTGACCGTCTAACTTCTAACAAACTTTCATCACAAAATTGTTTTAAAGAAAATTGTTACACCCTTGCCTGTGTTTTTGTAAATCATTACACATTATTTGTGTGCACTGGACAAAGAATCTCAAAACCAAATAGCTAAATACACATTGTACAAAACATTGTGAGAAAAAATTCAAGAATGACATTTGACTTGATTGTTCTTGGAAACAAATGTTTTTAGAGATTTTTCCCCCCATTTCATTTTTTCATAAATCCTTTAGGATGAGTTTCTTCAAATACTTCATAATCTGTATTTTAATGTTTATGTTAGAGGATCTTTTTCAGGTAACTTCTGTAAGTTCTACTAAATCTAGCCAAATATTCAAAAATTTTAATTCCAAGAAAGACAGATGTAAAATTTAGCCAAACACTGCATGTAAAAGCGAGGTGGAAGTGTGCAAAAAAATGCCTGGAAATTGCTCAAAGATATACTGACAATTTAGCACTTTTTATGGATTAATTAAAAACTAGGTTTATTATACCAAATAGAAATTAAGATTTTTATAGTAATGCAATTATAAGAATTCTTGCCCCAGCTTCACTGAAAAAATCATCGGATCAAATTTAAGAACACATTAGTAACAGAAAGCAACAATCAACACACTCGCTGTACAGAGGATCTGGATTCGAGCCGCTAGTAGCCTCTGGATGCAGTTTCACACAAAATACCTACTCTCTCAGGCAGAGAAAAAATAAAAAAGATGGCAGAAAAACAAACAAATAAACCAAAATACTAACAGAAAAAGCTCACCTTGGAAGTAAATTCCTGATTGAATCTGCAGAATTCTGGGAAGCGACCTGGGATCGACAGAGCGAGTAAATTCATCCAGCGTCATCGCCATCCTTGTCAAATTATTTTTTCTCCAGGATTTCCTCCACAATGTTCACAAAGCTCCCTTCCCCATATAAAGCTGCCTTTGGGTTTGAAAGGAAGGCATCCAACTAGTACTTTAAGATAGCTTATAAAGCAAGGGCGAGTTTGGGGCTAGGGTAACCTGTGTGCAATAGGTTCAGACAGCACACGGTGATAAACTGAAACAAAGGGAAACGGCTTGCATTGTGGTTGGCGTGCAGCCTCTCCTTTCTCAGTCTGACTCCGGAAACCAGGCAGCTTTATCAACCACAAGTCGCAAAGCAGGCTAGCTCACCAACATTATTTATTTAAGCTCACTGCCACGACAAGCACAGTATATTTTTAAAAAATCAAAATAAATAACAAAAAAAAAAATTGTGTGTTTCAGGATCGTCCTTTGTCCTCAAAACTCACCATTTGAGTTAGGATGTCAGTTGAAGACAATTCAAACTCCTTCATTCAACAGTTTTAGAGTGCCTACGAAATGCATATACAAATACAAAGAACGAAAAGCAAGCAGGGGTGGAGGTTATGTAGCAATAGAAGTCAATGGATCAGTTTTACAAGTCTTAAATCACAAACTGAAATTACGGCTGAAAACAAATCAGTCGTGACCATAAGGCAACTATGAACCTGCTATAGTACAGTGTTTTCTTCTTTTCTCCCTTGTTATTCCTTTCCCTTAACTAATAATTGGGATATGACTGTATGCGTTTTACTTTGATGCATAATGATTGTATATGTCCGAGATGTTGTTTTTGTTGTTGTATGAATCAACGTACTGTCGTCTGCATGTATTCTGTTTTAGTATCCACATAACAACCATATTTAAGGTATCAAGCTCTATTTTCACCATTTTGAAAAGGCAATAACAAACAGTGGGTTTCCATTTTTTTTATTCAAAATTTTTTTTCTTTTTTTTTTACAGCCAAAAAGCCAACAATTACAGACAGAAAAAATGAACAGGACTAAACTCCACATATAATTAAATGTTCTCAGCAAAAATAATTCATGTCCCTCATCGGCTAAGTTGGGTTGGCTGCACATTGGTGTTCCAGAACTGACTGAAACCCTAATGAGCTGTAACTAATACTGTTGATATTATATTTCCATTCTCTTCCTTTTTTTTCAAAATACCAACACAAATGTGAAAATGTTACCTTGATCTGGAAAAAAAAAAAAAAAATTTGCGGTTGCCTCTTGACCTTATTAAATCCTATCGGCATTGAGAAAACTGACAAGCATTTACACAAACCACTAAAACAACATGTAAAAGTGAAAACATTAAAAGAATATGCTACTGAAATATTACTAATACTTAAAAAAACTACATAAAATGTTTACATATTAAACTCAGAGAGTAAACCGGAAATTAAAATGATTGTTTCTTAAGCCTTCAAAAAGGAATGCAAGTAAACAATAAATACAAACAATGTGCTTTATCCATATAGACATATTTACACAAAGGTCTTTGGCTTATGATTTAGATTTACTACAAAACAAAAATAAAAAAATATGCCAGCCATCAGTGCACAATACAAACATTACTAAGCCAATGTCACAAGGCAGCACTTATATTCATATATAAAGAATGCATCATTTTTTTCTTTCACATTTGCAATTTACTCGTATGTATATGTGAATATATAAATATTGTTCAATGACAATGCTCATAAACAAAACATTTTTTAGCATGCAACAACTTGGCGTTAGCGTTACCCTTTACAATGGCTGCACATTGAAACAAAATGTTAAAGTACGTTAAAGCAAATGTGGCCTGGGGCCAGCACTTGATCCTGTGGCACTGAGCATGGCGATATACAATGGAGACATTTACAGAGCACTCACATCATACCAGGACATTAGGAAAACAAGAGTGTTCAAAAAATAATTGATTCGAATGGCAGTCTCGACAACTGAGCCAAAGCTGAAGTGGAATGGTGCCAGGTTCCGGAATGTCCCCCCCCCCACCCCCACCCCCACCCGCCCAAATACACACACACCCAAAACACCCAAGTTAAGTCGTCTCGATGTACTCCAAAGCGAGATCGTAACAGAAACGGTACTGTTCCTGAAATAAAGCACAAAAAGCACAGAGATAGGAGTCAGAAAAAAATAACAGACAAATGGAAACTTCATTTGAAAGAACACAATGTTAACCTGAGCACATGTATGTGAATATGCTTGCAGAGATGACCGAGAATAAAGAGACTGAATTTCACGGGAGCTGCAGAGGTGAAGTATGATATTTCACACAAAGGATGTGGTAAGAAGCGTTTTTTTGCGCATGCATTTGATGTTTCATTTGAAATGTTAACTTCACTTTTAGTTCCTGAAGTGCCTCAAAACATTTTAGTATTTGTCTCTTTTTACAATATGTATGCTGCGTTCCACGTAGCACTGGAAAGTAGCATCCGAATCTGTTTTCATCAGAGAATAATAATAATTCTAACATCGAAGACATACATTAATATAGACCATGCCTGTGTGCTAACTATTGTGCGCAGAAAACAGCTTATCAGATTTCATGGTAATAAATTAAGAGCAGCCAATCCCATTCTAAAAGCAACATGGTGCTTAATTTGCCACAATCTATTCCGAACATGACCAATTCCAGTAGCCGCCTACAATTGTGTATTACATAAAGTTGTAAGATTATGAGGTTTTCAAGTGCCAAACATTTCCAACAGTAACCAGAAGATTGGCTTCCTGCCAATTCACCTGTGATACTTCCAAATGTTGACAGCACACCTACAAAAGCTCTAGATAATTGGGACATTGAACAGTTCCTACTACTTACTGGGCTCTCCACCATGTTGGGCTTACTGTTCCTCAGGCTCTTCACCGCATGGAAAACGTCCACCACATTCTGACGCTTGATCATTTCACACACGATGCTGATGGCACAGAACATCCCACTGCGTCCTCCTCCGTTCCTACAAAGCCAAAGACAGAAGGAGTTAATGTGTGTGTTTTCTGAGCAATTAACTGGCAGGAAGGGTAGGTGACTGCATACACTGAGATGAAGACTGAGAGTCAGTGTGTGTGTGCATGTGTGTGTGAGTGCATGCATGCATGGTTATGTGTGTGTGTGTGTCCATACACTCACAAGCAATGGATGATAGTGCGTCCCTCTCCCTCCTCACACTCCTCCTGCCACTTGTCCACCTGCAGGATGAGCTTCAGGAAGGAGCGCTTGGATGCTGGAACCTCCCTGTGGGCTGCCCAGCCCAGATACTGGAACTGCCTCACCATCAGGTACCCCTCCTGGGGCTGTGAAAAGGAAAAAAGCCCCCTTTCACTCACACATTTCTCAAACTATTAGCGAGAAACCTTGTATTTTCCATATTTGTATTTTAATGGTACTCAACCAGAAAACAGATCACAATAAAAGCCAGACTTGCAGATTTTGCATTTGAATATGAATGGCTCCCGATGAACAAGAACCATAACGCATGGAGCACGCAAATACTCACCCTCGTTAGGTTACATATCCTGAAGAGACGACTGATGACATCACAATCCATAGAGCAAGACATACATTCAACTTGGACAGGACCGTAACGAAGCATTCCTTCTTCAGGCCAATACTGAGGACAGCCCTAAAGAGGGGAGGAAGAAGAATGACCTCAACAACAGTTGATTTTTTTTTTAAAACCTGCAACCTTTTTGCCACAGGAAACATATTATCATGGACGCAGCGAATACTGTAGGCCTGGAAAGAAAAGGAACTGAAGCAAACAAACAGGAAAATTTCACAGAAAGGCATAGTCACCTGGGCGAAGTGAAACTACTAACCTGTGCCAGGTCAATCTCATTGAGCATGACAAGGGATGTGCAGCCATAGTCATACACCAGCCTCCAGAAGTCCTTCACCGTGTTGGGCAAAGGGTGCTGAGTTACAATGAAGGCTGCTGGCTGTCTGTAGCTCTGTAGTGAAGGGGGTGAAATAGCAGTTTTAGCAGGAAATACACCTTTCTGAATTACCAAAACATTTTCATTTTCAATGAGGCAACACGAATGATGCAATGGCACACCTCATGTGATGGTTACAAAGTGTGACAAAGTGACCATGCAAAAAAAACAAAAAAAAAAACAGCTTTTGCAGAACCGTTTAAAAAACAAAAGCTTTCCAATCAAACAATGCAAGTGTCATTTTAAACCCGAGCATTCCATTTTATCGCATGCCACAGCAGTATGAATTAAAATGAATTCTGCTGACATAGCACTTAAGCCATGAAACAAATCCAGTTTAATAAAAAAGCATAATTTGCAATTAATCGAGAAGTTAAAAAAAAAATAAAAATCAGAAATTACCTGGAATTCTTCTGACGGCTTGGTTAGAAAAAGTCCAAGAGTTTGTAAAGTGTACGATGCAGTGATTTAACATTTCCCTCAGAAAAGAAGCTCAGAACTAGCATACTAGGGGTTTCTCTGCACTGTACATTTGATTAGAAGAAAAAGAGCATACGTCTCTGACACTGGCTTACAGCTTCGCACCAGACCAACACAGAATGCGTCTATAAATACATCTAAAAACGGTTCGACTTTGGAGGGAATATGCAACCAACTGCAGATGTATGTCTCTGTCTGTGTGTCTGTCTGTCTGCGTGTGTCAACTCAATAGCAGAGAGGAACACTGTTGAATATACAGTACATTTCTGGACATGGGCTTGTTCATTTACTGAAAGGCAGCAAGGATAATTGGTGTTGTGGTGGCTGTGCTAAACAGCAATCTGAGTCTGTTTTTTGTTTTAATAATACGACTACTACTACTACTACTACTAACCACTACTACTACTACTACTCCTACTACTACTACTACTACTAATAATAATAATAATAGTAGTACCACTGGAATGTATTACATAGGTGTTTTATCTCATAAAATATATATGATTAAGTTAAACATAATATTACACTTACCTCCAGTGCCTATTGAATCTACTTTCTTTGGACTTTCACAATTTTTATTTTGCAAATTACTTTTTTTGAACATAATTTAGGACCACGTATACAGCCATCTTGAAGAATTACAATGTCATTTAAGGACAATGATGAAAAAAGTGAAGGAAAAATGGCATTTATTTCATCTTCTAAAATAATATGGGCAAAATGGTTTATAGGAACTGCATTGCCTCAAATCCTACATCTGCATAGCTGATGTTTCCACTTCTTAGTTAATTTAATGATTGCCAAAATATAACTGGAAAAAAATATCCAGTAAACACTAACAAATATTTGTCATACAATGGGCTCGAAAAGAATAAACAAAAAAGTAAGGACACCTGGATTTGTCTCTAGCTTTCCATTTCTACACATTAACAGAAGTCATTGTGCAAAGGTAGACCGGTGTTTTGAGCAGACACTTACATCCAGAAGGGCAGCATTGATGTAGTTGCTGCTCTCCCCGTCGATGGTGATGAGGAAGGGCAGGCAGCGGTCAGGGGGGAGCATGTCCATGAAGCGGTTCTTCTCGTGGTTCCTGGGCAGCAGGGCGATGCTGCAGTCCTCTGGCTGAGGCTGGGGCGTCACCGAGTTCAGGGTCTGAGGGACACAAAGCACAGGAAACGGTCAGGGGCGCGCCCTTATTTCATCAAAGGTTAAGTCTGGGACCTACGACCACCCAAAAGTTCCCCTTTGTCAATGCATGATGGGACATTTACAGTGCACATTTACATGCACTCTTTTGGTACAAAGTGATTTACAAGGACATTACGCCAAAATCTTAGTGCAAATACTGTACATGCCAGAACACAGCATATATATTTTACTATGTATTTTAAAATAACATTATTTCAGTTTTAGTGAGTTTTCAACTAATTTTTGCATGAGAGGAATGAAGAATGTTTTAGATTTACATCAGTTTCTGACAAGCTGCTAGCTTTACATTGGCTGGTATAGGGGCATTCAATGTGGTATCAAGTGAAAAATATGTGCAGTGTGCAGCACTTACACAGAAAATAGTTCCAACCAAAGACAGGATTAAATATAATTTTAGAAAAAAATATACACATGTACATACTATCACTGAACAAACTTACTTTAAATCACAAAACTGTGAATGCCCACTAAAAAGCCATTGCAAAGTCAGGAGGTAGTCAGAAACATCTATACGTTTCTAAAATATTACACATGAAAACTCTTGGAAAAACTTGGACTAAAACTGAGTAAATGTTTAAAAAAAAAAAAAAAAAAAAACTCCACAAACTCCAGAAAGTGAATTATCCCTTTAAGAAGAGGCCAACAGATTTCAACATTTAGCATACTGCCTTCATCACTCTAACCTTAAACCTAACTCTACAGCGTCACTACAAAGTGTACAGACTACTTAAAAAGGAACTACTACCGGCCTCCATTTACAGGGAGGAACTAAACAAGTGTTTTTCGGCAGCAGGAAATCTAAGACATTACAGATTTTAAACAAAAATGAACCGTGTTCTCCTAAGGTCTTTTAGCCATTTGGGTTAAAAATAGACTTGCATAGACCTAAAGAATTCAGAAACTGAAAACCATCCTATTTACATTGTATTTAGCACACACACTTCACACTGTTCTTAGCAGAAGTACGAAGAAGGGCCTGTGTGCCAGAAACGTCACTCACTTTGGTGAATTAAGAAATTATTGAATGGGAGCCTTGCAGAGTATGAACTGTCATTTGACTCGTCACACATTTGATTGGTGTTCCATCCAGCACCCGCCCTAACAACAACAGACGTGCGTGCCACTACCACTCTTAAGGTATCTGTGACCAACATAACTGAATTTCATTTTCTCTTGTGTGTCATTGACATTGCTCAACAAGAGCAGGGGAACGGCTGGTGATTGCTTACTTGGAACTCATCCTTGAGGTGTGAGGAGTTACTCTGGGAGTCTATTCTGATCATGTCGTAGTAGGCGGCTTTGAACTCGCAGGCCGGAATGACGGTTTCTCCACACAGGCAGGCCTCCAAGATGGCGTCATGGATGAAGATGTATTGCTCCTTCAGGAACAGGAGACAAATAAAAAAAGCGAGAGTGAGACGATCAACCCCTCAGCAGCAGAATTCAGGAAGCGAGGCCGCGACTGATATCGAGGGGAATTCACAGTAGATTTCTACCTCGGTCTGGACCATGTTGATGCGTCGCGAGCGTAGGGCCTTCACGCAGTTGTAGATGTCCACCACCCCCTCCCGCTCCGCCATGTCCAGCATGATGTCGATCACGATGTAGCAGCCCGTGCGTCCGGCTCCAGCGCTAACCGAGAAGACGGGGACATGTCAGACCGTCAGGCAGCCTACGAAGCTGTGATATCGCCATCTTCCTCTTCAGGTACTCGTGAGAAAAATATTCTGCAACCCTCACGAGTGTAAAGAGAGCTTAGGGAGCAACCACATCCTGTAAGGGGCTCTGATATTTTGCAGCAGCAGGTGAATCTACTGCCTGTCTCACAGTGCTCTGAAGATTTCACAATCGGCAGTATACATATTGACAAAGAGTCTCTTTGTACGCCATGCAGCCGATTATGAATGACATCTGCGAAGACAAGGTCACTCATGCCAGTGAGATACCTGCAGTGGACTACGATGGGCCCGGCGCTGGGCGGGTTGGACATCTTGACCCGGCGGATGAACGACAGGAGGCCGGTGGCGTGGTACGGCACGCCATGGTCAGGCCAGCCGGTGAAGTGGAACTGCTTCACTTCCCGTAGCTCGTTAAACCCTCTCTGTTAAACGAGAGACCGCCACAGCAATCAGTCAGTGAACATCTTTAATCGGCGAGGATTAACGCAGGGTTACGGAGTGGATCAGCTGCTCGGGAAATGCTTGCTTGAGCGCGCCATTTTGTTCGTGAAGTCTAAATATTGCTGGAATTACCAAATGTAATTTAAAAAAAAGGCTAAATAAGCGTTTTACTCACCCTCTCTAATGTAAAAGTCCTGACAACATATTCTGCAAGTGGTTCTACTTCAACAAATGTCACTTTGAAATCCCCATACACCTCAGCGTCATCTGGCCAGTACTTGTAGCATTTCACCTGCATGAGGAAAAGTCAAATGTCATTCAAATGTCAATTTAATTCCATTTGGTTATTTGAAAATGAAATGCTTATCTTAGCAGACTACTTTGCCTTGGTCTCCTAGGTCTATTGGAAACACACTTACAGCACAAAAAAAAGATACTACACTACAAAGAAAAAAAGAGAATGCATGAGCCTAAATCTTTGAGAAATAATGATGAACGTGTTCAACTTCTCAAATTGGGGGACACTGAACCGCAAACATACCCGTCCCACTTCAACCAGGTTGGTCACCATGACAATACAGGCCGACTGCTCCTGCCAAACCATCCTCCAGAAGTCGTACACAGTCTCATGGACCGGGCCTGCAAAAATTAATGAAATAATTAACACATTAAAACCTTCAGTCCATAGCCGTCATTTTATTAATGAAATGTCTAAATAACAATGTTCCAAATTTAACCCAGGTATGTCTTACCTTGTGTAGCAATATAATGGCTTGGCCGTTGATATCCCTAAAAATAAAATTATAAACACATATTGAGACCACTTGTTCGAATGGTCAGCTTGCCAAAAATAAAAAAGACTGCCACAATGCAAAAACTACAATATCTGCTAGAATTACCACAGTCATGGCTTCATGAGAACAAGTACAGTACTCGATGAGGTGTGTTGTAAGAACAAGAAGCTGTTTTGTTGTCGACACATTTTGAGATCAGTTGAAATCATCCCAGTCATACAGATTTATTATAGCTTTAAGTGGCCAGGGGTGCTGCTTGTGACAGTAAAACTGCAGTATGCAAACAAATACTAGAGTGTAAAATGCTTTTTTTCTGTGAAATATTTGAACCATTAATGGATTATATCAATATTAAGTGTTTTGAGGTTTAAAATTCCACCATTTGTATCCATTTTTTTGAAAGGACAATCAATTAAGTGTTTTTTGTAAACAGGAATTCATTTGCTTATATTTTCATACTAACACAATTACATTAACAATACTAATAAACTTATTTATGTAGATTGCACGTTTTTCTTTAGGTTTGTGTAAATTAATGTAAACACATGATGATATTTGTTAATGCAAACAGTACTGTAATGCATCAGTTGTTTCATTAATTATTTACCAGTGTCGTTTCATGTGGCCTTTTTGAATGAATGCCTCATTTACAATTATTTTTGGAGAGCGGGCTTATTAAGAGGTTTGGTCAAGTATTACATGGAGTTATCACATCACAATCTTCTGACTGGGTTTAGACACAGCATAGAGGGGAACAATAAGCAACCTCCAACATCCTATCAATAGCAACATTAGTCCATAAAACAAAAAAGAGAACCGGTGGACGATGGTCACGAGCATGACGAAAACAAATGTAATAAGCGTATGAACAACAGGATGGAGAAAGAAAAGTAAGAAGAAAAGGGGGGGCTGGGGGGGAAACACCTCATGCATCTCCATGCAGATGTTAGTACAGAAGCAAGGCGAATGGGAGAGGGTAAACAGTGGGATCCCCTACAGTAATACTTACATCCCTGTACAGCCATATCTACAGCCCAAATCAAGGCAGAGTGAAAGAAAGCACAACAATGTCAGTGAGTACAAACACTTTGAACAAGGAAAAAAAAAAGCTGTATTCATATCCTCGACAGGGCATGCAGAGAAGGCTTCACGTACGAAAGAAGGAAAGATGTTTCGCACACGCTCGCCCGTGGAGAAGCGACACCACTTACGTCAATGTAGTTGGCGTTGATGTAGTCAGAGGAGGGGTCATCCTCCATCGGCTGAAGGATCACTCTGGAGTGGTCGTCTGCCGTGGAACATTACAAGCCATCAGTCAAGTGCATTTGATTTCATTAACTAATATTTCTGTGAAGCAGTATCATTTGCTTTCTGAAGTCATCACTGCTTGTGGGCCTTGTTCCAAAAGATGTCAGCAACATACTACAGCAGACTTGAAATGGCAGCATTGCACAGGTCAGGCTGGATTCTATCAACATTCTGACCTAAACACAGCATCAACAACATTCTGACCTGAGCAACAGCAAGTATTAGATTTTATCTTCACTTACAGAGCTAGATGAGTTTATCAGTCACTAACTAACTAGACAAATCGTGTTCGTGCAGAAAAAAAGCTAAAAATGATCCATAAGTAAAAGTTAAAGACAAATGTTGATTGAATTTTAGTCTTACACGCAATAATGTTTCCATAGCGATTCTTGGTCCTGTTCTGCTCTTTTTTTGCCACATCCCAGGAAGCTGATTGGCCTTCAAAGAAACTCTTCAAATCACACAAAAAAACAAAACAAACCCCATTAAAATGGACAAGCAGAGGAAACCTTGAGGTGCTTTCAAACACACAAATTGCAACACCGTGCAAGCAGTGTGCACTCAAGGGAAGCATGAAACCAGAAACCAAGCTGTTAATGTTTAGAGGACGAAACCATCTTGATTGGCACCGGTTAAGTCGGAAGCTAAACACTTTTTACAGATGGAAATAAGAACAGGATCATCCCTTGATTCCTGACTTCCCCAAATGATTTAACCTCAGGTTTCACATGGACTAACGCTATACTGCATATGTTGGTACATTTAGTGCACTTCTAGACTATTTCTAATGACCGTACCTTTGCTGCATTAAGCAATTTTCATGTTTCCCCTACAGGAACTAGCTAAAATACAGAAAAATGTTAATGAATTTGCTTTTACTGATAGTTGATTTAATCAGGATCTCACCTTAATACTATTTCTTGACACATGGTACCATTAAAAAAAAAGATCAGTACTTCATCAGAGATGCTTTAATGTATGCAATATTTGTATGTTTAAACTACACACAGTGAAATCCATGGCACAGTGAGAGCGCTACAAATGTTCAGGGCTTATCGAACCTAACCACTTGCTTACAGGAAACGCCTCTTGTGGTAACCCATCCAGTCAAGACCGGGGAGAAAGAACCTGCATCTTCATAGGAACCAAACTCATTTACAGGAAGTGACATCACTCCGTGCTCATGACTGAGTGGGGGTTGTGGGGTATGGGGGGGGAGGGGTGTGGGAGGCAGCACTGCAAAAGCAATGCATTGAAGGCTCAGTCAAGTCTCCCATGGTCTGATTGCTGCACTTTGTGCACGAAGAACAAAAAGAAAATACAACTATTCCCTCCAAGCATTTCCAAAGCCTTGAAATAAATTCTTTTGAGATGGCCTCCAATCAAATTAATACTCAATCCCTTCTTTACATAAATCCTAAATTGAGCATGACCTGTAAATGCAATTCCACAACCACATTTGGGAAAGAAATCAAGTCTGTTCGGGGCTATTTAAATACATACTGTCTTAACAGTTGAATGTTAGCGATGAGGATTTCACCTTCTGGAGATAGCAGGAGAGCCTATACAGTTCTGATGACATAATTGGGCTTAGGTGACTGAAAGGTTGCATGCTAGAGATGACTGTTCAGGTGACCTTGAGGCCAAAGGCATAGACAAGTTTTAACAGCACAGGGTGCCAAGTGTGCGCAAAACTTTTAGCGTCAGCGTTCGGCTGGGCCCTACCTCGTACTCCTCCTTGAAGCCGTAGCTGTCTGAGGTCTTCATCAGGTTGATGTGCTGTAGCAGGTCTGCCACCCGAATGGCAGGGTGCAGCTGGCCCGTCTGGTAGGGCGACTCCGTCCCCTCGCAGTGGTACCGCGGGACGTCCAGCAGACGGCTCGATTCGGCTGCCGCAGTATGATTCTCGTCTGCGCAATACATTTAAGAGCCATTTTTATTAAGAGAGAGACATTGGAGAAGATCTTCAACCGATCATTTAAAAACGTTGTGAACTCCACTCCACATATCTCCTTGCAGATTAGGAAACAGTGTGCATTGTTGCCAACATTTTCAGACAGTTTAACAGTGCGAGAGATGATGATATTACAATAGCACTGCCGCAATGAGGCACCGACTGGGCTCCATTTTTTATTATTAAATTAAGGGTGAGAGGATAAAAGGTTTATAGATATCTTAACATCATAACTGTAGGCCTATCCTAATGCTGCAGCATCCACTATCAAAGAGAGAGAGTGCAGACTAGAATGTGAATCTTTCCAAAGTAAGTGCAGTCAGCCACTGTCTCATGTGAAACTGCAATCCATGCGTCCCTGAACCGGTAACCGGTAGTTCACAGGCAGCTGATTTAGCCAGGGGAGCTATATCACAGACAGCTGATTTAGCCAGGGGAGCTATATCACAGACAGATGTTTGGTTAGGGGAGCTGTATCACAGGCAGCTGATTGGCCAGGGGAGCTGTATCACAGGCAGCTGATTGGCCAGGGTAGCTGAATCACAGGCAGCTGTTTGGCCAGGGGAGCTGTATCACAGGCAGCTGATTGGCCAGGGGAGCTGTATCACAGGCAGCTGATTGGCCAGGGTAGCTGAATCACAGGCAGCTGTTTGGCCAGGGGAGCTGTATCACAGGTAGCAGATTGGCCAGGGGAGCTGTATCACAGGTAGCAGATTGGCCAGGGGAGCTGTATCACAGGCAGCTGATTGGCCAGGGGAACTTTAAGCGAGTAAAGAGATGAGGATACCCATGGATTGAAAACCCTTCTTCCTTTTTCCAGACTAGTCCGAGCAATTATTCCACAATCAGAGCCTCAGCGCGTGATTAATTAATTCTTCTGTTTGTTCTTACAAAAAATTTGGTTTCTGATTAGGTATTCAAAAACTAATTGAGGAGATACTTTCTTCACAATCACATGTAAGGCTTATTTTATGCTGAAAACAGCTACATTCTATAAACGGTATTTTTTAACCCTTTTAAAAGGGCCTTTTAAAATGATATCACAGCGACGTGCAACACAATTGGATAGCAGACCTAGGAATATCCACAACCTCACAACAAATACAGAAGTGTTTAAAAACTTATACATACAATATAAAAATAGCACCAGACCTGTCAGGGGAAAAAAAAAGTTTAGCTGCCAGAGCACTGCCCGCATTCCTGCTCGCACTCCACTCGCAAAAAATCTTTACCGAAAGATTCTCGCAGAGTCGACTGGCAGCCTGAAACGCGTCACCTTGGCTTTCACCGCGAGGAACACAGAGAGACAAACCTTCACAGCACAAGTTTCCTGCAGTCGCAGAGCCCTTCCTGTGAAGACACCCTTGTCTTCGAGCGCGGGAAAAAAAGGAGGCGCTGTCGAGAGAGGCAACGCGCAAGCCTGACAGTCGCCATGTGGGCCCTTTAAAGGCCCAATCTGAAAAATGTCATCACATGAAACACCGTCCCGTTTAACAGCCTGACTAGGAGATGGGAGGCTGGGTTCGGGGGGTTCCCAGGCAATCCGGCGCTAGGATTTACACCCTTCGGACCCCTTACGCTCCCCTTGGCAATCATATTACCTACTGAGCCGTGCACTCTACATCCTTTCCGCTTGGCTAAGTCCTGAGCAATGGCAGCCCACAACCTATATATCAGATGAGGGGACCCGGCGAATGTGAATTTGTGGTTCAAGTGCGAGATGGCCACTACAGTGAGAAGTGGCGTTAGATTTATTGCCGGGGCCAAGGAACACTTTAACACTTCACACACACGCAGGCACACACACACACACGTGTGCACAGGCACACAGACATGCACACAGGCGCACGCATGCACAAACACACAGGCACGCACACACGCGCGCGCACAAACACACATAAGCGTGCACACGCATAAACTGGGAGGTGGAAAAGCACAGCTTCCAGGCAAATCTCCTCACTATTTCAATTGCAAAAATGAAGGACAAAGGATGGAAGGGAAAGTTGATCCTGCATAAAAACACAAAAGCAGAACTCAGCTCCGTGCGCGAAAGCAGAAAAATAAAGGTGGTTTCTCAATGGGATGGGTTCATGGAAATCAGCAAACTCATACTCGTTTGACACTTTTGAAAAATCAAGCTTTTCTTGTCACGTAACACGCAGACTTACCCGTTATTGGCACTTGAGAATTGTTGCAGTAAGAGAAAGGAAAACAACTTTAGAGAATACCAGGATGGATTTGGATAACATTTGTATTTCACTTCCTTGATGGATGAACAGGTGGATAACTTTGCGAGTTTTGACAGGACTAACAAACTGACATGAGGGTGAAGATGATCAGGGGGCACTAAAAAAATCAATGTAGCAACGAGGACAGTGATACCGTGTTTCTAAGTCAGCTACAACAAACACAACTGCTCATTACAACACACAACCATCTAAGCGCTAACAATTTTTCAGTCAAGGGATCCATTTGCATAGGAAAATTATTTTTTTTCTAAAAGAATTATTCTAAACTAAAACAAACCTACAGTTCACTGCACATAAACTCACATCAAAATTAAGCAATTCTGCAAAATAAGCAAACATGACACATTAAGATATGGCCTAACTGCACCTTTCAAAAGCTATTATGATGCGCCATAAAAATATGTGATTAAAATAAAATGATTCCACAGCAAACAGGAGCCTGAGGGAGTGTTTTAATTTCCCATCAAACTCGAGGTGTCAGTGAGCTGCTAAGAATCCGAGCTTAGTTGTTAGCTTGTTCTGTCATGTAGAAAGTAGCGTGCGCGTCTAAAGTGTTTAAATTTGATGTCGGCACTGGCAGTGGAACTCCATTAGTTGTTCGCAACAAGTCGTGCCTTTCTGTTCAGGGCTCCGAGCGATGATACAGTTTTTTGCACTGGGGAGGGGGGGTGTTGGGTTAGACCGTTCTAGATCTTAATGGTTTCCTGAATTTACGAGGCACTGTGAATACGCGTTGCAAAAAAACACCCTTGTCTGCAACAGGGCCATGCAACAATAAAATACAAGTTAAGCGGTACTGAAATTCCATGAAGTGCACTCCATTCACACTTTGGCCCGGGACGTGTCTCACTGTACGTTAAATCAGCTGGTGCAGTGCGTATATCTCACACTCTCCGCTCTGCTATAAAATGATAGGCTTCCTCCTAGGGGGATTTTGCAGACAATGCTACGGCTTGCAGAGGAGAGAGAGAGAGAGAGAGAGAGAGAGCGACTCTTCTGTGAAATGCAGGCCTGTTAAACGTGCTCGGTGTGCCTCGGGCCCCTGGGTCGGTTCTAGCCGCGGGGCATTACTCATCGGGCACTCTACCAAAGGCCTCGGAGCCAGAGAGCATGTCACATCTCTACTGCACCATGGCAGCGCTCCAATCCAAACCATCCTTTATATGTATATTTTTTTGGAGGGTGGCGGGGCGGGGGGGGGGGGGGGGGGGGATGCAGCTGGGGCAGCAAAAATCCTCTTTTTTCCCTGTGATGAGTCTGTTTCAGACACAGGGAGAGAAGCTGCGTGCTTGGGGATATTATGAGCTGTGAACAGTTCCCCAGACCCGCTGTGGAGACAAAGAAAAGACTACACATGGGCAGGACAAGGATGCATGCTGGGAAGCGAGCCATGGCGGGGTAAGGTGACAAAGGGACCGGAGCCTCACCTAGCACAGCGGTCGGAACGAGCGGATCATTAGGCACTGTGGGAAAATAAAGCTTGTGAGGAAATCTCTTTGCAGGAAATCTCTCTTTACCTTTTATGTCTTGAATAGACCGCATACTGCTTAGTAGGCAGGAACACACCAGTACAAAAGAAAGTGAACCTTCGTAGATGTTGGCAAAAGATTAAAAAAAAAACTTTAGATGGCACATCACCTTGGACATTGTTAAAGAGATAAAGCTGATAGCTTCAATGAAACAAGGAAGGGACAAAAAAAATACCATATAGCATAAAGTAATACACATATTTCCTGAAAGACTAACACAACAAACGTTTTCAACTACTGCAGTTGAGCACATAAAGGATAGATAAAGAAAAGGTATCTGAAAAGGTAGCTTGTATACTTAAACACCTACAAAAAAACACCTACATTTCAAATCAGTTTGATCCCAATGTCAAAAATGTTCTTTTATTCTGCAATTAGTTATTAAATTACTGAAATTCAGGCTACATGAGCCTAATCAAATTTTTTTTTTCCACAGGCAGCAGACAGCGCCTTGTAAGAACTATGATTTTGTGTGGGAGTGCTTAGCTTTTTAGGTCTCAGAACAAGGGTTTACTCATAATCTGACTTCGGCGATGCCATTTCTAAAGAAGTGCTCGGGCTGCAAACTAACTGCTGAACTGATAAATACATGGCATTTACTGTAAAACTGAGAAAAAAGGTCACGGGCATCTTTGTGATATCTACATTAATTAAGGAGCCACTGGCTGAGTAACAGAAATGAGCACATTTACCTCTGGCCAAAACATTCATAACCAGCATTTACAAGTGAAAAAAAAAAACATCCTCTATTTAAAATCAGTTTAAAATAATGGCTGGTACAAGCCAAACGTTTACACTTATCTACAGGGGAGCTGCACACACAGCTACCTCCTCTTACTGAGTATTTCCCCACTGTAAAACTGAGGCTTTTCTGTTCTCCTGCTTTCGCACGCGTATTGGGTTGCTAGCCGGGCGATCCCCAGGGGTCTGTTTCCGGGATCATACTCACATCTGTTGCTGAAGTTGTGCGAGTCCATGAAGGTGACGGACATGGGATCCTCGGCATGGAGAGTGCTCTGGTCGGCGTAACTCCGGTCCATGGCGTTGACCATGTGGGTCATCTCTTGCCGCGTATTCCCGATGGCGTCCTTGCGCTTCTTGGCAAGTTTCCTGAGGGATTAAATGCCCGATTAAAAAGCAAATTCTCAGAGAAAAAAAAAAAGTTCCACGGGTTTCACAGTTCTAGGGGAAGCCCAAAGACGTGACCCAGAAGATAGCGTATTTCCTCGAAAATGAACACCATTTTTTTGTCTCCTTTCAAATGATAATTGCGGCACGTTAGTCTGTCTTGTACGCTTAACTGCAGAAAATGTCCCCACATAGTACAAAGACATGCCAGGTTTCTCACAGGTGTGAGACCCAGAGATTTTTTTAAATGGAAATGAGAATCCAATCTTTTGGAAACACTGCTGTGCTAACAGCAGCAGCTTCAATTCACGTTCAAGAAATAGAAAGTGAATGTGCCCTTTGCAAAAAAATTAAAAATAAAGAAGAAGCTAACTCGTCATAATTCCTCCACCATCGGGAAATTGACCTGAGGTTGATACATTGTCCAGGTAGATATTTAATAACCACTGAAAGTCCAGTGGAGTACACTGGAGCCTGACAAACAAAATGAATCATGTTTCAGGTATAGATCTAGATCCTGGTTTTAATGAAACTCTACTGATGTCCTTAGCTGCCTTTCTTTCTCAGATCAATTGTTTTCTTTATGCAATTTACTTTGAACAGCTCAAAGTAAAAGGCTGGTTTGTGCAAAAGAGAAACAAAGACATCAAAATATTCATAAATATTTATATAATTTAATAACCAGGCAAATTTAGGCTACGTGTTAACCAAGTTTAAAACATCTTTAAAGATCTGTGCATGACAAATAACCTAGACCTATGCTCACCCTTTCAAAAGTTAGAGACTTCGTTAACTTTTTCACTATTATAACATCAAACCATTATCGTACAACCAATGTGAATATAAGCACTTATAACGTATTGTGTAAGTAGTGAATTTGCAGATGAAACTGACAGAATTAAGTTGAGATAAGATTAGTGAAATTAATGTGCAAAACCTGAGTCATATTTTCTTCTGTGCAATGACAATGTATACCTGAGCAGGAAGATGGAACTAAATAGCATCACTTCATGCCACAATATCACAAAAGCAATTATCTGCTGTATATAACCAATTTCCATCCTTTAGAAATAGTAAATGAACAGGAAATAGGCATGCACATCTGTATTAGCTACACCAAAGAGTGACTAAAGTGAGTCAGCTTCCAACAGTACATTTTAATAGCCTTTTATTTAAAAATTCAGTAAGTTCCTTACAACTCTGGGGTATAAAACTATATAATTATTCCCGATATGACATTTCTCACAGCCTACATCAATTTTAGTTTTAATTGTTCAAATGGAAAATAAAATGACCTAAAATTACACTCAACTGTGCTGAAATGTATCTGTTCCTGGGAAAAGTAGGGTATCAAGCTAGCTGGTCAGGCGATTATTCAGAAGCAGACTTAGGATCACTTTACCCAAAACGTTTCAAACAGCCAAAAGTTCTCTACTCTCAAAATGGCTAATAACCAAGGCTGTTTGCTCGATGGACAGGAATAATAAAGGTTTTTAAATGAAGTAATGAGTAGGAAAAAAATAAAAAACAAAGAAGGAGAGGGTTTTAAAAAAAAAAAAAAGGCATTTCCCTATGCATGGAGCCTGTGAACCTACCAAGCCCAATATGCTTTATTCAGCAAAGGCAGGAGAAAAATAGTGACCACATCAAGTTTACAAACATTCAACCTGAAAGCATCAGTGACCAATAAAAACACCACTTTGGAAACCTCAGGCGACAGAATACCGCATGCCACATAAACGCACGTCTGTATGAAAATTGAAATTATCGTAAATACAAGGGGAAAACAAACGATACACAGCAATACAGTGGAAATACCAGATGCCACCAATATGTATGGCCAGCAGCCATACATTTTCTGTACTAGAAAGTGATTCCCATAATCCCTTTTACCGACAAGTGGGTTAGTCCAAGTAGTTAGATGAATTGATGAATGAATAAATGGGGTTATTGACACACACACACACACAGACACACACACAGGCACGCACACAGACACACACGAGTAGGAATCATGACAAGTGCAGCATTCTTTTTTCAGCCAACACCGCTTTGGTTATGACTTGGTTGTGCTGAAAGTTGGAGCTGGTCAATGGGGATGCAATCGGTCTGAGCGATATGTGTTTTCAGTTGAAAAAAGGATACTGCATCTTTAAAACACTACATTTCTACCCGCAGACAGAAGGGACCCCCATCCTCTTTTTGTGTTTTACTTACAGGTAATACGAGTAGGAATAGTAGCTCCTCCTGGCAAGCCAATCAGAGACAGCAGAATAAACAATTACTGGTGAATGCAAAGTGTCAATCAGTGGTATCAACAAAAGCAAATAAATAAATAAATAAACAAATAAAGAAAGAAATAAATAAATAAATAAAATAAGCCAATAAAACATACTTTCCACCCCAATTTCTTAAGGTTAGCATTTCATTCTTCATGCATTGTTTTGTTTTTGAGGGCGTGCAATTAAAGCTGCTAAAAATGTGCAGTGAGGGTGTGCAGAAAATAACTGTACCACAGCATGCAAGAATTTTATCTTTTGATTAATTTAACTTTTTTTTTTCAATTTGAGAATTGCGACTGATTGCAACTATCATGCATTGCAATGGGTGTCTCATTCAATAGAAAAAGGTTGTCATGGGCACTGTTGACCCCATTTCCCTAAAATTGATGTGTGTGTTCACGTCGACATACTAATAAATAAATAAGCATGTGGATATGTAACAACAGTCTCAGCTGAAAGGTCTTACCTGGAAAACAAACAATGCAACAAACCAACATTTTAAAGATGCAGTATCATCTGAGTTCATTTTTAATTATGAACCACAATGTTTATCATTTTATAAAATTATCATTTTTGTACAGTGGATTTTCCCATAAATTAGCATGTATGAGTCCTAGCCAACATTGAACACTCATTATTCTGGGTAGGTTATCTGCATAATGAAAAACGACAAGAATAATCATGACCTGACCAGATGAGTCCCATAATGGAATGAATACTCAGTTCTAAAATTATAAATGGACAAACAAGTTTATTTCTGTAAAGAACTCCCACTCTTGCTATGCATCAAAGAGTTTCTCACCGAAAGGCGTCACTGAAAACTCATCAAACTCCGAGGATCCTTGGCAAGAACAATTTTAGGATTTTGAAGTGTAACGACCAAGTCGATTATGATAGGAATTATGTGTGCCGTAAAGCACCAAACAGTTTGAATTAATTGCTTCACTACTGATAAATCGATTCAAACTAATGAAAGTCCTTTTCTGGTCAATTGGCCTACATCAGATACTCGAAAATGAAGCAAATGGGTTTAGTGCATCACAAAGCTCAGCTCTGCGCATCAGCGACGCTTAGGAGACCAGACACGCATTGCATTTGTGAAAAGCCTCAAGGATGAAAACAAACTCAACAGCATATAGACTAGAGACTAAAGCAAAGGCACACTCGTGATCCAGATGGAACCAGGCCGGGAACCGATCAGTAAAGAGAAAGACACATTCCAAACGTCCAGATGTCGCTTGGCTTTGTTCGGCAAACACATTTTAATAGCACTGTTTCACACCGAGTTTTCCACAGATTCACTCTAAAAAGAAAAACGAGCCACATGACTCATATCTGAATTCAATTAAGACCAGTTTTTTTAATCCATTCCAACAGGATTAGCTGGATTATGACTCATTACCACCAAATATCCCCATTGCTCACAACTTCGTTCCATTTTCCAGTCTGAATTTAAAAACTGGGAGGCATTCCAAATTTTTAAAAGCCAATTATTTAATACATTGAAATGAAAGTCGTATTTGGTCTGTTTCTGCATGTATTTGTTAAAAATGAATCATCAAATCAACCTGTTGTACAGTAATACTGCATCATTGAGTACCCTGTTGAAATGAGCGTCAACTTTAAAGAACAAGCTTTATGCAATCAAAGACATATCAAAGACCAACTCTGGGCCTTAGCATTTGAATATAGTCTACGCAATTCACATTTCCTCTGCTGGTACGACATTTGTACTTACTGGTATGCCAAAAGGCCATCTAGTATAATCTTTATGTTCTTTATACTTAATGGTATGAGTGCTCAGTTACAAAATTATACACAAAAAACCACCATAACTTCCGCAAGAACTCTCACTCATGAATTTCAAGTTTGGTGATTTTAAAATGAACACTTGTACATCTGTGGAAAAAAGGCATCTTCTCAAAAAATAAAAACAAAAAACTAAATATAAAACTTTTAAGAAGACTCATTGCCAGGCAACCCACATCTCATGACAGTATAAGAATAAATAAATAACAAAAACCTTCGCTTTCATCTCACATTTTTCCCTGGCATAATTTCTGACCTTCTCCATCTTATCTAAAAAAAAGCAAGCTCAGACCATTTCCACCAGGTGGGAAGCCCGGCAAACCAAGGGTGGGAAATGAGCACGGTGTGGGCTTGTGTGAGGGGGGTGCGCGTTGAAATTATCCTGCAATGGAAAGATTATGGGGGAAGAGAGTGGGCAAAACAAATGAGAGGGGAACGGCATTAAAATGAGCAGAGGTAGTTTAAAAACGAGGCCTAATTGGCATAACATTCAGAGAGGCACAGAGACTGTTCTGCCAATTAAGATTAATTTGAATGATTTCCCCGCTCATCAACGGGTGGACGCAGCCCGCCTCTCCATCCATGTTAATGGCACACAGCCCTCGACTCAGCCCTGTAAAACACTCTCCCCCCCTCCTCATCTCTCTCTCCAATCCCATTTCACTAGGACTGCTCAGTCTACTGTGAGCCAGTCCAGGTCAAGTAACCACACATAAAAAAACACACATACTCTAGGGCACGTTAGAAATGTATACCTTGCAAAGTAACAAGTGAAAATGTCAGTTCACACTTTCTCATATGTTACAGTATTGCCCCTCTTTATTTAGCCTATTCCTTTGTAAATCAGATGAGACAACCTCATCTAGCACCTAAACTACGGTATGGTGACACAGCATGTGCACACATGCTATAATACTAATGCAGATGTGAAGTAAAACTCATTTTATACAGTACATGGACTGCAGTTTGAAGTATGTGTGAATCATTCATGAAGTGTAGATAATATGATTTTGGCTCCTAATTATTTGACAGCATTGAGCAGCTTGAATATGTAATGCCTCAAAAAGACCAGAAGATGGTGCTATTGGTCATACAATGCCCAGCAGATAAGTGGACATACTGGTTGGCTCGCTCTGATTTTCATATGACTCACTCAGACAACCTTGCGAAACAAAACTGGAGCATGGGCATGTTACTCATCTTCAAGCAAATTAACACATACTGTTGTTTTTCTGTGTAAAATTAATCTTTCGGGAGCTGAAAAACTATTAACATAATTTCTAATTGACATTTCAGTTTCCCAATGTTCATCATAAACATTGATCGAAAAACTTTGCTGAGCCAAATCAATAAGAGTAATTATGAAATGACATTACTGACTATTAGCCTGTGTACAACTTGCATAGTAGCGTTAAAATGAACATTACTGACTGTTCTTTCAATATGTTGTTCCGTATGAAAAACTAACAACACCTGTGTTTACATATAGATATACCGTTAACATGTGCATACTCAAAAAGAGCAAGAACAATCTGCAGCACGTGTGCAGTTACAAAAATGTTTTTCATGTTTTTTTTAGTGATTAAGCAGGAATTTAAACAAGCTGTATTGAGAGCATTGTCCACTAAAAAGTATGCTTAGGAAAAAAACACACTGATAGTAAATTCCATAGACCTGGTTTTCCGACTAATTTGCGTGTATTTGCATTTCAACACTTGACCAAACTGGGAGATTATGCTAGCTCAGTCACAGAAGTGTTCACTGAAACATTCAAGTTGTTCCTGGCGTATCAGTTACACTTTGAAGTGGAAAGCCTAGCAGCTAGCTCACACAGATGGGCCGGGCTGAATTTATACCCCTGTCCTGCGTGGCCTGAAAGGTATAAATCTGACTGAACTCAGCCTTAAACGTTTGCAACGGACAGAGAAAAAAAAAAACAACTGCTCCTAGCGTTGCAATTCTCATCCACAACTGAACAACAGCCCCATTCACTGATAAGATGAACTACGCTGAGGCTCAACGGAGCCTGAATTTGTTCTGTTGGTTTTCCCGTCAGTATATCACTTGGTGTAGCGCCCTCATTGTCTTTCCGCTGCCGTGGGGACTTAAGTGTGCAAATTGAGTTTAGACAGCAAAGTGGTCACGGTATGGAAGGAATGGCCTGAGCCTGCTGAGAAGTGTGCGCGCTGCTCCGCCGCACCGATTCCGCACTTAACTTACGGCGGGGGAAAGTTAATCCTGTTCTCCCCCACTGCCGCGCAGATGACTCTAGGGCTAGCGGCCTGACAATGGAGCCCGGCTCGCTAACACCACGTGTCGTCTCAGGTTAAACTACACCCATCAAAAAAATAACAACCTCTCTCTCAACACATTCAATTTTTAAAATATATTCCTTTCATCTGTTATTTTCTTTTTTCAAATGCATATAGGAGCGCTTTTACGTGGTAAATTGTGGTAAATGTAATTGCTTCGCCTCTAAATGGGCATTCCATTACGCAGCAATTTCCATTGAGAGTCGGCGCCGGGATCCTCAGTGAAGCGATGGCGATGCTGATGTGCGGATGGCATGGGATGATGAGTCGAGGGGGGTGTTGCTGGCGCACGTTCGCTCAGACCCATTTAAACCCAAAGAGAGAGAGAGAGGGGGGGCGCTCGACGACATGGCGTCGCCGCAGCCGCCAAAGGCCTACCTCTTTTTCACCAGCAGGATCGCCACCAGGACCAGCAGGATGAAGACCAGCACCCCGGCGCTGATTCCGGCGATCTTCACCACGCGGTCCGTCTGCTTGGCCGGGTCGGGGATCACCTCCGGTTCCTCCGTCGCCCCTGCGCCCACCACCACGAAGAAAAAAGGCCAAAAAAAAAACATGTATAAAACCAAAGCGCCGTTTCATGTTTTGTTGAAAGAGAAAGAAGAGGGAAGGGGTGTGCAATAAGACCCGAACAGACAAATCTCCAAAATGCTGAGAAGGAGCGAGCGACAAAAGCAGGGCCCGAAATGACCGCAGCGCCAGTATTGTCACACACGAGATAAGGCCATCGTTATTCATCGCGGCTAGCCGGCTAAATGACCTATGACCCGCCTCAACTCAAACGACCAGGCTCAACCACAAACTAAAGTAGAGAGAGAAAAGGCTGACGTTAATGCACCGGCACCTGCAGCCCTATTGTATTTCCACAAATATAGCACAGGCCCCCTAGCACTCCCTGTATAATGCATAATGGCAGGGTTCTACAATGGTTCGGTAAAACACTGGACATAGTAATAGTAAAGCATTTCCCCCCTCAAACAAAAATGCTCAATTTTCGCTATTTCTGTCTTCGGCAACCAAAGCACATAAGCGGGGCGGACACGGTTTTAATAAATTGCGGTGCGGATAATGTCGGTATGAGTGTTGGTCTCTCGCTCCGTGCCACTCCTGTACTTTAGCCCCGCCTTGTAGTTGGTACTGTATGTCACCATGGCAATAAATATACACAGCTGGCCTGCTTTCGACAAAAGATTTTGACAAAATAAGAGGAAAAGTACACACAAATAATAAAAAGCTGACGATGGAGAGGAAGTCGGACGAGTGTGGAGACGCAGCCCCTAGCAAACAAGCAAACAACGACCCGTTTAAAAAAAGTTCCCTGACAGTTTAAAATTATAATGAGGGAGTGGACCTGACCGGCAGTGCCAGGGCTGACGCATAAAGCACGGAGCAGGGTAATTACTAAAGGTTGAGAGCAGGGGGTGACGGACTCCAGTCCTGGAGGGCCCCGGCGTCTGCTGGTCTGTGGTGCGTTTCGGCACGCGCGCGCGATAGCTTCAGGTCACCGGCCTGCTAGAGCCCGTGTTGCCTTGTTTCAAAGGCCTCAACTGGCGCTTGATTGAAAGGAAAACAGAAAATCCCACAGCCGCTGTGGCCCTGCGGAAGCGGAGCTCGACACCCCCCCCCCCCCCGGTTTAAAACGGTGAAAGGTGTTTACGCACTAGCTCGGCCGCGGTCAAACGCGGTCGCCGACACAGAGTCGAGGTGAAGGCCCAGTAATGCATTCACTTCAGCTGACCGCGGGGTGTAGTTATATCGTTCTGTCTAACATCCAAACGAAGACACGAACACAGAAACATTGAAAATAGCAACAGTGACGAGTATTATAGGGCAATGCATAATTAAAATGACACCGAGACTGACAGAAAAGTGTGTTCGCTTTTCTCATAAATGAAGCAAAAACAATACCTTAAATAAGTATTATAAAAAATAAACAATGGCTAATAAATAGTTACAAGGTCATTAGCCATCTCTCCTTTCAAGGAATTGTTCTTATATTAATGACACTAAATCATTTTTCTCAAAGTGAGCAATAATCATGCACTCTTATTCTCTGCTCAATTTAGATTTCTTCTCTTATATGAATGAGGCAAGGGACAGTCGGAGATTGAGCTAGTCAATGTACAGCCTGAGAAGAAGATACAGTGTTTATGCTACAATGTCCGGCATACTATATAGACATTGTATGTATTGTGTGTCAATTTGCTATCATTTTGAACTCAATTGAACAGTAAAGTTCAAAACTCAGGCTTTGCTTACTAAAAAATCTGAAGGGTGACAGCTCCCTTATTTCTCACTTGCATTAACACGCTTTTTCCTGTATTTAAAGACTTATTCACTCCAAGTGTGCTTCAACAAACTCAATGTCCAACTGATAACAAACGGAGTTCTAACATTCTTAGCATTACAGTTTTAGACATTTCATAGTTCCTGTGGTAAAAAAAAAGTATGCTATTATGAGATGGAAGATGATGGCCTGGCGGCAAAGACTTTTAAGCCTGGCTAAAGCCGTCCATCTCAAGCCTGCACTCAAGCTATTATTGCTTAGGATCTATGAAGTGGCCTACTTTTAATAGAGGAAAACAAAAAACAACTCAGCATCTGTGTCACGGCCTCAAGAACTGCCCCGGCCTTCCCATTCTTTCCCCTTTCTACTCCCTTGCCACCCTGGGGGCAAAAAGATGACAAGATGGCCCTCAAAGAACATGTTGCGCCCTCCCCCAACAGTACTCTTGCTCTAGTTCATTGTACACATTAACATCAAGAGTGCGTCCTTCCATGAACCTTGTAGAGAGTTTCTCCGGTCTGTCATCGGGGTAATTCATCCCGATAATACCCTTCTTCCTTGACTCCTGAATGGAGACTCAAAATAAATAGCTGCTGGTACTCCATCCAGACAGTACTTGCTCCAAAAACAGTGGTAATAGAGGCCTAAAGAGTTAAGGTTCTTGGAGACACGCGTCTCTCTCGTGTTTTTTTTAGAGGTGGCGCACCCTCTTAGCATTTGCAAACTGCTAATCCGTGGATTAGACAACCCACTTAAAACCTCAATCAGAAAGAGCAAGTTGCACAACAGTCATAGTGAGGTCACAGGACTGGAGATGTTTGTCTCGAGCGCCTGTAAAAAAAAAGGTGACAGCGGGCCTGACATGGCTTGGTGCCGTCACTGGCGGGGCTAGTGCGTGTACGCTTGGCCACGCGGGACCCCGCCTGTCTCGTGCCTGACAGGGGGGCCTCGCTGCTTCTTCTCTCTCTGTCCCAGGGTACGGATCATGTGCACACACACACACCCACCCCCAATGACATGGGTATGGTGTTCTCTACCTCCACCACCACCACCCTGGCTGTAGACAATATGACAGGGGTGGGAATTAAGTACCTCTCCATACCTATATTCCCTCAACAAATCCCCGTCTAGATTTTCAACTTATTGCAAAAATATAAATGCAATTATTTTTTTATTTTTTAAGTGAGCCTGAACCACCTTTCACACTGAAGATCAATTACTTACAGTAACTAATAGGCTTAAGACAAAACACCAAATTTCTCAAGGGTTTTGGTGATTTTTGGTATTTGACGACTATCTATAAAGGTGAACATAATGCTGTGCCGGACTTGGTGGCCCTTAATGAATACAGACACACAGGCAGACTGCATCCCCTATGAAAAGCTGCATATTATTGCCACAAATATTAAAGACAGGGCTTACAAAAATACATCCCAGTAATCTCATAAAATATGTCTTCAAATGAGGTTACACATGTATATTTACAACATAAGAAGTCATTACAAATGCATATTATACACCTGAAAAGATTTGTGGTTTCCAGAGCAAGACACTGTCTCCTACTGAGCAAGCCGAAATGAGAACGCCATTTGAAAATCAACATAAAAAGCAATACCCTTTCTTAAGGAACAGGTTGCATGATAGATTTTGACACCATGGTTAAAAAGTTATTAATCAATTCTGGAGCCCTGTTTCAACCATTTTAGAGTACTGGGTTAGACATGATTCCCAACTGGCTTCAGGAATACTTATGTTCCTGTCACAGCTTACAAGATAAATTCATAAAGAAATCCTGGGAGGAATTCGGAATAAATTAGATTATACCATTCTGCGGGAGAAAAAATATCTGCTTAAAATGAAAATCTGTTTTCATTCCAAACTGTACGACACGGCCATATATAACACTGTCGGAACTGCTTTGACAATTATTTTTTTTATTTCAAACACAGGAAGCAAAAACGATTAATAAAAACAATGGCAGCAAACAGGGGCCCCTCAAGATTCGATTTATAAGGCCCAGCTGAGGAGGGTTCGTGTTCAGAGATCTGACTGCAGAGAGGACCACAAAAATTCTATACCTATAGGCCGGATACTGATGTGCTGTTGAATAAACACTGGGCCATGTACACTTGAGCAAAGGCATTGTATAAATGACCGCACTAACCATTCTCCATTATGTAGCTGTTTATGTTATCACTTACGGCTGTATTATGCGGATCCAAATAATAACATACTATGGAAGAAAGGGCCGTTCCTTTTGTTGTCTTTTCGACAGAACGTATCGCACAGCTTCAGTGTATATTACCTCTTGACGCAAAATCCAACAGTGACAAAGCCGGTGTGTAATCCAAGCATTATCCGTTTTCTCCAACACAGCATCTTAATCAGGGCCAAGCTCCCCGTTTGCGACACAAAGACCAGATAATAAGGAAGCACTGCGACTCAGAAGATAAACGTCCCGTTTACCCTTCAGCTTTTAATGCGCTCCATACGTAGCCGCGTAAACAGAAGAATGCGAACCCTGCGCAGTCTCATTAGAGATATCACAAACAGGAAGGACTTTACTGGTATACGATATGATGCGTACCATTTATAACCTCAGCTTAAAGGGCAAATGAGTACAGACAGCAGCTGTTCCAAAAACAGTAAAGCTTGCACCAGAAACTGAGACCACAGACCCGGAATGGGCCAATGAAGAGAAACACAGCAAATGATTTCGCCGCAATCTTTGAAGTGAACCACAAACAACATCTAAAACCCTGCATTAATATAATACCAGCTGTTTCAGGGATTATGTTATGAAGGAACCGCGTTGACACTGATCGTGTAAAAGCATGTTTGTAGCACTCTAAGGATCAAGTGTGTGTGTGGGTGGGGAAGGGGGGGAGAAATCTCTTAAAAACTAATCTTTACAGATTCTGAACTTGAAAAATACTAAAAATGAAGTATTGTAATTCATGAAGGATTAAAAGATATAGAGCTGGTCATGTACAATATAATCAATTCAGCTAAATAGAAATGGAAATCAATTCAGCTAAATGGAAATATAATCAACAATATCTAACAATATGTAAAGAGGTTTTGACCTCTCATTTGACTGAAGCATGGGGTGGTTTCTTATCAATTTCTCAGCTTCTATTGACATTCCACCACATGGTTTTGGTATATTGCATCAATGTAATGACGATGCCTTCTTAATCACTTAAAAAAACTTAAATTAACAATGAGTAAGCTTTCATTTTTTGAAATCTTCAAAGCTGTCAGCAAGAGCCCTTCTGTGTTTGAGGGGCGATCGTTGCCATAAAATGATGTATTCTGTGACAGAAATATAACAAACTTCATGCAGCCTAAATCCAGACCCAGGCAACATGCCTATCCTTCTGGCTGAAGGATGGAATCTATAGATAGAGAAACACTTTATGACATAGGAGTTCTGAATCAGGAGGCATATTCTATGGGAACAGGAAGAGTTTTGGGTGGGGGGCGGGGGATGGGGGGTTGGAGAAAGGCTATGAAACAGAAATGCCACATCCAATTAATCATACAAGGGTCCACAAGGCCTTTGCCTCTCTTTATATATGGACATACACACACGCACGCACACACACAAGATTTTTAAAAAAAGCATTCTTACCTTTCGTGGCGAGCCTCAGACATTGGGTTTTTGTTTCCTGTAGGAGATAAACAAAACGACATGAAGGGCAGTCGTAACTGAATGCTGCAAGGGCAGCCGCGCATTTCTCACAGGCGAGCTCTCAAAGGAATTTCACGAATGCGGTATCCGCGGAGCTTCGCCCAGGACTCGCGCGATGCTTGGCCTTCGAACCGAAGACTGTTTAACGGAGTTCGTCGCGGTGTTTGCGAGGCCCGTCACAATTACTGCACTTCAGAGACACGGCTCGGCACAGCCGGTCATTACGAGAGGACATGTGAGGGGTTTTAATGCGGCCAGCGCCGTTGGACTAACGCCGCCACTGTCACCACCAGTGTCATTCTCTCGCCCTTTTATGGGAGAGGAAAGAAACGCTCACGGTACTAAAGGGCAGAGGCAGCAGATGCCAGATATATCATAAAGATATTTTCCCACATTTGTTGTATAGCCGCTTTATTTCCTTAACCTTGTCTTCAATAAGGATGAAATGTGTTTGAAACCGTTACTCTTTTGGCTATCATTTATAGCATACTGTATACTCACATTGTCATTTACTGTATCACTTATAGATAACATCATTATTATAATTCCCATAGTTAAAAAAAAAAGGCGAAACTGTGACAGACGAAGCGGCGCTAACCTTTTCGACGCTGCTCACGGCCTGGAAGTAGATGTTGTAGTTCTTCCTGGGAGCGAGCGGAGGGTTCCAGAAGCCGTGGTAGGTCTTGTTGTCCCCCACCGTGAACGGGGAGGGCTCGGGCAGGCTGGCGGGCGGGAGCTCGGCGGCGTAGTAGTACGGCGAGCCCCCGCTGGAGGCGCTCTGGTAGGAGACGGGGACCTGGTAGCAGTCGCCGGAGCTAGCCTCCCTGCGGGAGCGGTGGGGGTTCAGCTCCTCCACCACTATTTGGTAAGCGCTGCGGAGGGGGAGGGCATTGACGTAAATTCGAAGAGTCAATACCGCACTTATTTAAGAGATTATTTCTCTTAAGTGTCACAGACACTAACAACAAACAGACCGGGGTAGATAAATTGTGAAATTAAGCTACCAAACAAACACGGGCCTTCGAAAGCTGCCAATGGCGAACACTTGAGACAGAGAGGTGGAAAGGCCAACCCCCTGAAAGCAGAGATGCCTCTAAAGATTTTAACAATACATTTCAATCAGTTATTTAAATACATACTGTCAAAGTATTAAGCAAACAGATAAAGAGCTCAGAATAAACAGCTGATAATCTGATGTAATTGAGAAGACTTTCTGTTATAAACCTCGGTTGTGTTAATATTTGCTATAATTCGGCATGAAAGAACAGACAAGCCTTATATTTAGTTTACAAAGGGTTTAACAGTTAAACTGGTTTTTAATATCTGTATTAAAAGGAATATTTTCATTAAATGTTTTCTATCAATAAACAGAGCCTTAATATAACGTGTGACCAGCAACATTATTCCTAGGGGGGTCACTGACAACAGACATTTACAGTATAACTACAAGTAAATGAATTTTTTTTTCTTCTGTAAAATAGGCCTTTGAGTCTTTTTAAGCAAACTACAATTAAATGTAAATGAGTTCATTCATTGTAAATGAGTTCATTCACTGGGAACACAATCTCTATGGATTAGGTCCTGCCCATCGCCAATCTCCATTAGCACTGATACTTAATACAGTTTTAACAGACATTCCCTTGCACACACACACGCATGTACGCACGCACACGCACACACACACACACAAAACCTTTTAGATAGCAAAACAAGAAAGCTGTCCCAATAACAGTGGATAAAATCCCCAACTGAAAGTACCATTTTTTTTTTTTTACATTATTACTGCCACGCTCTGACAGAGTAATGTGCTCCCTTCCCTCAGGCCGTCGCTAACGCGGAAAGCGCAGGCGGCTCGGCGTGAAGGCAACGCGCAAAAATGGTGCAACGAGCCTTTCGCCCCCAACCGCCGCAAACCAACCGGATCCCCCGCTTCCTCGGCTAGCGCTATCTCGCGGGCTCGTCTTCCCGACCCCATTGTAATCGCCGGCCGGGGGGGGGGATCCTCTGCCCCCGCCCACGCTCCTCCTGCCATTAGTGACCAGAACGCGATCGCAGCCGCCCCCGCCCCCGCTGACCCGTCCGCTGCCTCCATTCTGGCTCGAAGCACCGTGAATCAGAAGCGCGAGTGACATTCCATGACGCTGGCACAGATGGACTCAAAATCTGCTCCGGGTACGCCGAAATAGAGCGCTCGGCTTTTCCTGTATCGCCTGTCAATGACAAACTGTTACAAATTACCTGAGCAGATGGCAGGCCCGCTCGCTGCAGCTCAGTCCGTCGCACAACACCTTAACTAACTTTCCCTGAATTACGGAGTTCCCAGCCTGCTGTGCGCTTTTCCCTCGGCTTTCAGCAGATCTTTGCCAGTTAAACAGCTCGCTGCCAAAACCAGTCAAATTAAAAGGGCCCCTTTTAATAATACTTGCAGGAGGAAACTTTCTGAAGACCAGAATCTGACTCACTCCAAAGCAGCACCTAAAAAAACACCAGTCTCACATCTTGCTGGAGTGCCGCGATGCATGGAGTCACAATAACGACCGCCATTTTAAAAAGAACATGTCTTTCAGCAAGAGGGCATATCCTTTGACCATGTATCGGAACACATGCTAATGTAATTAACTGCAATGAGCCAAAAAAAAAAAAAACACCACCTTTCTGAAAATAAAGGCTTCGTCAAACTTTGGTTGCCTTGACACAAGCATTTAATTGCCTACAAGCGACATGTTCCAAGAGGGTACTTGTGGAATAAAGGTCAGGCGGTTGGCATTCGCAATGCTGTACGTGCCCCTTTCTCTCCGCCCCCCCCACCACCCCCCGCTGTACGCGCCCCTTCCATTTCACAATTGAGGGCCGAGCCCGTCGCATAATAGCCGATTTACCGAATCGGACAGCCGGGAGTTATCTCCAAATCCCCTTCATGACAAGTGCCTTCTAACTCTATATCCCCGCCGGTGCCGACGGGCGAGAGGAAATGAAACGGTTGCGGAGCGACAATGGCCGAATCAAATCGAGATCAGCCGGCCGATTCCGGTCCTGGATAGCTAAATTCCCCAGCGGTCCCTGATGCGATTAACTACAGGTCTATTTACGGAACACGCCGAGGCCAGAAACACAAAACAGACACAAAACGGAGAGCTTTTCAACTTGAGGGCCTCGGACGAAGAGGCCGGGAACCCCGCCCGCTGCAGGTTCGCGTCGCTCACCTGATTGGAGCGCCTTTGGCCTGGGCGGGCTTGAGCAGAACCGTAATGGTGGTGGTGGTCTCGTTCAAGAACGCCTCGGAGCCGTCGTACTCCTCTAACGTTGGGGCTGTTGGGGCAGAATGGAGGTACGTTCACAAACACATGGAAACCTCATGGCATGCCAAGGCATTGAGGAGAAATGGGGGGGAGGGGGGGCAGTCAATTTAAGCATTAAACAGACACCCATCCCAAGTGACTTACATTCTTGGTGTACAATCCATTTATACAGCGGGATATTTGCGGGAGCAATCCAGGTTAAGAGCCTTGGCTAAAGGGCATATAAAGGCAGTGGGAATCAAACCTGAAACCTCAGAGATGCACACCCACGGGGTACTACATAGCCATGTGTCAAAACCTCTTTTGCTCAGCATGGTCCATAACGAAAATAATACTCTCAGAAATAACACACACACAAAAAAAAAAAAAAACCTTTAACTTAAAAAAAACCTTGGCTGAGCATTTTATTGACAGTGCTGTTAAAAGCATCTCCTGCTTAGCGCACAAATTCTAATGCACTTCATAATTGAAAAGTTTTTTTTTTTTTTTTACTTCCTGAAAAATAAACTGATTTAAAGTAGCTGCTGTGCAAAAAGGCTGCAAATTATATTTCAGGTAATTCTACCTACATTATGTACGTAGCATCTCTGAGCATTAAGGCAGGGGCTTACGGCAAAAGGCGAAGGGAACCTCTTATTTTAAAAAGGCTACTGCCCCCATCTGCCATTAAGTAACATGTCAAGAAGCTTTTAGCTCCCACTCACCTGCTTAATTTGATTGCTTTAAATACAGTCTGTCATTTGAAATATCATCTAATGATTTCCTCTGCCATCATTTCGACAGATTTCAAATACATTCTGCGCGATACGCGCAGAGCACTGTCGAGATCAGAGCGCAGGAAATAATGCTGTGGCAAATTACCCCGACACCAGCAGGGATGAGAAATCATGATATCGCTCTGCAGAGCGGATGCTGACACATTCAACCTCAGCTACTGTGACATGAAAGGTGCTGCTCCACTCCGATGTCCATATTAGAATAATTTAAAGGAGCATTAGTATTCTTCCTCCACAAAGGGGGATACATTTATTTGGTAACATTTTCAGGTTGCCGAATGCTTGCAAACGTATATTTGGCAGCGTCAAGAAGGACTCCATAATAGTTTACCACTATTCCTCAGGTTTACATGAAGATTAACTGTCAAAAATTAACTAAAGGGTACATTAGAAATGGTGAGATGTGAGTTTTACCATTTGTCTCTGGATAAAATGACAGCAGATTTCTTTGTATTTACAAAATCACGTGAGGACCAAAAGCAAGTGTAAATTGCAAGTCCTGTTCTGCTGTACTTATATTTGCAAGTAATGGCCATGTGTGTACATACTTCATCGTCTTGAAAAAAAATGTAGTTTTGATGTGCGTTTGCTTGTTAAACACCCTCCATGCCTCCCTATTTCACTTAGCAAGGTTGGGAGCTCTATTCAGCCTTCTGTGACAGCTGAGATATAGATTGTGTACTTAAAATGTGTAATATTTATTGATGTGTTAATTGGGGAGGGGGGGGGGGTCCCAAGAGTGAGGAGATGAGGGAGTCTGATAATTCTCAAATCTGGGGGGGTCCAGGTAGGCGGCAGAGAAACAGGGGCTGTGACGAACCCACAGTAACACAGGCGCGCCCACGTAAATGCAGCCCATTTACACGGTGAAACGCCGTACCGGAAATGTTGGTGGTGACGTTGAGGGTGGTGGGCGGCCCGAAGCCCTTGACGGTGCTGGCGCGGATGACGAACTGGTAGGTGGTGCCCGGGTGCAGCTGGGAGAAGACGTGGTGGGAGCTGTTCCAGGGCAGGGACACGACCAGAGGGGGGCGGAGCAGAGGCACCGAGGGGTCGAAGGAGCGGACGCTGCTGTAGCTGATCTGCGTTCAGAGACCAGACAAGGCACGTGAACACTTACCCGCGGACGGTGTTAGATGGATGCTTTATTGAATCCGAACCACGCACTGTTTGTGACATAGGTTGGGGGGTTAATACAGTCAATAATGGAATGCAAATTTTAATTGAGGTACAGCTAACCTTTCGGTAACACTGAACTGTTAAGTCTGTGTTCAGAGTTTACCTCAATTTGCCACCAAGGCTTTCAAAGTTCAGGGAGTTAATGCAAAAAACAAATCCAAACGTTGGTGTGTTTCAGATTAAGGGAGAGGAAAATTGCTCGCACCACTGATGTCCCCACAGGACGTGTCGTTGACCTACATTTTTAGGTCTGTTTCACCGTTTCACCCGAGTATGACATACGAGCGAGGCTATTTCAGCGAAGCGGTTCGGGTTCCATCTGGATACAAAGTTTTACAAATGATGTGAAACGGGTGTTGGATATAGAAGCCGTGTGGGTGTGTGTGTGCGTGTGTGTGCATGCGTGTGTGTGTGTGTACCTTGGCTGGACAGTGTTTTCCCGTCGGACAGGCCCTGGCCAGTTTTTCATTACCTCATATTGAGTGATGACCCCGTTGGGCTCCTGTGGTTCCTTCCAGTAAAGGAAGATGCGATCCTCAAATGGTGTGGCTTTCATGGACTGGCTGGGAACCGGGCCAGGCACTGCATTAGAGAAGACAGGAGAATTCATTAATGCAGTCAAAGCGAGGCTACAGTAATGAATACTATTCTCACAAAACCACTTATGAGCTTTGGTGCCCGTAACAACCCCGCTGATTGAACTGTATACACTTACAGTAATACTACAGGTTGAAAATTGCCCAATAATATACCACAATGACAGTGCGTTGAATGGAGGACTGATGTGATTTGTGGTTTCACTGAATTTTTTTTCTTCCGCCCACCACAATGTATTTACACCAAATCAGATAATGGAAGCAGTGTGTCCTTTCAAGAAAACTCCATCGCAGTCTTGAGAAGGTTCGGTGTCAAAACACAAACCACGTCTAGTAAATATAGATTTTATATAAAAATAGAATATTTCCAAACCACTTAAAATATATTGTCTAATCCAACAAATGAACTGATAATTTCCTTGCTCTCATACAAAGTCATCAAACAACTGCGTTCGACCAAAGTTTTAGTAATATGAGAGAGGAGCCATTATCACCATTGACTTGATTAGCATTGCCATTTAAATGCCCAGTAAGTTGGCAATGAAATGGGGGTCTTGATTTTACACAGTGAAATATCAGTAGCACCAAAGACCGACAAGATGTTCCTGATTGTGAAGTAGAATGTCTTTAGGCTTCATATGCAACACTGAATAGTTTATTTAATTCAGAACTGTAGCCATTCAATAAGAACTGTAGCCATACAATAGTCCACACACAGACACTGACTGACCAAACAGCAGGGTCATCAGGTGGCGGTTAGTTGAGTCTGAATATAACGTTGGCTGAATAACCAGTCAGCCCGGACGCGGCGCGGCGGCTGCGTCAGCTCGGCCCAGTCCGGCAGCGTCTGAAAAGCCCTCTCTTCGAATCACGCCGAGGGTGTTGCGGCGTGACCCGGTCACATGACCAGCTCCGCGGGAGCCCCGTCTGATGAAGGCAGCCCGAGGCAGTGCAAGTGTCTGCCGTCTCCAGACTTGATTCGAGGGGACCGTTTACCAAGGCTTTCTCTAGCCTGCCTGAAGACAGGTCGGCTTCTCCGCACCAAATCTGTGTCAGCGAATCAGCCTCGCCATCGCAGAAAAGTGCACACGCACTTATTCCTCCATAATTTATTTATTTATTCAGACTGATTCAGGTGGATTTTTCTTGACTATAGCTGCAACGCTTTGTCTGCGTCTGTAACTTAAGACTGTTTGCTGTTGTTTTTCCAACAGTATGTACTAACCGTGAGCTCGGTGATTGAATGGGGATAAAGCACTACAGATAGAGAAGGCTCCATATTCGTGTAAAACAAGGACACTAAACGTTCAGTAAAGGTTTGCATAACAGGAGAAACCAGTGCACAGCATACTGTTTTAAACTAAGCCCATACCTTTTTTTGTTTGTTTTCTGAGCCTGTGGTTCTTAGCTGCTGCTCACTTAATGTAGTTTAATGCTCACTCGGGTAGTTTTGCTCTTGTTTGTATAACTGAGTTCAATGTTCAATGGGGTACTTGAGAAGTTGTCGATGTAGACTCCAATTCTTACACTTGCCATCTCTCTAGGGGCTAAACTTCCCCCCCCCCTCTTTAGAATTACTGATCGTCGATCCATGACCATTGCACTTGTGTTTACACCGCTAATCGGTCTGAATAAATGCTAACCGTGAAGTAAAAGTACAGTTTGCATGGGTTTTCTCTGTGTCTCTCTCACCTACAAGACAAAGGTGTGCTGCATGTGGGACACAGTCAGCACGCAGTCTCGCCCAGAGCAAACCACAGTGCACCCGATTCCTGAATGAGATTCAACAGCTCCAGCTTGGCAGGTGCGCACAAGTTAAAAGCTGGAGCCGAAACTTTGCTTAAAGAAAGGTTTTGCATTAATTCCGGGCGAGGCATTGGAGCGGGCTCGGTCTCCTCGCATGCTATCTCCCGGTTTTCACGCGACGAGAAGAGATTAAAAAAGGGGGCACTTCAAGGGATAACATAGCAGAGGCGGAGAGATAGGGCCCGGCCATCTGCATGAACGCACGCTGGTCGTTTCATTTCGGGCTTAACATTCACGGCGTGCCTCCCCCCCCCCGTTATCTCGGCACTTTCTTGCCCCCCTCTCTCTCGCGAGTGACCGTTTTAGAGGAAGAAAGGAGGAACACGTGTCCGCTTTTAAATGAGCTTCCGCGGCACACACCTGCGCTGGACGCGCAGTGCCAGACGCCGCGTATCCGTTTCATCTCGCTGATAGCTTGTTAGTTCTGTCACACTCCTTTTTTTAGGCACATGAAAGACCGCCTGAATGCGTTTGGACTCTGTACGGCTGTAAGTTTTCCATTATTTCCAAAAGGGGGAGGAGGGGAGGGGGGGATGTGGGATACGTGTGCCAACTGACGTGACTGAGCCCTTTATTTAAAGCCGGCCAGTCACATAGAGCAGAAGAGAAAGATTAAATAAACTGTGGTGTGTGTGTGTGGTTATATCGTACAGCACAGTGAGCATGTGTGCAACCGAGGTTTAAATTATGTATAATTGAAAGTGACTGAGAATATAAGAACAGTATATATTTTTCATATTTTGACAAAAGTATACATAGAATGTACTATGGTGAGTATACTGCAGGGTTGGCAACTTTGGTCAGCTGGCTGGAGTAAGATTTATTGCGTCTGGGGGGGGGGGGGATTCAGGTCGTGGATGGGGGTGGGTGCTGGCGAAGACAGGCAGCCAATCGTCTGTCTCTCTGTAATGCTGTTATGTTTATCAACCAATCGCACGTTGTCCTGTGAGCTCATACATAATATGCCTGACAGCCTTCCTCATGCTAAAAATGTGAGGGTTGGCAAACCTGCGTATGAGATATACAGCAAAACAGTGTGGTCGTAGCATATAGTTTGGTTATAATACTACAGGGTTGTCTCCAAAGAATATATAAGGATACATTTTCACTTGAAAGATGCTGTCATATGCAGTTAACACGACAGGGTTTGCACATTTCACCGATTTTTAAAAGGCAAGTGGCAATTTTCTGTCTGATAAAAGCAAGCATGTTTGAAGTGAGGCCCACCGCCAAAAGCAACAGAACCCTCCCAGGCTAGCCTGCTAGCTGGCTAGAAATATATGGCTAAGAAGGAAAATATGCACTACAAAAAAATGGTTATTCCAAAATTTCAGTGAGAACTACAATATGGCTGATTGAATCCTGTTGTGTTAGCACATGTTAACTAATTGAACAATTCAGCCAGTTTCATTACACTAGACATATAATTTTCAGTAGTGTTATTGACCTAGGCTGTTGGCAACCACACAGGTATGTACAAAGCGGCACAATTCGCCAGACATACCACTTAGTACAGCCCAGTTTAAAAGTTTATTCAAATGAATTATTAAATACACTATTCTAAGTTGCAATAAAAGATGCACTAACATTAAACCTCTGCGTGCAGTTATTTTATCCATCACTTATGCCAGCGGATCCTAAAAAAGGCTCTGCTAAGTGAGGATAAGTGCGAGTCCTTTGTGCGTGTGTGTGTGCGTGTGTGAGTGTGAGTGTGCGTTCACACGGTTACCATCCTCATGGTCACACATACCGTCCTCATCCGTCTGTATGATGGTCTCGTCGCTCTCCTTGCGGCCCTCCGGGTTGGTGAGGATCATCTTCAGGCTGACATTGGTGTTGGGGGGCAGGTTCCCCACCACGTGCCGCGGAGCTTTGGGGTCCATGTCCAGGCAGTCGGCCTTGGTCTCGTTGTTGGCGCCGAAGTAATGGTAGCAGATGGTGACGTTGAAGGTGTGGCAGCGGGTGATGTTGTAGCCGAGAGACTCCCAGTCGACGGCAATTAACCTGGCTTGGGTCTCGGCGATCTTCAGGCTCTTGGGAGTCCTCATTGGTTCTACAAGAGAGGGCAGGTAGAACGTTACACACGGCCTCAAGGCACACGCATAACAACACACAGGTATCAACAAGAGAAAATATCCTGGACACAGCAGAACGAGCAAATCTGTTCCGTTTTGGACACTCGCCAACAGGACGCGTTTACAGTTGCTGACGACTGTCCTTCAGCCCGGCGTCAATCGCGCATTGCGAGTCAGTCTCCTTTTCATTTGTCACGGCAGTAAATATCCGGGTCCCAATAATGAGCCCATTATCAGGATTCAATGTCAATGCTAGCAAGGGGGGGCAGGGGGGGCGGGGGGAAGCAAATGAGCAACGTAAACCACGCCTGGCACCTAGAAACCCAGGGAGCAGATGCTGGAAGACTGACCAGGACGACACTCGCAGGCATTTTAAGAGCCGCTAAATTAGCCAATATATCACCCCCGGAGAGAGTCAATATAATCTGACCTACAATCCATCAAGCCACCACGCCATGCTGGGTACTAATTACTCGAATAGTCCAATTTACCCACCTGATAAGGGCCATGATGAAAATGCTGCTGTTCGCCTTACCATTCTTATTGTAACAGGCTGTCACTGCAGCCAGGGAAATCACAAGAAGTGGAGTGTGTGTGTGTGGGGGGGGGGGGGGGGGGGGGCAGAGGTGTTGAGGTCAACTTTATTTCTAGACAGTTGTCCTCCATTGGTACTTGATTGGCCAATGTTCGTGTCAGAAGCTCACCGATCTCCAGCAGCTGTGCTACCCTCCGTCAATTTGCTGCACTCCGAACAAACGCTTAACCCAATCTTTATTAGAACCTGGATGGGAGACCTCCTGGGAAAATCGTGTGGTCTTGTTGAGCCAACAGATGTACTCCAGGTTGCTGCTTTAGAAATGGTTAGAATTTCCAGTTTTAAAAAAATGCCAATTAGATTTCCACCAAGACACCAGACGGTTGTTAGTTGACTCCGCCCCATGGCTTAACCACACTTTTCGCTCCACTAACTGGCACTTATGGCATTATGGAGCTGGAGTTGGACTAGTGTGGACAAGGATCCCAGGCACGTATTTATACATCAAGCAATTTCATGGCACAGGTAGCCCAGGCTCAGATAAATGCTTGTAACCACTGCAGTAACAAAGCATGTTTTGGTACAAAAGGTGCCCAGATCCAAATGTAAGACAGATTAAGAAAAAAAGAAAACACTTAAAAAAAGATTACAAAAGAGACAGCTACAGTAGGTGTGGTGCTCCATTTATACTCTTGTTTTTAGGTACAGACAAATTACAAGGCAAAACTGAACTCTTGCAGCCAAATTATAAATTCTCCCTTATTATATATCTCACTCTCACTTCAATCGCTTGCGCTTTGATGAGCTCTGCATGACAAAGTCTGTTCTTCATAGTGTAATTAAAATTAAATCGGAATAAAAGTAGGGGAACGTGGGGACAGTTCATTCTGTTCAACGGAGAAAGATGGAAATTGACCGTGTCCATGTGGCCTACTATATCTCTCGTATTATTTAACCAGAATCCTCCTGAATAACTGCGATGGGCACATACTGCTTTTAAATCATTTCAGAAGACGCAAGCAATAAGGCCGAGGAATCGTAAAAAAAAATCTGACTAAAACGAATTATCGCCTGCACCGGTAAGGGTGCCGCGGTAATTTTCAAATTGTCACCGCTTCTCACCGGAGCATAATTCCGAGCGGTGCGGCGGATGACGGCGCATGATGAAAAAGCGTTCGTCGTGACTTATTCAGTAGCCGGTCGGCGGCTCGCTCGGCCCAGAGTGGCGGGGAATCGCTCGCGCCGCGGCCACGGGTGATCCGTAATGGAGAAAAAGCAGCCGGGCCCAACCTGTTGACCCCGCTGTCTCCCTCTTGACGTTACGAGCATTTAATAAATACCCCGAGAACAAGGAGAACAAAATTCAATTTCTGCCTTTCCCCCTGCCCCCTTTACTTCCCAGCCTGTGACATGATAGTTCAATACCGAAAGCCCTTCCTGCAGGGGCAATTTACACTTACTCAGAGATAATTGTGGAAAACAAAAAAAGCATGGCAAAGCCAAAAAAAAAAAAAAAAAAAAAAGAGATAAGGGCAAAACACGCACCCCCCAAAGGTCCATTTTACCTACAACAAGTCATTATCTGGCTGTCATTCACAGTGGAATGCATAAAACATTGGAGGCTAGGCTGTGACAGCGAGCCATTTCTGCAGATTCGCACACGGCACACGAAAGTATTAAACCGAGACAGGGCCACAAGCTGGCACGGCGGACACGAAAAGGAAGGTTAAGTCGAGACGCTCCTGAGATAATGACAGCGTTTGCTCGTATGTGTGGCCGAATCAAACGCACCATTAACAACTGTATGCGTGTGTTTTCGTTTGTTTCGTTTGTATTTTTCCACAGAAACTTCTACCCATTTTTGACAGAAATGCTACTGTAGAAAAATACAAGGATCCAGTTCCAGACTGGAACATGTTAGAATCATCTGCTAAATGGTGCGATCTGTAAATAGCCTACATTGATCAAGCTTCAGCCCAGGTGTCCTTCTGGGAAATATTAAATAATGACCAAACTTATTTAGTCTCATTCTAAAATGGCTTTTGGGGGAGGGAGGGTGGGGGGTACAACTAGTGTCATTCCAAAAAACAGCTCAGCAAAGTCCATTTATAAGCATCCAATTTGAATGACGATCAAAGTAAAAAAAAATAATACATTTGTAAAATCTCTGACATCGCCCATCAATTTAAATGTCAACAAGGCAATAAGACATTCTGGCAGAAATGAATTGCCTGACTTCCCATGCCCCATCAACTTCTAGCACGTCCGTACAGCCGAGGAGCGATAATATTTGCACGGGAGACAATTACCTGTCTCTCCCACATCGTTGCTGTTTATTCCGTCGCCTTGGTCCATGATTAACAGCTTGTGTACCCTTCGGTGCTGATCAATAGCCGTGAAGTCCCGCATTAACTTTACAGATTAGACATCCCTCCATAATAAATTTCATCGATTCCAACAGCTCGGACGCCGAAATCCCAAAGCGTTTTCAAAAAGCTTAAATTAAAAGTAGATGTATTGTCTGCAGGGAGGCCAGAGTGCCAGAGTGATTATAAAAGGTGTGACCTCCCTTAACTTGTTCCTCTTGTAGAATAAAGCTACTCAGAGCTGAGGAGGCACATTAGTATGTTCAAAGAGGAAGGAGCCATTTTAAAAGGGTGAGGGCAGAGACGCGCTTCCTCTGAAAACCACGGCGCGATTATCCCTCGTAATGGGTACTTGGGCATATTCATCAGGACACAACTGGAATGAAATTAAAATTAAAGAGCTTGGTTTTTGCCTCTGTGCATAATCAGGACTCTGTGAATAATTGATTGCGATGGCAAATTGATTACTGACGTCTAAACAAAAGCAAATCTTTGCGTAGGCCACTTCTCCGATGAGCAACAATTCGTTCGTTATCTTATTTCGCACATTCATTTAAAAAAAAGTCCAGCATGAACCCCATGGATGTTTGACATAAAGCCCAAAAAGACTAAAGGAACCAGATTCTAGAGAGGGACCCTATCTGACGTGTAAGAGGAATGCAGAGAAGTGGACCCAACAGACATTTAAATCACCACTTGAATAAAATATGGGCTACTGTTAGTCGGGGATAACATTGTAGATGCCCTGTTTGTTCAACAATAAGCTTCTTTTCCAAGGCAGGATTTAAAAAAATTGTTTCCCCAAAATAGAACCCATTAACAGTGCCACACAGAGACTGTTTCGACCAGGCAGGTCTTTATAAAGTTACAGTGACCACAGAAACGTGAATTATAAAAAATGTTTGCTACTTCGCTTCCCCTCAATTTTAAAGACTTAGTCCAAGAACTATTCCATGGCCAAATATAACATTTGATTCAGAGTGTTCAAGCAATTTTGTCAGATTCACTGACTGTTTCAGTATAGGATCCTTCCTTTGACACACCCCTAGCTGAATACAAAGAAGAATGCAAATCAGTGACTCTTAACGCCACACCCCAAACGACAGGGAAAAAGTCGACACTTCAGAGGGAAAGACTTTTGAGACAAAGCCAGACAGCAATCCCAAGACCACAGCATGTTAAAAGTGATTGACAAAGAAAATAGGCCATTTTAAAACCAGGAACCAAATTAGAGAGATCCGTAATGGACCGTCCTCTGCATTTTGAACCCAAATGGAGGTTCCAAATCAGCCTAAAGTTGAACAGGTTTGCATGCGGTTTTAAAAATATAAACATCTAAATATATTTAGATACTTACGCCCGCCACTTCAAGTGATTTCGCTAGCTAGGTTTGTCTAACTGGCTTTCACTTTGTGGCAAGCAAAATATTATTTTGTTCAGCAACTAAACATCACTCTACCACCGATCACCATTGCATAGGCTGCTTTCTTAACATCTTATTTTTTTCATAATTTTTGAAGTGGCGTGAGATTAAAAGAACTGTTAAAGCTGCAAATAGCTCAGAGTCATTCTGGACTTGTCGTCCATGATACTGAATGACAATCGCGGGTGGCCTTTGGGGGTCGTCAAAAGAAGCACTTGATGATAGGGACTGAATCAACTGGCCATGAAAGCACAGTTTATTCCAATAAAAAAAGCAGCAAAAAAGGGCAGGAAATGGAAACAAACAGAAATATATGTGATATGGCAGTTTTTGCTATATTAAATTGCATAATATTACTACTTGTCAAGGGCTGTGTATTATACTGTAAGTGTGCATGATATATTAAAAGCTACAGTGCATAAAAGCTGTAGCAGCGCATAAAAGCTGCATGTAATGCACTGCACATTGCTTCTATGTCTAATTTAGCACCATTTTCTAAAGCACCACGATGCATCTCCTCACTGACCACTAAATAAAGTCAATAATAGGAACATGAAATCATAGTCACAATAAGAACAGTGCATACTGTAATGATATAATTAAACATTCCATGTTCCATAATCTTCCTCCAAAGAAAATGCCAAACCCCCTTTTTATCGAGCCTCTTGCTGAGCAGTACTTATTTATATTAGAAACTGAAATATTGTCCATGTTTTCATGTGGGCAGAATCACAACCCAAATACAGTCCATGGATTCCTCTCTCAACAGGGGTGAGAAATTGCAACTTCTAGCAAAAGCACAAAAAAGAATTTGTCAAAAGCCACATTTGATACTAATAATATCAGTATGAGCAATTACAGAAATAAGTTCTATAACTAGTCAGATTATTATGAAAATATAAATAGTATACATTGGTATGGAAATAAATTAACAAATCAACTGTAATAATAAAAACAATACATGACAAAAACACTATTAATGCAACATTAACTCAGCTGTGGATTTGTATCTCCACTGTTATTTGGTCATAGCTTAAATGTTACAAACCCTGGGCACTGTACTACAATAAAAAGTGATTTCAATCAGACACCTACAGTACTTGGCACCAGTCATTTCCACATTAATGAGCTCCAAGATAATGAGGGTGTCTTACTGGGGGCCAGCCAGCAGGAGGCTTGCAGGGGCAGTCAGGGGCAAGTTCCCTCTAATCTCTTGAACCCTCCCCCCCTGTTATCCAGGCATATGTTTGGGAGCACGTGTCAAGATAATGATACATTTTGACCGCAGTACAGCTCCTGTAAACAACACGGTTGATTTCCCAGTTTAATATATTTAATTGTGGCTTTAGAACAGGGCTGGGGGTGCTGTGCGCGCACTATAAAGAAGAAATTATCAGCACACTCATGCGCTACCTGTCAAAACTTGTTTCTTAACTACTTCAGCCGCAGTAACTTCAGGCGAGAAGGGATCTAAGGAGGAGGCCGATGATCAGGACAGACTACTTCCTTCATTTACAACACGACGCGTACACCTCCTACAGCACCGACTGCACACTCGTCTGAAAAACCCGTAAAAACGTGTAAATACCGCTGTATGACGGAGAGCGGGCTGCGGCATGACCCTTCCTAAAGCGGAAATGGGCGGAGCCTATAAAGCAAGCAGCCCCTCACTCCACTGACTGGCGCGTAGAAAACCAGGACAAAAACCTCACTGCGCAACGTAATAAATTCCAAGCTTCAACAGCGCTATCTAGCAGAGACAATAGCTTCCCAATGAAAATAAATAAATAAATAAATAAATAAACGCCACCGAAATACCCGGGTAAAACATTTTGGAGCAGAACGGTGGAGGCCTTTATCTCTGGGGATGACAATGACACGTGCAGCTGAAATGACTGCTGCCGCTTCTCGAAAATTTCACGGCACCAGGCCTGCCATTCCTTCATCACCATGGGGTGGGGTGGGGGCAGTAAACAGCCTCCAAAAAATGTGACGGAGGATTATGCACACCGATTTTGACATGGAACAATCAAATTGAACTCTGCTAGGCTGTGCTGGAGAACTTGTAGGCCTACAGGGTGAATATGAATGGTTGTAGGCTGAAAAGACGCATATCTCTGGATATTTCCTCTTTTTCGGGACTGAAAATATCCATCCAGGCGGTATTTATAAATTTCTAAAAATGTCCGCTTAGGTTTTGCTCATTCCATAGACCATACATATATTATACAAACAAACAGCCTTAGTATTATGTTTATTGCACCCTGTTGCCCATCCTCTGTTGTTGAAATCCAATATATGGTCACCATAGTTTATGGTGAATAGATGGTTCTGGGTTACTGGAGATGTAAAGCTAATAGCAAACGGGGGTATAATTTGAACAGTTAAGCAAAAGAACACCGAGCGTTCGAGTCTGTGTTAATCCCACAGTAAAAATGCTGAAATGAAAATACTGAATTTATTTCATGGTTCCTAACTGATGAGGTGAGAGTGGAATTCAGGACAGTATAACAATACACAAGCATTTCAAATATATGGACTTCAGACACCCACTAAAAAACAACACTTACACTTAACAACAGATTATCTACATCATGACTGAGCTCAAGATGTAGTCTTAAGAGAAAAAAATTACATTTAAATGCCCTTAAGAGAATAATCAAGAACCATTCAAAGAACATGCGGCACTTCAACTAGGTGATGCAATAAACACCTTTAACTCAAAGGCGCAACTTCTGGGTCTAAACAATCTATTGAAATTTCCTTACAACCATGACGCTTTCACCCCCTCAAGGAGACATTTTGGAAAGGAAAGGAGAAGAGCCTTGTCTTTGCAAGGATACTTCAGAATGAAGCAATCTGGGAATCAATTTAATTTGTTCTCTCTATTGCGGTTGATCTCTCACTACCTGGGTGTAATTTGTTTTTCATCATTCAGACGGAGACAGAACCAGATTATTTTCCACTTTTTTAGGCCCGAGAGATGCTTTAAAACTAACTGCTGTCATCCACTTTAAAATTAAGACCTGACAGTCACCATCAAGCGCACGCTACGTCTTCTCGTCACCAAGAGGACATGGCTAGGTTTTGTTCAGCTATAAATAAACTCGGATAGAAGTGCTCCATTATCTCCTCCAGTTTTTTCCCCCCCCTCTTCAATAGTCAATATTAAAAAGAAGGATGGGTAATATAAAACATCCCACTTAATTGATCAAAATGGTTGGGTCAAATGATAAATGCGAAGGCAACTTTGAGGCGCAGCTCATTGAAATGACAAGTATCTTTTTATTTTCCAGGTCGTCTTCCCACTCCTGGGTTCTTATTGCAGGCTGTTCCCTCTCTACGGTCCTGACAGCCCGCTTGATAGGCAAGGGGAGCGGGAAAATGGATGGCTCGGGAGAAAATGTACTTGCTTGTAAGCAGGACTTTGAAATTAAAGCATTAATAACGGTGCTGTTTACAGCGTTTACCTCTCCATTACCCCTGCCTCTGTGTAGTTTCCTGTGCTCTCCAGGGGCGACCCCATTGATGTTGGTGCATGTGTGTGAGAGAGTGTGTGTGTGTGTGGTGGGGGGGGGGGGTGTGGGGGTGTGGGGTGGGGGGGGTCAGATGGGGGAGGGGGAGAGTGGGGACGAAACAGCGGCCAATTCAACAGCCAGCTGCCCACACATTTCCCACAATTCAATTTCCCATCAAACGACAAAGCGATTCGCTCCATAAAAAAAGCTTTGCCAATAAAGCTTTCTTAAACCCCAGTGACAGGGTGGGGTGAATCCAATATCATTTATTTTTAATTGCGTTTTTCAGAGGCTCTGGTTGCTCCCTGTGGAATGCTGAATGTTGAGAGGAACGCCAGGATGCTCCCGTCGCTGGGGGTTTCTAATGCGGTGCGTTTCAGAAACATAAACCTCCAGCGAATTAGACTTTACATCTAGCTAATGGTGCGTTAGTTACTTAACCGGGAGAAATATAAGCATGACTCCCACACATCAACAACAGAAAAAAAAGAAAACAAAACCATATCCAACAATAAAGCAAAAATAACTTGTTCGACCGGCTCAATACAAAGCATCTTTGGCAGGCAATTGTGAATCTTTTTTTAAACTAAACAAAAAAAAAAAAAAAAATTAATTTCCTAAGAAATCAATTTAAAAGAAAATGTCAAACTTAAAAATGCCTTTATCTCCTGAAAGGGCGCGCCTGATATAACACAGATTAACATACGCAGAATCAATCAATCAGAGTCAACGGATTTTCACGCAGAAGAGGTAGCCTGCTTCGGAAGTCGGCGAAAGTGCAGTTTGGAAATCCTCCCAGACGTCCTCTCTGCTCCGGATGCTAAATTTAACACCCTGAGTTTCAGAGCTCCTGCTCAACCTGAAACGACTGTCATCCAGTCAGTTTAGCACACAAAGAACGCTTCGAGACTGTCTGGAATGCTGATGGAAACAGGGTAAACACCTGTAAAGCAATTACAGCCGCCAAATGCGCTTGGCTTAAGAGATGAATTCATAATGTTCGCTGCCATCTGTTAATTATCAAACTGAAATTAATCAATCTTTCTACATTTTTTCCCAGGCATAATGGAAAGTTGTTAATTTGCTAAATTTGAAAAAAATCCAATTAGACTAGCTAAATGCTTTTCCCCCATCAACCCCAGTGCACAATATTCAAACTTTACATTACTTATCTGGACCGTGTCAATATCCATATATACAGATCTTATATATATGTAGATATATACACATATGCAGAACAACGGTGGCTAAGGGAGCTACAAGCAATAGAGGCAATGCCCTTTAAGATTGTAGTGGCTCTGATCCAGTTTTTTTTTTTTTTGGGGGGGGGTAATTTTTGGATGATCCACTGACAATGGGTGCTTTTTTTGGTGCTACTGTAGACTTACTGTTAAAACAGCAGTGTTTAATGTGGCGTACTTTTTCCTTGCAAATTTCAAATAAACAGTGTTGGAGAAACAATGTTGAAAGCATAGCTATACAAACTACTTCTCACTGAAAGTATTTGAACTATAGCCAAGCTACCAAAAAAAGAAATGTAGCTCGCGAAACGACAGTTACTCAAAAACTATAGTTCAAACTACTTAAAATAAAATGTAAAATATTATCACACTCCCGAGACATAATGCACCTGAGCCAGCAATGCTCTGTTTTTGCACATAGGGAGAACCTCCATACAGCTCAGTAGGAAGAACCAGCAATGTGTCGCAAATGTGCAGTGGATCATTGGCAACTACAGTGGAGTGGAGTGCTTCTCACCAATCAGGATTAGAGAAAAAAGAGAGAAGGGAGGTGGTATATGATCAGGGGTTTGGAAAAAAAAAATTGTTTATGGCCAAAAGCAGTTGGTAGTTCCAGTAGTTAACTACACCTCAAAAGAAAGTATTTAAGAAAGTAATTAATTATGACAACCATTTTGAATGTAGTTGAACTACCAGCAAAATGGAATTAAACTACTAACGTAGCTACATGTAGTTAAGCTACTCCCCAACACAACAAATTAATTGAAAATATATAATATGATTAATAATATTTTGGTTGATAATCGCTAATTACTTTAAGCCACATGAACATTTCAGTGGTGCATAATTTAAAAATAACAATACAGAATGTCTTGAGTTGTCGATGCGATGAAGCAGCAAAATACAAAATTTTAAAAAAGAAACAGTAAACATCCCTGGAAGCCAAGGCTCTCATGAACTAGTTTCACTTTAGGAAAAGCCAACCTGCACTGCTGGACTGCATGGAGTACAGGATTATGTTAAGCCTTCAGCATCATATGCTTTCTGCTATCAGGCTTGAAATCTTTCCTTGGCCCTTAATGGGTTTCAAAAACAGATTGCGGGGGGACCCAAATCCTTTGTCTTCACAAATAAACAGCACAGAATCTTAAAGCACTGTGACACCGTACTGCACTAGATCTCAGCTAAAAGATTCAAGACGAAACAACGTGGGGCCGAAGTAGAGACATATGGATTTTTGAGCTTTAATATAATGAACACAACATCCACTTCCTGTTCCAACACCAGTCTCGGCACTCTCACAGCAAGGCAGCTCAGTCTATGATGACGGCCATTGGTTGACTGGCGATTCACGCTGGGAGTGAATCGGAACCTGCCTACTAATCAGTGATTGCGAAGCCAAAGCTGGCACTGCTGTAGTTCTTCTTTTTTTAACCATTTGGATATGGTGGTGAGGTTTCTTAATGGCAATCAACAACCAGAAATGGTTGTTGGGTCTTTTCTTAGCAGGTGATTTTTCCAGTGATTTGGCTCATGCGGCACTTTCTCTGGCCACTGCCCTGATTAGTCGAGCATCCGAAAGCCTTTGATGCAAACAAACAGAATACACTAGGGAGTGACCGAGAGTAAGTCAAGAGCTTAGAATTATAGGGTGATATCAGATTTATTTATTTTAAAATATTATTATTATTATTATTATTTTGTCCCTTTGCTGTACAACTTTGACATTACTTGCTTAAAATAGTGTAAATGCAATCATTTTGGAAACCATAAAGCTTGGCATCTAAAATCTTTCCGCTGTATGAAAAGAGCCCTATAATATATGAACTCTTAAAATAGGAAGATGCCGACAGGAAAGCATTGTTCCTGCTAAAATTTATCTACATCCCCTCCTCCTCCATATACTAAATGGTAAATGAGCTTAATAACACAATAAACATTAAGCGTATTCGTAAAACATGCAAAACATAGTCTCTCTACGTTGGCTATGGACTGATGGAAAACAGGGATGACAACCACATTTCATCCTCAGCTGTCACCATTTACCACCTGTGTGAGCATTTGATTTCTGTCAGGTGATAAAACTGGCAAACCTTACATTCTAATCTTTGTCTCCTCCATCAAGTCAGACCACAGGGCACCTCTCCTCAGTCAGGATCATTTTCCACACCATTTTACCACCATAAAACCATCAGCGGAGGACGCCATTGGTGAGATATTGGCTCCCATTGCAGATAACCACAGTGATTCGTCACTTCTCTTCCAGGTTGGAAATGCTGAACCTTTCCACTTCTGGGGATGCTTCGGTGTCACAGAGAAAACATATTGCCGCAATTTAAAACAAAAACTGTAAAGACTCGAAAGCCTCACGGACGACACAGGCGAGAACCGGGCATATTTTTTCCAACGCGCAGCCGGATTTTTCTAATCAAACATCAATCTGGACAGACTAACTTAGCACTCAATCCCAAACTTGATTATATTTCACCTTTTACTCTCTCTAGACAAGTTCCAATAAATCACTTCTTCGGGATGAGGAGAAAAAAATGGGGGGGGGGGGGCAAGTGGGGGGAGGGAGGAGATGGTAATAAAAGAGGAGAGCACTGCCTTCGTCTGTTTCCACCCTAGGGACTGGTAAAAAACTAATTCTCACAATTCCCGCCGGGGAAATGAAACTCTGTGTGTGTTATTCTGGTATCATATCAATTACCTACACAGTTACGACTGCACAAGAAAATGGTATTGGGAGGGGGGGATGTGAATTTTTTTCCTACCATCTGTACCACACAAAAAATTTCAATTAGCAGAGTCAGTGACAGCCTTTCCGTGACTCTCTCCAAATAGGTACGTTATTTGCCGGAACACAATGTACATTCTAGCTATTCAAAGGATCCAATTCGGTAGATACTCAGCAATATAATAAGCGAGACTAATTCAAAATATTTTCTTTGATTACCTCAGAAATTAAAAAAAATAATAACAGACCCATTATTCTGAAGCTGGTGTATCACAAAAATGTGCATTTTTTTTTACCCAGAGAAATTGAATTTAGTGAAGTCTGTAAGAAGGCCTTTCATATTTTGCACTAACTACGCACACATGTCTACATGCTCTCCCTTTGAGCTCATTTGCATCTGTCTTTGAGCTTTAATTTCATGCGGAGAAATGCGAGGCTTTCAGCTGCCTTCACAGTTATGATTTCCCCAAGATCAAAGTATCTGACAATTAGAGAGAAGCAGGTCTGGGAACGTTACCACCTCACGGACGGAGTTCCCATTTCTCAGCTCTCTCCGTATCTCTCGCACCTCTCACAGCGCAACCGGGATGTGTACTGCTAGCGTATGTTTATACACCACGGCAGCAACTTTATGATGCCCATTCCAAACCCAGGCCTATTAGCAGAAATGCTGTGGAGCTAGAGTTCAGCCCCAGACCAATCAACAGCACACGCACCAAAAAAAGAAAAAAAATAAAAACTCATCCTGTCAGTTTCGGGAGTTCCTATTCGTGCCAATGTAGTATCACCTCTCTCTGGATAGCGTGATGGGTGAAATGGGAGCAATGCAATAACTTCTACAGTACCTACTGTAAGCGGTGAAATATGAGATCAATTCTGTCTGGGGCATGCCCATTTACACTGGAGACAGCTTAAAGCCACACACCTGATATAGAAACATCATCACAAATCATAAAAGAAGACGAGATAAATCCCCAGGCACAACCATAGATTATCTATATGGTAAGTGCAAAACATCATGGAGGAAAGCCATTTATCCATTCCATATTTTATTTATCTACCCCAACCCCCTCTCCACCCCCGATGGAATATTGTTAGTAGTGTGCAAAGGATGATGGGAGGTGGTATCTTATTGTACAGTCAATGCGATGAAGAACCCTGGGAGAACCCTGGGCATCATCTCACTTTTATGCAACTACAAAGTGGTGCTCTGCTTTATTTACCATTGGAAACGAGGATGATAGAGGGTTATGACCGACTGCATGAGTTTCCTATGATATGCCGTGCATTATAAACAGCCTGGTAATACAATCGAACTTGGTATTCCACTGATGAAGTGATACAGATGGTGGGGAGAGGAGAGGGAGAATGGGGCGAAGAGGAGAAAGAGGGGTAGAGAGAGAGAGAGAGAGAGAGAGATACCGGAGAAAGGTGCTGGCCAGGTACTATAGCTCAACAAGTGACAAATTCATCCAGTTGCCTTTTTTGAAATTCAAATTGTGCAGCCTGTGAAGAAGCTGATAAGCACTCTAACAGAGTAGAAAGTCAACACAGACAGTAAGATCTAGCACGGGTGGATTATGGGTAATGAAGGAAAGGGAATACATATCATTAAGGCTGAGCACATTCATCTCAGACCCCGGCCACGGAAGCAAAACAATAAAAAGGGTGCGGGTACAATATGGGGTGGGGTGGGGGGGAACTAGGACCAAGCACAATTTTTTTTCCACACTTGGTTTTCTCGAGAGTACAAATGTTCACTGTTACAATGTTTCTCAGATCCTCTACAGCAGTGGTTCTCAGCTCGGGCTAGAAAGGGCCGGTGTGGGTGCAGGCTTTTGTTCCAACCAAGCAGTTACACACCTGATTCTACTAATCAACCTTTGGAGTCTTTACTAAGGACCTTGATTAGTAGAATCAGGCGTGTAACTACTTGGTTGGAACAAAAGCCTGCACCCACACTGGCCCTTTCTAGCCCGAGTTGAGAACCACTGCTCTACAGACTCAAGATGCATTCATGACCAAATGGCATTCTATAAAGAAATCAATAACAGAAAAGCATTGCCATTGAAAGAGGAAAAAATGCAAGGTAGTTTGTGTTTCATGACATTTGTGGCAATTCCTCACAGAGGAGAACTAAAGCAACACTAAAATGAAAGGCACACATCATCACAGTAATTCTAACAGCCAAAACCTTGTGTTGAACCTTGTGTTCGTACAAGAGATTTCAAACCAGCAATGGTTTAGTTAAGGTATTATTACTTCCAGACAATAATGAAATCTGTTCAAATTCATGTCAAAGGCAGTGACAAGGATCATGCTTTCTTTCTATTTTTTTTTGCAGTTGAACAAGGTCCTGAACAATAGGTGGCGGGATCTCAACCATCAGCAGTCATTTACATTTAAATAACATTTTTCCCTCACATCCAGATAATCCCGTGACTTCATAACGTTTGTCGGAAAGGATCTGCGGTCCAACGAACGCGTCGTTGTTTATGCCGCGGAATTAGATGCAGCTAACTGTTGAACAAACATTAATCATTACCCCTTTTATCAGCGCCCACAAACGCGGTTCGCTGGAGTCTTCCTCCAAACTGCGCACACCCCAGCAGCAGGAGAAAACACAGAATTCAAACTAGGGCATTTTTTATTTTTATTTTTATTTTTTTACTTTCAAGCCAAATCTGTAGAATGTATTTACAAGAACCCTGACTGAAAATATTTTACCGGGCATGAAGATTCTATGAAAACGTAACAATACAAAATATAAAGGAGCCAATCATACAGTGGGTCCATCTTTATTTTACGAAAGTAGACGGAACTCGTGTGCACGCTACGGAAAGAAGTGGCTTGAAAGCAGAAAGGGCATGCGTGGCTGGTTCACGCCAAGATGGTTTTCCTGCATCTTGCCCGATTTGTGATTGGTTAATAAAATGGCAACCTCCTAAATAGTTACCTCAGACAAATATATTTAAAAATATATTTAGACTGCCAACTTCACACTTAGTTGTACTTAGGTACATGTATAGAATTATTAGGCGCTAGGGCTATGGGAATTCCATATAGATATGCCACTCGTGAGGAAAAACTCATCCAGACTTCTAAGTACTGTTCAAAAACCAGAAGACATCCCAGCCTCGTCTAAGAGCGATGGCAAGGTCCAGCGGGGTTGACTGCCGATCGGCGGTTGAGCCGCGAGAAGATCTCCTCTGGACAGAAATCATTGAAAGGGCACACACTTCAATTTAAAGAGGGCTACAGGTAAGCCCGTGCTCTAATGAATTAATTTAATGTAGCTTAGATCTATGGGCGAAAATAAACACAATCACTGTATGTGAAGGGAGGACGGGGGACGGGGGACGGTGGGGGGGGGGGGGAGGGCAGTGGGGGGAGTCGCACTGGGCTGCAAATTGAAAGGCTGTGGCCCTGTCAAACGGAGCCAAATCTCTTCAGGAAATCCGGACTTACGCTCATCACAGCACCGAAATGACAGCACCACAGCCTATATTCTCTTGCAGCCTAGATCCCTGTGGCATGTTTGTAGCATGCTAATATCAAAGCTATTATTGGAATATATCAACAATCCCCTAAAAGTCAGATAATAGGCACCACCTCTAGTTCTCTACATGTAAAGCGGCAAACCAGATTTTCTCTCAATCAAGCGTCATGTCTTTCTCTCTCTCTCTATAAATATATATAAAAAATATATACACATACAGGCACACACACACACATACATATATATATATATATAAACAAAACAAATACACATTTAAACAAAAAAAAGCCTCGTTCTTTCGGCTAATGATGCTTTGCACATAATCAGGCAGAGCCTGCACTTTAGCAAATGGACTCACTGCTAGTGCTTAAGAGAACAATTTCCTGGGCTCCTCCACTCATTAGTTTCATTTAAGGTTCCATTTAAGATGCATCGATTGCAGAGTGTCGCATCCTGGCCTCGAGACACCGCGTGGTGAAGTCTGAGAGAACAGTGCTGAGCTCCAATATCCCCGTTACCGGGAGGGGAAAAAAAGTGAGATTATGGAGGTCTAGGAGATGTTGAAGAGACACAAATCCACAGTTTCTTTAAGACCTTCACTATTCAAATGATCTCACCCCTTTGGCTTCCATCTCTGCACTCATTTGGTAATTTCATAGCATACATTAAATTTAAAATAGTTTGCACTAAATAGTAATTAAATACTTTAATCGCATGCTCCAATGCCATTCCCAAAGACAAAATGGCAGTCAGTACTTGAAAACATAAAATTTACACGGTAGTCTGATTAGATTACTATTCTTATCGGAAGACACAGAACTTGTCAAGTGACTCTTGGATCAATTTTAATTTGCATGGTACAATTGCTTCCAATTCTGTTCTGACTCTAAATAGCGTAAAACTAGAAACAATGGTATACTATTGGCTCATTCATCAAGATGAGATTAAATCTCTTTTGCATTAAGGGGTAGGCATTTTTGTGTCAACATCATTAGATATTGAGCTATGCTAAGACCTTCCAATAACTAATAACTTTAAAAAGTATGACCTAGATTGTATCAAATAGGTTTGGCAAACAAAACAATTCCATTCACCATCAGCAAGGCAAATTCCATTCAAAAATCTGCGATTAAAAAAAAAAGAAAAAGAAAAAGAAAAAAATAAAGTTTACGATGAGAGACGTGCCATTATCCTGTGAAAGCTCTGAATTCTTTGGTGAAATTTCCTACACATTGTCCTGGGGGTTTGTGCAGATTTAATAGGTTTTAGAATATATTCTGCAGAAATGGGTGATTTGAGAACAATAGTAAATTTTACTTCCTGTGTTGACATAGGTATTTTACACGGTCACAAAATCTAACAGCAACAAAACATTTCAATATATTTGAAAGTGTTGTATTATTTGGGCATATAAAATACTAGGCAAACACATATTTCTGGAAACACTATTCCCATCTTGCTTGCATGATAATATACAGGAAATGCTTTTGTTGGGATGACAAGAATGAGCATGCATACATGCAGGCTAAATAAATAAATAAAGTTGAAGTCCTAATCAGGTTCCATACTGAAACACCTGAACTGAGATAACATACATGAAACAAAGCAAACTAAAACCTGAGCAAAATAAAGCTTTGATCCACCCAATTAAAGAATAAAAAGTAATCTTGCTACTTTTTATAATTCTTTATATAGTATAATTTTTTCTTTTTAAAAAACTGTGGTGAATGATAATGGATGTTTCCGGCATGGTTAAATGTTTCATACACAACCACGATTCCGCAATTCCACGCAATACGACATTTCCACTCGAGGCATTATTTATTGACGCGCAATGTGTTTTCCTCCGAACGTGGGGGGTGGGGGGTGGGGGGAAGGTCATTTTAAATGATGCGTAGTCCGTGTTTGCGAATTGAGGTGTGTGCTATCAGAGAGTCCATGCACTTTTATTCATGATTCATCTACACCAGCCACAGACTCCAATTACTTTGACTCCATGTTGGGGGGGGTGGAGAGGGGGGGGGAGTGGAGAATAATGTCATGCCTTCCACAGGAGACACTTTTAGACTGCCTGAGGTAAGGAAAGTAATCTACCAGCTCTCTGTTCGCCGGCATTCGCTGCTTGATAGTCATTTACATTCACGACCATTCAAGCTCGCTTAGCAGTTCAGAGCATTTGTCTTCTTTACCTCAATGCCAGCAGTGCTGGCAAATTATAAGGCTGCGATTGGAAAAAGCTGGTGATGATTATAACAATGATAATGTTAACAACAGCGGGGGGTTTTTTTTACCACACTGCCTTGGAAAAACTTGGTGCTCTTAGGTGTCGCAACACGGTTTGCATTCAATACAATCTCAAACCACTTTTCCTAATCTTGGAACATATCTGAACATAAGCTCTAGAACAGCATACACTCACCTGTATTGTATAAGCTTTCAATAAATGATCCAAAAAAAGGTGGCTTTGTTATGGTGGAATAATAAAACCTAGTATCTGTGCAGGACCACAGAAAAACAATAACAGAAAATAAAGACACGGCATGATGTTTATTTTCCATTATGAAAAAAATCATCTATTACGTGAACAAGGACTAAGCTATTTGACCTGGCTAGGAGACAGAACATAACGATACTTTCTCTATTTACGCATGGGAAAGTGATACTGAATAAGAAAGAGTCCACACAGCTTTTTCCCCCCCAAGAGAAATTCATTTTTTGGCACAAAATGTGATATTTCAAGTACAACTTCCAAAGTGTTTAAAATGGCGCCTTTAAAAAACCTTGCCGATCAGGTAATCTCCTCAGTAATCATGGAGTATTTAACACATCGCAGTTATGGATTAGCATATACTTTTCTCCCCCAGACACCTCTACTCTTCTCCTGATCACCTGCACACCGAACTCACTATCCATCTGATGATGCTGAGCAAAATATTGCTGGGCCCAGTAGAGTTGACATGGAAATAATGGTTCTTCACCTCAGTGCTAGCTGAACTACAACTGATGCACTTGAGTCGAAAGGTGCCTCACAATGAGAAACAAAAGCACTTTTAATGCTACGTGCGGATGAATTTAAACATAACGCAAAGTGCCAAGAGGTTTCGCAGCTGCTGTAGTACTATTCTCAACACGCACTCTCGCAAACATGAATTCAGCTGCTTTATACATCAAAGTGTGCATATATACTGCAAATACCCTAATCTCATCTTCCTAGTGCCTTTGGCAATATTTTAACATAATCCATAGCCATGCCTGTGTAATTTCACTCATTCATTGACATGCGTACATCTACTAAGGTCACCTTTGCACTAGGCTGAGTTGTAGGAACTGACAGAAATGTGTTCTGTCCGTTTCTCAAAAAAAGTGCAAATGCATGGAATATTTCACACATTCTATGCAGCTGTAAACATTCATTTATTTAAGTAAGAATGGCTACCAGATTTAGCACAAAATAAAGTTGCAGATAAAGATGACTGAATTACCTGCCATGGTTTAAATAGATTAACTTTCCATTCAAAGGAAGTGAAAGGTCCATCATAAATTACAAACCGATTTGGAACATATCTCTCATAACTGCAGATCTGTAAAAGTAAATATAAAATGGAAATTATGGGCGCACTTCATATTATACTTATTCACACAAGTAATTTTGTGTTGCTAACTATAAGAGCAAACAATATTGCATAGCTCCTGAGGGGAATTATCACCCATTTAAATTGCATTCAGACACATCCATTTCAAAAGAGCATTTGAAGAGAGATGAGCCATCAGCTAATGAAAGCAAAACTGAAATAATCACTGCGAGATAAAGTCAGCAGCTTAATAGTGCACGTAGCTGCAGCCCTGATCAAAATCAATATCTGGGCCTGAGGATTGATACCGTCTGAAAAGCTAATGCACAAGGGGCCCGTTGTTCGCACCTGGGTGAAAACCAACACTCACTGAATCACAAGTGGACTCTATCTGGCAAGAGCGTTTGTCAAGGAACTCGACGTCGCCACCGCCTGTCGAACGAATAGACGACGACAATTAGCGGGAGCAGAGGCCGAATCAAACCCTTAACCGACATTAGTGTTTAGGGAAACTCGTGAATAAATGCATTCCTTTCAGCGCCTGGGCGGGTGAACTCCTGACCTTTCTACGGCACGGCTGTTACGATCTTGGCTGTTCATTGGAGGAGCGACTGGCTGTTTAATTGAAATTGCCACAATAAAGAGCCGCGGCAGCAAACTGCAGCCGGAAGAGGCATTTCAATGTGCCTCTTTCACCGTTATCTGCCGTATAACGGTCAGCCGCTCTCCGGTCTGTGATACGTTTTATAATTGCAAAATTTAAGAGCTGCAGGGGGGCCCCAGCATGATGCGCTGTAGCTTTTTGAGAGCAGACTTAACCTGGTTTCTATCGTCTTGACTGCCAAAACAGTCCAAAAAAAAAACAAACAAACAAACAAACAAACAAATCCAAAAAACCAGCATGGTAACAAGAGACCCCGATGTGAAGCTTTGATCGACACACCCGTTAAACAGTCTGTTAACGCCCTCCTTGGAATCAAGTGGTTTCCTTTTCCGCCAGCTCGGTCAGATTTTGCGTCCGGTTTGATCATTTTGACAGAGCCTTGCACAGGCAGACTGTATTCCTGTGTTGTTTTTCCCAGATACTTAGAAAAATGTCATGCGAAGGGTGACAAAACAGACTCCCTCGCCGTCCCATGGATTGTCTTTCCCGGACAGCTGAACTCAAGCAAACGACTAATGATGAACCCCGAGTCTACGGCGCTGTGGAGTTAATTGCTTTCTGAACCGGCTTCGGAGATTACGTTCCCCTGCGACGCACCGAAAATCCGGACGTGTTTAGGCGTGTGTAACCATTAAACCCAATCAGGTCGGTTACAGCTGGCAAAAGGCATTTGGGGGGGAAGAGATGAAGGATTTATATACAAGTTCTAGACTACGGGCAAATCAAAGCCTGCACAACACCGTATTAGTCGCATTAATTTCTTCTGCCTGTCAAGTAGGAAATGGGACTTTGTGCCAGGGCCTGCTCAATGCCCTTACTACTTCCTCGATATCAGCCTTCCTTCCTTCCCCCCTTTTGGCAAGTGGTAGTGCTCTGATACCGAAGGGAAAGAAAAAAAATACTTTAGAGAGAGCTGTGACCCTGTGGTCTGTCCTTCATTAGGCCTTTTGTTAGCAAGCATGACTGAACTCTCTCTCCCCTGGTTCAGGGGTTATTTTTTAACAGAGGACGAGGTAAAAATGTCACCTAATTGAGCATGGCAAAATGTAGGAAACAGCTAAATTTACTCTGAAGGCTGGAAACAGGGGAGGGGGAGGGGAGGGGGCAGAACATGGTCCGCTGCACGCGCTCGCAGGTTTGGCTACCTCGCCTAGTGTAACCAGAGAGTGTGAAGCACGTCGCCACGATGTTGGCAAGCTTGTCGCTGCGCCCCACAGACTACCTCGGCTAAAAAAAAAAACACATCCACCCGTAATTTGAAACCTTTTTAGCCAATATAAATGGCTTCCTCGGCTAACTGTAGAGAACACTTTTTTTAAGGTAGTATCATTTCTGCTTAAGGCGGTTCTCCAACTGAGTTTTTTCTGTCCTAAACGGAGGGGGTGTCTGGTTGGGAACATAAAGCAGATTTATGGATCGCCTGCTCGCCGCTGTAAGGGAACGACTCCTCTCAGCAGCGAATGAGACGAACGCCGTCCCCGTCTTCAGTAAGTAACGGAGTAAAACACTCCCTACGGGAACGTGGAAACTTCCCCTCCCCATCCCGAATCTGGGTCACCTGTTGCACCAATGAGGAAAACCGTCAGATGGAACCAACTGCATGCCTCTGAAGCCTCGGTATCTGCAGGCCGTTAAGCCTAGACGCCTTCGCAACAAGTGCTCCGGCACTCCAAACCTTCCAACAGACAGACAATCAAGAGACGGCACTTAGATATTTATGAGTCCCCACGTGGCTCGCAGATGCCTCCGCTTTTTTGACGCAGCTGCATTGGTGCGGCGACGCCATACTCGACGGCGACCCGCGGGCGCCGCGCTCCACGGGCGCAGCGGTGAAAACCGACGCCGAGATCGTCTCACGTGCGCTCGCCTTGTTTATTCTCTGTTGCCTTTTTTTCCTCTCCGGGCGCTTTTTCCGCGTTCTGCATTTGGCTCGTGAAAGCACCCATCTGTGTGGTTTGGACGATTTTCCACATTGTTAAAAAGAACAAGCTCGGTCTCTTCGCGCTATGTAACCGAGCGGCAGGTATAAAATAAAAAAAAGCGAAAGGAAGGCAGAAGTGACAAATAACGCAGACAGAAAAGCATCCGTTCGTCGTGACAGAACGCGACGAGCATTCTCTTCCCACCAATAACATTGTTTTCGCGGCGCCAGGGTTGTTGACACTACACAAGCCGCGGTGATCAATTTCACTATGTACACGGGTTCAGAGGCGGGCGCGGAGATTTAAGCGGAGGGGAGAGACGACTGAGCGTGACATCTGCTTAATGTGGCAGGGACAGGTGACAAAGTGACACCAGCCGAAGACCCAAAGCTACACGTTTCTCTTTGCATAGAATCCCACCACAGATCTACATCAAAAGCTGGAACCAAAACTGACATAATACTCCGAGAAAGGAAATACTTTAAATTCACCGGGTCAAAACAAACAACAGCAAAATAATGGATAAGAGAAGGTGTTGCTGCTGTGCTTATTTCACGTGTTCATTATTTTGTTCTCATTTATACCGAAGTGTAATAAACATGTCATTGTGCAATGTTGCGACGCATTTCACAATACGAGGAGAAAAACAAGCTAGCGCATATCTACATCAGGAGAGAAGTACCTTGAGCATTTTCATAATGGTTTGCTCACCCCATAACGAAAGGTGAGACCGGCCACCACCCTTTACAAAATGTTTCTATTTCAAATTAATTTGTATTCTTCCTATGATTTGATTTTCATTTGATTCATAGCGGATACTCGACTTGTAACCCAAATTCTGTATGATAAAATTTCACGAAATGAGACAAAAGTGCAACAAATTTCAGTTATAATAAAAGAATCTGACAGCAGTATACAAAGAACCATTTTTCATTGTTGCCAATGTATCCTTTTCTCTAAATCCCACAGAACAAATTATAAGATGAATACAGTGGAATTCAATGACTGCATATTGACCACAGGGCATGCCCCTTTGACCTCTAACTCTACCAACCCTAATTTGATCTAATTTTATTGATTTTCATCACACTCCCAGTCACATTCAGTGAGAAATTAGGCGTGAGGCGGTGAATCGAAGCATTGCCGGTAACCAGGGTGCGTTTGAGATGCTGTCAAAACAAGGGAGGAATGAGCAGGAAAAACTGAAAAAAAAGGGTATCTGTCAGTCTCGAAGGAAGTCTGCTCAGCCGATGAACTCCGGGCAGAATGCACATGGAAAACAATCAAATGAAACCAAACTTCAGTGATATTAAAGATCGAATTTGTCCTTTTACAGAAGGAATAATCAAAGTGTGTCTAGTGGAGAGCAACGTCCTCAGAGCTTGTGATTATACAGAGGCTTGGCACTTCAGTCTTTCAAATTAAGTCTGGAACCACAGAGGACTCCTCTGTTTTGGGTATTTGCATCCAAACACACAAAATGATGAAAAATTGAAGCTATTTAAAAAATAAAAAAAAACCATGTATCCATGCGTGCGGCAAGCAAGGAAATTTAAATATAAAAGTTTTGTGGAAAAATTTGCAACAGTCATGTGGTTGCGAGTCATTCGCATAGTCAGAAGGAAGATCATCAAATAGCTGTTGAAGAGTTATGAATGGAGAGGAATTGATGTTCCTTACAAGTCAGAACCTGAACCTGGTATTTTCATTTAAAGAAAAATCAGCGAAGAAAATACAAAACCTCAGAAACTCCAGTTGAATCTCAATCTGGAAATACACCCGATCTATTCACTGAGCGCTGACCTCAGAAATAGATAGGCGGCATCCAAGCTGATGGAAAGGTATAGCCCACAATAATGAAATGCTGTATGCATTCAGCATCACTCTCCATCTTCACCACTTTCCTTCTTCAAAATCGTTTCCAAACACCATTAAGCGACTACGTGCTCCTCAGTACGAGTTACGCATCTAGTAATCCCTCCGTTGATGTACTGGTTAATACAGACCCCTCGGCAAGCCGGTCGGCCCAGCCCCAGAGCACAGAGCAAGAATGGAATAAGCACTCTCAAGGGGTGGCCATTAAAGGCCCGAGTGCAAATGCTAGCAAGGTTATAAGAGACGGCCTGCAAGTTTTGATTCATGAGCACATGTCTAGGAACACATGCGCCAGTGAGTTACAGGCACAACACATCTTCTACAGGTACCTGTATTTATTTATTTATTTATCCGGTTTTTCCAATTATGTTTCGTATGAGGGCCAAGGGCTGTGACGTTGCAAATCCTGATGTGACCAACTGCTTCAGGGGGGAAATGGAAATGATGGTGTGAGAGCTGATGAATCAGAGAGGCAGCAGAAAGAAGGCACGTACCAGCACATTTGGTTCTGGTGAAGAGAGGGGGTCCCGGCTGTCCCGTGCCGCCTTCCCCGGGCCTGGTGAGCAGAACTCGGATCTCGTATTCCGTGTCCGGGTCCAGGTGCCACAGCTTGTAGTTTGGGGAGTTGACGGCATGGGTTTCGGTCCACGTCCCTGAGGTCATGCGATACTCCACTTCCTTTAGGATGATGGGCCCGTCTCCAAATATCGAGTTTGCGTTGAGCTGGATCAAAAGGTACGTTGGGCCGACTCCGAGTAGCTGGGGAGGGGCGATGGGGCGAGGGGGTTCTGGAGGAGAAAGAAAAAGGAGAGAAAACCTAACTGTCTGGGAACATTTCACAGAGTCAAAAGGTGTCTGTAAAATCCAACAGTAAGGGCATTTTGAAGACCACATCAATACTGGGCATGTTTTTAAATCACATACTTGCTGTAAAGTTAAACCACTTTCCTGATCATATTAGAGTAGCAGCAAGTGCATTTGAGAGTTATATGATTTAATTATTCCAGATCTGTTCCTGCAGTGCCAAACTGTTACACAGTTTCTGAAGAACCAGATGGTTTGTGAGTCAGTCTGGTTGTGCTTGGCAAAGGCAACCCTGGCAGAACGGTTCTGCTCGAAAAACTCTGCTGATAACCCATTCGCCCCAGAATCACTGTTCTGGCTAAATTCCACAATAGCCAACTAAAAGGAACGACACAATCTAGGCAGGTTTTTATTTTGATGCGTTTTTGTGAAAGCCCACCTAATTCGGTAGCACACGGATACTAGCAGGCCATCACTAAAGTTATGTGCCATTTCATCTAAGAAAGCAGAGAGCAACATCGGCTCTTAATGGGAGGATGAATGGAGGAGACCGCGATGCGGAAAGCCTGGTTAAACGCGAGCGGTTCCGATGGAGCGCACCTCAGATGGAGCGCGGCTCCACTCTGCCCGCTCCAGATGGCCGCGAAACCGACCGATTTCGCCAGGGCTAATTAAACGGCATCGGCGACACGGATCGATCGCAGGTCCCGGCACGGGTTTTACGGGGCCGCCGCCTCGGTAACCCGCCCGGGTATTCGCCGAGGACGGGCGTCTCAAATCGCCCGCTCGACGCGGCGCACCGCTTCTGCTTTTCAAAGGCCCGTCCGCCGTTCCGGGGCCTACCGTTTCCACGGTAAATCACCTGTCCGTCATCTGCAGGCTCGATCTTTCCCCGCGCTGCCTGGCTTTCCACCTGCTACCAATCGTCTGTCGTACAGACTGCTGGCACGCTCTCAACAAGCGCATCAATATTAATGCGCGTGCATTAATATTGATGCGTGCCGAAGGTACGCTTCAATCCCTTAGCTGGGGCGTGGATTTAAGCGTTTTTGCACAAATGCAAGCCTTGCTTCACCACAACAATCTTTGAGCAAAGTCTATGACTAAATTGTGTTCAAGGGTCAATAAGATCCCTGTGGAAAAAGTGTAGCTTACAGTAATGCATGCATCGCACAAACGCTCCCTTGTTTATGGTAGGAGTGCCAGCATCCAGTCCTCCAGGCCTGCAGTGTCTGCTGTTCTCATGGTTTTAGCACCGGCGATCTGTTTAAGTTCACTGGCCAAGGAATCCACACACCTTGGTCCCAAGGCCTTAACCCTCCTGTTCTGTTCATTTTTTAGGTACAGCAAAAATGTTCCCGGGTCAATCCCCATACAGGGGGGGTTTGCAAATACATGAAATGAACCATTTTCATTTAAAATGTTGATTACACTAATTAAGGCCAGTAGAAGAAGTTTCATACTGAAAAAATAATTTTAAGTATTTTTTCTAGATTTTCAAACTTTAAAAAGGGTCAATTTGACCCGCAACATAACAGGAGGGTTAATTGGCCGCAGATTGATTGACGGGAAACTACAAATACCTGCAGACACAGCGGCCCTCCAGGACTGGAGTTTCACAGCCCTGGTTTTCGTCAATAGCCATTATAATTTCTAACTGCACAATGTCATGTCCCTTTGCTGCTTGGCACTTAAGGGTACAGAAAGAAAAAAAACCGTTATGGAACAAATTGCTATTTGCCCAAATTGTGTATGAATTTTAAACAGCACCTAAATGAGGAAGTAATTGTTTTGCGATATTTATTAATATACTGGCAAACACAATCCTGCTAATGGATTAGTGTGGTGGACAAAGTCCCAGAAGTACTCTAGATGAAGCGTATCATCTCCAATGCTAAGAACACACCCCAGCAGAGTGTTCCCATTATTTTCAATTAATGCTTCCCTTTCCTAATTTTCCAACTCAGTCCATCTCCATTCTCATTATCTTTTCATGGGATGCATAGCAGAGAAATTGTACAAAAATTGCACCGGTAGATACAATTTCTTTCAGCTAATTCGATAGAAACATGATAAATTGCAAAAGCTGCTGCACTACGCCAGTGCTATAATTTTGATTTAAAAAGCACACATGCATAAATCGGTTTGTATTTCCAAAAGTATGCTTTCTTGAATAAAATTAGACAGGAATAGAGAAATGAATGACCACACATAGATGTTGAAGTAAAACGGCGAAATGAATGACCACACATAGATGTTGAAGTAAAACTATGTTGACTATGAGTGTTGGTTCAGACATGATGTTATGGTGGCATAACAAGTTGAAAAGATGAAAATGCTGGCACGATTCAAATGAATAGCTTGCAATAGAAACTGATCGTTGTCGCAATTTAACTTTCACTTACTCTGGATAGTTGGACATACTGATGAAAATAAACCTGAATCAAGCTTCACCTATCAAACAAAAAAATAGCATGGAGCTTATTTAATAGCAAAGAGGATGATTCCAACTACGATTTACATTGCGCGCAGTCAGTTAAGAATTAATCTTCAGTGCCAGTTAACCTAATGCATTTCACATAACAATAACTCCACTATACCTTTAATAGTCCTACATGCACTCATTTTGGTGATTATTATACACAAACTACTAATACTGATTCTACCACAGTATCTGCCAAGGTTCTTTATAACACGCACTTCTAAAATTCAATGGCAGCCATTTTCCTTTATTTAGAAATTATGCAATTTATTTTGCTCCTAAACTGAACCTGGTACGGTTGAATGGTGGTACCCCTGCTTGGGTCTTGTTCGGTTAGCAGGCTGCAGGCTCAACGAACCAGATACCCACCTAAACGAATAGGCATGCAAAGCTCTCAAGTTCTCTCTTTGCAGCACAAGGCGATGGATAAAGCCTCTTAACAGACCTACTGATGCATTTCAAAGCTGGAAAAAAGATAAATTCATAAAGGTTTTAAGAACGTAACTCAGCGTCTTAATGTGAATTTCCTGACATTCCACCTATTACCCTCTACTTTATAAAATAACACGAGTCTATCTGATCCGATCTGACCTGAAGCTCACTGAGACAATCAGCACCAACCAAGTGTTTCACACTGTGTAAAACGATCAAATCTCTTCCAAGGGCAGCATGTGTAAAGTGGCAGTTAAATCATTTTACCACCACACCACTGGAAGACCAGTTCAAAACCACAAAGCTTAACCCACGTCCATTAAGCTTCCTAAATCAATATGTTTCACCAACTAAGCTGGAAGTGGGTCAAAACAAATTTAAGGTGAATAAATGATCTGCGCTCACATTTATGAGGAAACCATTTTTCATTTCAATTTCCCAGCAACTGTGCTGTGATTGGATTGGAACATAAATATTTCTACAGCCTTTCCATACTAGTGAGACAGAAAAAACGTTTACTTGTGTAGAAACTAAATTTTAAAGAACTCACCCCCAGTGGCAGTACGATTGAAAAAATTGGTCACCATTGCTTAAAATCAAGATATTGAGATTTTTCCTCGCTAATAAAGCCTGCTGCCTACCCACCCAATCTATTTTTTAAAACATGGAGGGGCTTTTGTCAAGCAAATCCAATCCACTGCATTTGGTTCACAGTCAATAGTGTGTGGATAAAGAAGAATGCATTGGGACTCAAGTATGGGCAGTATGCACCCAATACCTCCATTCCTAATTGATGTATATTACATTTGCATTTAAATGATCAGCTGTTAAACAACTTAAATAGCTTAATGCTATGTATACCGAGTTTCCTGGATTAGCATGTTGCGAAAACAAATCTCTCTATGCAGATAAATGCATGAATAAGCTAGTTTGCTCTCTCTCCAAAAAAAAAAAAAAACCAACAAGAGGAGAATCAATCATATTTAAAGTGCTTTAGGCATGTTTATGCAAACAAATGAGGGACGAATCAATTTGGATTATTAAAATTTGTGGGGGCTCACAATAAGGCATACTTTTCTGGGAAAATGAAGCCAATTATAATAGCGGGAAGGAAATAATTTAGATTCAGGACGCAATTGCCTATTTATTTTGCACTTGCACCTGAATGTGTTGGTCATTCATCACGTTTCATTAGAACAGTGCGACAAGCGCAAACGCACAGTAGAGGAGATAAAGCCAGCGTTGCAAACTGCTGGCAAAATGAGCACGGAATTAGGTTTTTCCCAACAACAGAGCAAATGTTCTCGCAATTAAATGCAGAAAAACATGTGCCAACGTTTTTTTCTATTCCTCGCCAAGTTGCTCTGAAGTCGCAAGCCATAGCCGCGAAGAGCTGGCTTTGCTATTTAGCATAGCTTAATAAGGATGTTGTGGGAGTGGGGGGAGGCGGGGGAGGGGAGGGGGGGGGGGGTGAGGGTGATGTCGGTTGGGGCTTGGCGCAGGTAGATAGCGCGCGATGGCGGCAGGGCCGCGGATGAATCTTTCATCATCTGGTATTATTGCTTCTTCCAAGTAGCCCATCCATCACGGGCGTCGACAGGCCCGAGTGATAGCGCCGAGCCCTCGCATTACTGCTCCTTGAACCTTGTCTCATCCATCTCCCGGATACTTCGCCGGGCCCAGCCGCTAAACATCCGCCAAGCCGCCACCGCCGACGCCGCCACCGCCACCCGACCCACAGCGCCCGCAAGCCCAGGAGCCATTCTAATTGTAATTGATTTTCATTTATTGCCGATTCAGTCTTTACCGGCGTGCTCAAAGCCAGCGGCTTTATGAAAAAAGAAAAAAAAAAAAGGGATAGGGGAGGGGGGGCAGGGGGGGTCGGGGACAAGTGCGATGCAGCAACTTCATTTCTGCAAGGAAATTTCCGAGCCCTGCTGTACCTTTTTGAAGTTAATGACAAGCTCTGAGGCAGGAAATGACAGCGACAGGGCCAGCCTTGGAACAACAAAGCCAACACAGCAATACACAGCTGACTGATGGCGTTAGAGGACTGCAAGAAGCGATGCTTTCCACCACATCTGTCTCCTCCAGTTTATTTCCTGCAGACAGCTATTGTCTCGGTTGCCTATTTAGTCCCTAGTCTACAAGCAGACACAATCATTTCATTTCCTGGAACGTATCATTATTATTATTATTATTATTAGTATACAATCTGCACAAGTACCATTTTTAGTTCATGCTGGGTGAAATTATCATATGCTTTAAAAGTTCCATAAATCAAAATGATCAAAATTCCCCAAGTGGCATGCAGGAACCGAGCTTCCACTGATTTTCGGATCTAATTTTTCTTTCTGACATTCTGCATTTTCCCCTCCAAAATGGGTGAATTTTAAATGCATCCTTCCACATCATTACCAGGCATCAACTAGTCCAGCCTCATCAGAGTTTAACAATCTCTTTGAGCACAGGGATGTCAACCAGGGAGCTTTCTTCAGTGGTGGAAGAGCTGGCAGGTAAGAAGTTCTAATCTACTTTTAAGCAAATATTTTCAAACCCGCTTGGGGGCTGACAGTCGTCTCCAGCACCCATCAGGCAGACGAGTTTGTTTACAGCTAGGCTGGCATATTGGCCCCCGCACTCACAAGCACACCAGGGGAGACGACTACACACACTCTGCAGTCATTAGAGCTGGAGTAGAAAAGGGTAATGAACACACACACACACACACACACACACACACACATTCACACACACATGCGCGCACACACAGACACAGACACACACACCTCTCCTCCTATACGAGTGTACAGAAATGCATAAATATGTGCCCTCATACACATACACACAATCTTATCTGCAAGAGAGTTAAAATTACTGGACAATGGCAGTTTTATGTTGGTAATCAGAATGGAAGTGACTCATTAAACAGTCCCTGTCTGCATACTGAATGAACAAATTATAACTACCATATTCAAGAGTTAAAAATCTATTTATAAATTCCAAAGTTCAGTGCTGTGCATGTTTGTTTTGGAATCTGTTCTAATAGTAGCACTGTCAATAAACTTTAGCTTCCGAGAGCAATGGCAGCAATGTCATTACTCAAAACTCTCTGGATGCCACGGTAACCTTATGACAAAGTGGATTGTGGTTGTGTTTTCCAGCCACTGCTGGAGGACATGCAGATCAATACTCCTTCGGTGAAAAAAATGCACCCCTGAAATTTCCATTTGTTATAAAGAGGACCAAAACAGCTGCGAGCATCCTCTGTCACTTCCTGTTTGCCAGAAGAGCCACTAATAAACTGTTGTCCTTAGGTCATGAACGACAATGGGCATCTCTGTGCCAGCTCTCATTAAAGACACCCCGTATCAATGGCCTCAAAATTTCCTTTAAAATTACCATCTTTTGTATCCTTGTAGCAGGATGTCAGCCTTTCAAGCGCCAGTGAGATATCGGACCTGTCACTGCAGTTAATATTCAACTTAGTTCTAACACCAGGGTTCTCAGGCCCTCTGGCCTGTGCAAACAATAAGATTTGCTTTACAGCCATTCAAATGAACAAGAAACTGCCCTGACTTCATCTGGTTGGAGGAAAGACAGGGAAACTGAGATGGTGGGGATTCATTTCAATTCTGGCAGAAGAAACACTGATTGTAGAATCTTCATGCAGCCTCGAGTGGCCTTGTTTGTTTATCACTTACACAAATGTTCTTTACACGTAACAATGTGAAGAATTTTTTCCATTTTTCTCCCTTTGGTAATGCTAGACTTGAATATCATGAATTCAACCAGCGCACTTTGTTTTTAATTTAACAGATGCGTGCAGTCACCCTGCATAGATTTCCATCTTAGATCTGTAGTTGCAATGTAAATTATTAACTTATTATACTGTGTATACAGTCACACCAAACACTGTTCGATAGTGCAGAAATAAAGATGAATAGAAATACAACTAACATTTTTCCTGTTGATAAAGAATGCAATTTGATAAATGATCATTTTAAATAAAAATTAATAAGGAAGGAGCCCATTGTCAGCAGGGAATTACACATGTAAGGTAGGGTTAAACAAGACTGACAGTTCATTATATGTAGCCATTTTATATCTAAAGCCTTGAAAAATGTCTTGGTTGAAAATATTATCACAAGATATGTGGTTGTATACAGCTTGGAGAATGTACAAGTTGTTTTTGCTTAAATACACAAACAAATGTATGCTAATCAAGCTAAATGTTCTGCTGTTTGAGCAATTACTTTAAATGATCAGAAATGTTCTGAATTTTAGCAATTAATTAAAACGAATCAAAAACATTGTCACCATGGTTGTCCTCATTTTGAGCAAGAGGTAAAGCATTCCTCCTATTAATAAGGCTTAACACACTGCTGCCATCAAATTCTACAGACAGCTGCTATGAGATAGCATGTATGTCTGAGAATGATGCTTGATTGAACTGCCAGCAAATAAATATGAATATAAATACTTTACAGATATTACAGATATAACATAAATTTCATTTTGATAAGCCACAGTATTCCTTTACCAGAGGACAATTCATGAATTTTAAAAATACATTTGTTTACAAAGTGGAACAAAAAATTATCAACTGGTTCTTGAAAAACGTCATAAAACGGTGACAAAAGGATATGTTTGGATATGATATGAGAGCCAAGATATGTCTGCTTTTCTCGAGATGGAACAGGAGTTTTGGGGGGAAAGGGGCGGTGATACCTCTGACTATGAGCCCGGCAAAGTTGGAAACTCCTGAGCCTCTATCTGATTGGGTCACGCAACGATACAGGTCCTGGTCCAGGTTGGTCACTTCCTTCAGCTTGAATGTGGCAGCAAACCTCCTGTGGTTGATGTTCTTAGTCTGAGCCACTGGTATATCCTCCCCGTTGCGTTTCTGTGACAAATAATCAAAGAAGTCACAAACCAAACAGTGGTGAATGGTTTTAACAGCAGTACACATTGCTAAAAGACGGAATTAATATGGTTCTTCCGTTCCAGTTTAACAAAACAAAAAAAAAAAAAAAATACTGTAAAAGAGGCCATTAATCTCAACAGTGAAAAATAGAAGTTAAAATGTTTTGGTAGCAGGCAATTTTGAGCCTGTCTGAAGGTGCCTCTTCAATTCGGCTAAGGAACTTTATCAGACAAGCCTTTGGCAGTGTCTCGTTTACATTTTCACCTTCTTGCCTGTTGTCACAGGAAAGGTCATGACCCCTGCTGTGCTTCTCCACCCACCCAGCCAGCTTTCCCACCCTTTCGCTGCCTTATCGGCTTATCGGCGGCAGACGTGGATGTCCTGACGAAGCCCACCCCTGTGCTGTATACACAGGCTGTTCTCACATACCTTACAACGAGTAACATAGCATAATATTACTAATAATATTACTAATAATGCATGTATGCAAGCATTATTATGCAAAAGGCGCACACAGTTTTTTTATTACAGCTGAAAAGCACATAATCGGAGACAGACAGCTTCACGTCTCTGTCTGCATTCTGAGAAGATGCGTCCCGCTGAATTTAGTCTCGCGTTCGCCGCCCCCGCTGCCTTTTCCGGCTGACCCCGTTCCTTTAACGAGGCCCGGTCGTGCCGGGCGCCCCGCCCCCCGCCCCCACTCCCCGCCGCTCACCTGCAGCCACAGCTTGTTATTCACCGCCTCCCGGCCCGTGGCGATGCACTGGAAGGTGGCGTTCTGCCCGGCGTTGACTTCCACGTCGCCCAGCCGCAGGAAGTGAGGCGATTTATCTACGGGGAGAAAAACAATTACACCTCTCGTAAATTTAATGCGCGGGAGGGGATCGATGCAGCCCCGCAGTTTCGCTCCCTGTTCCCGGTGTCAGCCGCCAATTCCCGCCGACTGTTCTCCGGCTCATTTGTCTGATAAAAGTTGCCCTGCGACGACTCTTTGGCGAGAGGGGGGGGGGAAGCACAAGGTAGACACTGAGAAGCGCGCTCATTTGTGTGAAGGGCTTGGATGAATGGACATCCCAGGCCTGGACACCGCTATGTGTAAAAGATAACTGCGGTGCTGTCGCGTGTCCAGGTAATGCAGGATGACAGGGGGAGAGAAAAAAAAAACCCAGAAAATGGAATTTAACAGGTAGCTTTCAAATTTAAATGAAAACCGTCCAACAGGCCAGAAATATCCACTGCAATGGACCTCAGACCGGAAAAACAAGCTGGACATCTTCAGAATGCATTCGGTGACGAACGAAAACAACCTGCCTCACCAAATTGACATTACCATATTGAGGGAGAAAATAATCTCGAAGAAAGCGTGTTAACAAGCAGTTTTGGTTAACTCAATTATTTTTGATGATTTGGCTGAGATGTCTAACAGCTGTGCAGTTGCAAGCTGGAGTACAGCCAGATGTATCTGGGTGCGCAAAACTATGGGAAACAAGCTGTGGAAGGTTCAACCGAATGAGAACGGAATGAGACCGGGCAATCTTTTTTTTTGCCCGATTGTTGTGCAAAAAAGCGAGTGAGTCGAACCGAAGTTGACATCTTTATTCATTTGACTTCAAGCTAACTGACACAGATGTCATTTTTATTTCCAATTCTAACAAAAACAAAACTCACTTCAATGACATTAAAACGCTTAGTTACATTTGTTCTACAGTTGCCCTGTTCTTAATTTACACAGGGAGACACCCAGCTTTCATTCTGCGGTAGCAAATATTTTCATTTGAAAATAAATCATTTAACTTCAATTATCCATCCCTTTCATATCGACTTTGAGGAAAGACTCTGCCTGTAGACGTTCTCTTTTAATTAGTGTTTTTGACTGAATGTGTATTTAATTATGTTCTTTAATCCTGCAGCTAATACAACCCCTCCCAAGGACAAATGTGCTTGTATACTCTTGTGGAAAAACTGATTATGTGCATTTTATGCACCTGGATATGCATGATAATAGAAACGGAAATTGTGTTACCGAACTCAGATGCATGGTCTTAAAAACAAAAAAAGAAGATGCAAGAGAAGGGGGGAAATGAAAAAATATATAACTATGAATAATTTAGGCATGATCATTGGCTAGAGAAAAAAAAAATCAAGACTTGATACAACATGACTATTACTAGAATAAACATTCAGATACGTGCTGGGTTGGTTTTGCACCCTGAGAGTGCTGCCAAGACAACAATACAATTAATGAGACAGGTCATTGAGAGAGGTGTTGAGGTGCGGATGCATTTCACTGAGAGCTGATGGGTCTTGGGACTGGGAACTCTCATACTTAAGAGGCAACGGACTCAAGAGACAGTAATAGATGAGGCTTGAGACGGAGGTTGATAATCCAGGTTCAATGAAAAACGCGGAGAAGTCAGAGGATCTTAAATCAAAAATCACAATCATTTGAACCTTAAAATGAGGCAGGAGCCATGCGGAGCTCATCTAGCCATGCCTGCGGAGGCTCAGTATTTTCCTGTAAACACCCCACTCAGCAAATACATCATTTCACCAACATTAGGTGAGACCCTCAGCTTTTCACAAGACGCCATGTTTTTTGTGAAGCTCTACCAAACCCCGACATGCAGTGTAAGAATTTTCGCCACTGACGTTCGGCGACCTCCAAAACACTCCGTGTTCAGTTTGTTATTAGGGCATAAAATTAATTTCAGATGCGAGGAGAGGGGAATAATCACTGTTGTTAAACACATCAGGAATTACCCTTTGGAGCGAATGCATTTGCAGATTAGCCCGTAATTAGCTCGAGTTCCAGTATCAGTTCCAGAACACACCCACTTTCCCCGCCCACTGAGGGTAGCGTTGCGACGTAGCGCTCGCTGCGTTTCCCTCAGTGTGACCGTTGTCATTATAAATGAATGCCACCAGCATAGAGGAGAGAACATGGCTCTGCGCAGTGGGTCCCACCCGTTGTCAATGTGCACGAGATCCCTTAACCAGCGATTTTCATCCACCCTTTATAATTAACTGTCACAACTAATCATGACATTCAGTGCTATAAAGCTTTATTACGTTGTTGAAAGGGATTACAGTCCTAGTTAAGAGCCCTCTTCACTGTGGTGAAAATCCCTACTCCCCTGCGGGTTACCTCTGTTAATTGGAATATCTTTTCCTCATTTCAGCTAATCCCTTTAGATTCCTTGGCATTTGCTGTTGTCCTCAAGAAATATTAATGTTTACAATTTGTATGTGTTCATTTCAGTCCTGCAGTGCGGGCAAAGGCACACACAGTTTATTTATAAGCAGATATTCCCGCAAGATCATTATCAATGACAAATACACAATTTTGAAGTATTTATTAGGCCCTGTGTGTACACTAAGGCCAGTTTATTAGTGTAAGTCAATACATATAACTTGGAAACGGATGGAAAGGACAGGAAAATCCTTTTCAATGAACATGAATTGATATTCATAAATGAACATACTTGACTCAACATTTCTTTGCAGTATTATTTGTGCCAAAATGTTCTTTTATTATTATTATTATTATTATTATTATTATTATATCTCTGGCAAATCCCCATCACTCAAAAAAGGCTTTAATACATGATGTAGGCACTGAACTACTTGTATGCTTCATTCAAATTCTACACAGTCATATTTTATTGATTTATCTAAAATTCAAACACAAACATCCCACTACACTGCTAAATGGAAAACTAGTACTTGAAATCAAAGTGAAACAGTGGTGCATAATGAATACAAGGATGAAAAATTAATTAACTTTTTCAACCAAAATCAAATATGCCACAGTACAGTGAAAAACACAGATGACTGAAAATCAATGTGACCTCATAAAATTAGTTCTAGAAATTTACCATACAGCAAGAGATGCCATTTAACTTATAGCAGAAGTGTAAACAACAACAAAAAACACTTGTGGAGGTTTTATGTGCATGTTTATAATTGGTTGCGGAAAAATAAATAAATTAATTAATATTTACATTGGAAAACCTAAATACATTATCATCATTTAAATGAATAATATCCCAAGGCATTACTAATTATTTTTCTACAAGCTTGTATCATTTCCTACACTCGGGAGCTGTCTTTGGAAAATTAGAATAATGAGAGCAAAAACATAACTCGCTGCTGCTCCTCTCAGAAAACATCAGAAGCTTAAATTATTCATAGATTAAGCTTGATCATTTTTTCAGGCGCACACTTTCCAAGATAAAGGTTAAGTGCCGGCTAATCCTGAAGTGGGCGAGCATTAGCCATTACGAGGCTCTGACATTACAGAGCGAGTTGCAGGATCATTCATTTATCCGTCCATCTACCATCAGCTCTACCCATCCATCAGTCCGTCCATCCACTGTATCTATCCATCAATACAGAACATCTGTTGATCCATCTACCTTTCCGCCCATCTGTGTAGCCATCTATTATCTGTCCATTCTATCTACTGTGCATTCTATCTGGCTGTCTGCTTATCGGCCTGTCCATTTTGACAGTGGATACTTCGATCCCATATGGTCTTCTACTGCAGACACTGGCACTGTGCCAAACTGGACGCACACCTTCTAAACACTTGACCAGTTTGTGTAACATTGTCCTGATGTTGTTAAGAGGGCACTCTAGTGGGAAGAAGCTAAGCTTGGAATTAATAAGACAGGAAAAAAAATCCATCTTTTGGTCCATGGTTGGTCGACTTATGTTCACCACTTTGACCGCCTTGACCGAGTGCAAGCTATTGACCATTTACAAATTGAACGTGATACTGCCTCATATGCATGCTGTGAAATGCTATGAAAAATGCTTCACAGAAACAGAAAATAGTAAACAAGAGAATCAATGTGCGTATTTGAGTCTGACTGCGAAACTGTCTGGTTTCTAGCAACAAAAGAAATCACGCCAAAAATCATTTTCCTTTGCTTGGGGCCGACACATTTTTGAAGGACAATGTTTGAAACTGGCACAGTGATAAGTATGGCCTACAACACCACAAACTTGCAGTTACATTGGCTTGTAGTGATATTCATTTCATATAAAAATCTGAATCTGAGACCAGCAACATTCCATGTGAATGGGATTATGGAATCATGTATGATTCACTAATATGTTAATTACCTAATATTATGGAAGCAGCTAACTGAACATTCAAAAAGCATTGATATTATTGTATTATTGTCAGAACATCTGGAAAATGATGATGTTTACAATGTGACATAATAGTGAACACCAATTCATTTTTTAAATATTTCATTGCCAATCAACTGCACACAGCCAGATCTAACTTTGGAAATCTTTCTCTACTTCCCTGCCAAATTTTGTTTATAGCAACCATTTAATAGAGAACAGAAGAATAATAACAATAACAAAACCAACAAAAATAGGGTTGCAGCACTGAGGGTGTTTTTTGGACCAAGATGCTTTGGTGCTTAAAATATTTTTTTAAAATATTTTTCTATCCAAAATATTTTCTATCCAATTTGGAATGCCTGATCAGTCGGAGTCCACTGCCGCCGCAACAAAATCGGCATGGAGGACTAGACCGTGCATTCTCCAAAACGTGTGAAGTCCACCAACAGCCTCCCCACACTGCAAGCCAATAGCTGAGTCGCCTTGGGCGCCTCTAGTGGTGCCACAGGGAATTGCAGACAGTTTGTTAATTATGCATGACCCCTTTGTGATTCCTGGTTCAATGCATGAACGGTTGCACTGTACATAAGGGTGTTAACCAGATGCAGGCCAACTGAGTAGTCCAATTGTTGGGTCATTCATTCGACATCACAAGACGTTCCCTCACCCTCAATAAATCTCTCTGCCTGATATTATTTGTGATAAAAACGCAAGGATGCGGCAAGGAACATGGCGCAGTCCATAGTGTGGCGGACTCTCAAGCTGTACTCAACCCCCCCAGCATATCCGGGGATTCAGTACTTCGGCAAGGCACCCTCAGAACTGTTCTCCCTTCTCTATTCATCTCCCTCAACAAAAAAATAAATAAATAAATAAATAATTCAAAAGAAGGTCTCTTCAGTGTTCGCTTAAAAAAGAACAAGAATATAAGGATACAGAAGGTACAGCTTGTTGACAGTGTTGCAGACTGTATATATGTGCATTTGCTGGGGGGGGTGCATCAAATGTACCAGTAAAACTGAGTGCATACAAACTGAGCACCAGGACACACTAAGCATCAGTCTTCAGGTCTTGGCTACGTGCAAGACGATACCGGGGGGCAAATGTGCCGCTTGAGACGCAACCATTGTTTGCCATCCCTTCTGAACGAGAGCAGGTCATGATCTTACTCATCTCCTGCTGACTCATCTGTATTTGTGTAGCTCACCCCGGGCCACCAACCCCGAGACAAGGAAGAGAGATGAAGAAGAAGAAAAAAAAAAACCCTCTCAGGGCTATAATTACTTACCACACGGATAACTCAAGACCTGGATGTCATCAATCGCAATGAAACCAGTCTTCCCACCGGAGACCTCTGCTTCGAATATGACCTGTCAAATTGAAAGGAACCGGAATGTTTACAACACTCATTTGCACAAAATTTCCCCAGATCGATCTCCATTGCTGCGCCACTGCGTTCAGCAGGCTGGCAGGTTGGGGCAGGCACTACATTCGTTTTGCACGTTCTGTGTCTCCGCGTATCATGGTGCCTCGGGACGTGACTGTAAATTGAAATCGAAATGATATTTTAGAAATGGAAAGTGCAACAGAGTATAAATAAATAAATACCTCTCAATATAAATCAATATGAGACTCCATTAAATGTATAGCTAAATGTTACCTTGAAGAAAGTGCATTGCCGATTTGTGAATTGGACTGCCGACAGGAATACCAAGAGAAAACGTTTTTTAAAAAGCAATTTAAAAAAAGAGAGGGAACCTTACTAATTAGGGTCATTACAAATGGTACTCCACAAAATAAATAATGAAAGTGGGGAAAAATCTGCCAATTTACATACAAAAGGTGAGTTATTTAAAATTTGTTGTCCTTTGATCTTACAAAAAAGGTTTTTGACAAGGCGCGCACACGCAGCCTATTTTCTTCACCAAAAAATTCCTGTCATTTCGCTTTCTTCGTTTCCCCGTGTCACTATCAAAGAGAAAAACGAGGAAGAGAAGAACAGAAAATTCCATTGCCGCAGTCACTTTGGCTTCTTGTTTCAGTTCAGTAAAGTACACAACACCTTCTCCGTGATACATGGCTGCAGATAACCAGTCACCCTGTGCTTAAATTGCTTAAATTGCTTAAATGGCTCCTCTAATGTGAGAGACCATTCCGATGCTCTGCGTTCAGGAGAGCACTGAACGAAGCCTGAGCAGTCCCAGGTACCCGCGTGACAAATGACAATATTCAGCCACAAGCTGCAGGGACGAGAGTGGAGAGGATCCTAAACCAAGACCATATTCATATTGGTTTTTCACATGCCATTATCTGAAATGCTGAAGGGGGCAAATTCACGGTAATTAGATCCCCTGGAATGGCACCGCCGAACTATTAATCAAACGACGGACTACAGAGCGGGGACGAGGAGCAATGCAGAGCCAATACCGAAGACCAGCAAATGGCTCCCTGCCCGCAACCTAAGGAGAATGAGTCATCGTACCACCGCGAACGTTTAGGGGCGAGACCGAGCGAGCAAGGACGGTCAACTTTAACCGCCCGAAACACGGTAAAAATGGATTACAGAGAGAACCCAAAATCCAATTGCAAGAGCAAAAGGTCACTCTATATGCTGCACCATTTTTTGTGATTGTACCAGTACCTGATTTTCTCTACAGCAAATCTGCAAAAATAGGGTGCATTTCTGCCACTTCCAAAATTCATGGTCCCCATTGAAAGTTAGGATCTGAGAATTGGTCGTGTGAATGGCGCTCCTCTGGAGCACTTTAAATTCTTAAGTATGACCTGGCAGAACAATCATTCATCGAAGGGCGAGGACCTGTGATGTCATCGGTGTAGTGAAAGTCTCAGGCTAATTTTTATGAACACCATAATGGTTCATGAACTTCTATTACAGGTTTCCAGCCAGCCTTCCATGGTAAAGTATTCTAAACCTGTCGAGCAGGTTTATGAATTTCTTTTCTTTTTTTTTTTTTGAAACTCTCGTTCAAAATCTTGTTCACACTAAAAAGGAAAGTGGGTGAAACTGAAACACTTTAACACAGTTATCAGTCCTGCAAAATGGCTTCGGCCTGATCCAAAGAGGCGAGAGGCAGCTGTCCATTCTCTCATCTGTAATAGGGCTGTCAAAGGCAGAATTGAGCAGGGAGTGCGCTTCATGCTAATTAAAGCAATTGCAGGTTTTTATCTGCTGGACAGGACTCCCCATGCAATCAGCAGATTGTTCCTCTGCCTTCAGTAATGTTCAGTTTTCACCCTTCAGTGTACACAGTGTGAGCTTTTTTTTTTGCGGGTAAGTCTACTTCAAGGTAGCATGAACACCATGCTAACAGTGCCCCACTCCCCCCCATTAGGGGAATACCTTAAAGAATGGAGCGTGTATGTGTGTGTTTGTTCATTGCTGATGAAAGGTGCAAGTGGTGTATTTACATGGGGATATATAAATATTGGGATGTCCACGAGGATCTGAGACATGCCATTAGAGACCCTTTATATTGCAGATATAACAGTATTCAACACACACCCAGATAATCTGCTATTTACACAAACCTGCGCAAAAGGCACACACACGATTCACCATATGCACATCATCGCCTTAAAAACACAGGCCCTCAATTTGAGAATGCTTGAAAATAATTCTGGGACAAAAAAATATAAAAATAAACAAACAAAAAAAGGAACCTTGATGGTCTACGTTCATTTACTTTGGATGTTGTTCTAACCAGGTCACTGGCATTATAAACTCACTTTATGGACAGAAAGCCACTTTAATCAGCCTTTTTCCATCCGCAGAATTTCTTACGGGGTTGTTGATAATACTTTCAGCCGAGTTGCACACTGCTTAAAGCGGTCGCCCTCATTAATGCATTTGGCATTTATGAAGCAAATCTTAAGCCAGCTCTTCTTGCATAATAAAGATTATGAAAGAAATCTTTGGGGAAAGCCATGCCACTGCGCGCAGTCACAGAGTGCTATGCATGATCCTCCCTCCCCAATCTAATCTTATTTCTCGTCCAATAATGGATGAGAATAAGACAATGAAAACAGATTCCGAATTCCGCAGGGAGAGCAGCATACATTTGCAGCATGTTACAGGCATGTTTCGCATTTCCCAATGCCGTGGGTCTGTTTAAAATAGACTGTCCACACGCACATGCAAATGGAAAGGTCAATACTGCATGCCCGTCAGATTCAGAAGGGAACATTAACCGATCAGTGAAATGGGGAAAAAAAAGAAACATTTTTGCAAAGTAGCTATCTCCCGACAACAGATAGTAATTTTCTTTCCTGTTAGCCAAGGGCAGAGGGTTGCTGTCATCAAAAATTGTAAAAACAAGTTTAGAAAAAAATAAATAAAAAATCTGTCAGGTGTGACAACCTGTTCTGGAGCAATTATCTTAACTGCGGTGCGGCAGACAGGATGCCCTAATGTCATCCAGAAGAGCAGACTTAGCACGGGTGAACTTTCCAAAGAACATCAGTCACGACAGCTTTTTAAGTCTGCATCAAAATAAACCAGCTTTTTTTTCCCAGCAAATAGAAAATACTGTGAGATATGTTCGCAACAGAGGATTAGAGGATAAAATGAATAAAATGTTCAAACAATTTATACGCTTGCATTGTGCTTTAATTTAGATTGGAGCTTATCTAAGCAAAAATATGCATTTCTGCATTCTTTAATGACAACTTAAATATATGTGGTATTTCCAACTACGCATTCTGTGAGCAAGTGTGTCTTGTTTATCCAATTTATCACCGCTAATGTATACTAGAAGTACAGGTGACAGACCAAACGTGCTTTCAAGCAAATTACACTTTAATCCAATGCAGCAAGTACATGTAAGAAGATTTTTTATTTTTAAAAAAGGCTTCCATGTTATGAATAATTATAGCCAAGAACTATGTCCCAGAAATGTATACATCATGTCCTCATTGCAACACAAGCAACACCAACCACAAAACATTAGCCAAAGTAAAAAATCTTCAAGATTAACTGCATTCAAACAGATTAGCAGTCACCTTGAGCATAGAGAGCAAAAAAAATACAAACTAAGTTCTGCAGCTGAGAGGGTTAAAGAGGGACTGGGAGAGCAGGTTTCCAGTCTGAGGTGTCCCATGGGGCTGAGTCAGGACATAGTGGCAGGGAGGGGCTGCAGCTGCACAATATAGTTAAACTGTACAAGAGGTTTTTTGGGGGGGAGAGTGGGCGGGGGGACCGAAGCACCTGGTTGGTCACACAGATGATCCAGCTGGTTTGTTATAACCATGTGGATGTGGGAGGGGCGGAGCAGCACTTTAGAGGCAGAATCATATAAAACACATTTCGGCAGTTAGCAGATGCAGATGCAGTTATCCAGAGTGTCATGGACAAATTTTAATCTACAATACGTTAATATGGTGGGAAATTGAAGCAATTCAGGTTAAGAACCTTTCTCAAAGTCATCACCACAGCTTGGAACTGAATCCGCAAGCTTAACGTTCCACCTGTATGAGCGCTGGGCCACGAAAATGTTTCAGAGTTGTGCGTGTGCCAGAAAAATTGCACAGCAGACCAAACGTCAAACTTTGACACTATTCCTACTGGGGCCATAATGCATTATTGCACGCTCGACGCACGATGAACAAACGTCCATTTACACTTGCGCTTCTCATTTTCCATTTCTCTGCCGTAATATCCCCGAAGCGCAGGCCCGCGCATGCAGTTCATTACAGCCCTCGGAAAGCCCAATCCGCCCGACACGCAAACGCAATTAGCGAGCGAGCCCCGGTTCAAAGTTGCGTGTTTCCATTAAAGCTCAGCGAGAAGACGCGCCCTGGGAGAGAAACCCAGAGGAGCCGAGCGGCCGAAGAGTTGCCGTAGCGCCGCAGGCCCGACTCCGCCCGCCGTTCGGCTTTCCGCGGCCCCCTCCTCGTTTCGCTCGTTGTAGCGCCGGCAGTCGGGCGGTGTCTGCGTTTACAACCCCTCGCTCGCATTTACACCCTGGATAACAACCACAGCGCTCACTATACACACACAGTCAGAAAAAAAATAAGATTTGAAACAAGAGTTAGAAACGAAATTAAAACAAATGTAGTGAGGTAAACGGCTTTTGTTACCCGGCGGCTATGCTAAGGTATCATTCGTTGTTTTACGGCCGAAGTGCGTAACCGCGATGTTTTTCTTTAAGAAAGATGCGCCGTTTTTTTCCCGTTTCCATTCAAAGGCAAAGGCTCTCTCTCTCTCTCTCACTTTAAAAGGGAACTATTAGCGACCGGTATATTCTGGCCTCGACTCCCAACGATCCCTTTGCTGGCGCGGGCGTACACATAGCATCCCTCTCAGTTTGAGAGTAATCTCTCAGCTTTGAGCGATCAATTTCAATCTATCATTTCACCCCGCCGCTCGGCGGCGGAGGAGCAATCTCCATAAGCGGCCATTAAGCCGTACTTTACTTTAATGCCAGAGAGAGCCTGACAATAATGAAGTAAGGAGCCCCTGAAAAAATAAAAAAACATGTTTTTGAGGCACAAAAGTGATACTCTACCTTATTAACATTGATTGTTTCCTCATTCAGATCAATGGAGGCCCACCGAGTTACAGTGGCCGCGCTCCGACAGATCAAGTCTGAAGCTTGATGAGCGGGTGTGGAGTGGAGAGACTGAAGCACTCAGTCAACAAAATTGGAACTGAAAGCAAAAAAAAAAAAACTGACTAAACGAATGGTCTCTATATACAGGGGGGAGTGGTGTGGGGGGGGCTGGAGGGGAAAATAAAGACATCCGTATCCCCAGAAAATTTCACACAAATTGACTATATGTGCATACAAATAAAACGGTTCCTTCTTACAAGTGTAAACCAAAACATCTCAACATCTGTTCAAGTACATTACGTTGGTTGGTAACTCAAGAACAGCAATAACTAGATCATTATCATCCAATTGCTTTAAACCTGCTGATTATGTCCTAGTCACCTGTACTCAGTGTTAGCAGCTCCCAGCACTGAAGAGAGTCACTGGGTGTGAGTTCATATGGTCACGTAGCACATTCAAATCAGCAGGGGCAGAAAGCCTGGACTCAGTAAAAGCAGTGGCTGCTTGACTGGAATAAGAATACATAGCTACGGAATCACACTGCCACAGCAACCTAAAACGGCATGTGATGCCTCTTGAGTTTACACATCTGGCCAGCTTTTTTCCCTTTTTTTCTTTCTTGGAAAAAAGGAAGAATTCAGAGAAAGCGTTGCCATTCCTCAGAACAACGGAACACAAAGGTCAGATTCGCACAATGGCGCGAATGGACGCGGCTAATCAAGCCCTGAATGGCTGATTTGCTCCCGGTCTAATCTTCATCGGCCATCCATACATTACGGGGGCTTCTCAGGAAGCGGGCTGCAAATGGCAAACGCAGAAAGCAGCGCTAACGAGGAAGGAACTTCAGTGTGGAGCAGCCGGCAGTAATGACAGGAGGTGGAACGACCTTGACAGGGATGCCAGATTCCAGCCTTCAGCCTTCGATTCCTCCCCCCCGAAACTCCCCCACGGTGACACTGTGACTCATGTGCAGTGGGTCCAGTAACCTCCCACGTGCTCCTCACATGTCACTTATTCACACTGCAGCAACGTTCCCATTAAATTATGCCTTCTTCCAGAAGATAGACAAACATTCCATATTCCGGGCGTTATTGGTTAAATGCCACAGTTGGATAAATCCCAGGGACACACAAGTGTGTTTAGCGGATGTACGGGGGCCAAAAAATAAAAACGCACAGGAAACGTGTGAGAAGGAATAGGCCTAAAGCCCCCATTTTGGAAAAAGATTTCTCCCGTTCTGGAAATGACAGACTTATGAGCCTCTGCTGCTCTGAGAGTCCCTGTCACGGTGATTCAAATCTCAATTTTTATTTTCTAAAAACTGCACCAAAGAAACTTTCCTGAAAGACCTTCCAAGTAAGTAACTGCTTTTGGGCAGAGAAGTATGACACGTATATAAGATGAGACAGCAATTTAATAACATCCAAACACGTCTGTCACATTGTTAAACCACAGAAGCAGGAGAATGAGAAAAATAAATTGACCAGTCCATACTATGATAAACCCTCAGCTGAGTTGAAAATTCACCATGACGGTTGTTATTAAAAGAAAATAAAACCCACAGATTAAAAATTTTATATTCATGACTTAAAATAAAATGAGCAATCAGGTAAAAAAAAAATTTCTTTATAAAAGTGGTATGACATTCAATAACACTTGATATTCAATAGGCACATGAAAGTGAACAATCTCATTCCAAACACGCTAATCGTGCTTTTTGACATTTAATCGGAACCGTGTCCTGGTAATTTTCATGTACCGGGGTACATTCTCTGTGCATTCTGTGAAAACGGCAGCAGAAAATACAATTTGTGCAAGGCAATGAGGTATCGGGCGACTAATTACAGATAGAACAGAATGTTGGAATATCCTGGTACTCCACTCATTATTGCTCCAGTTATTAATATAATTCCCAAAACTGCTTTGGCTGTCATTTCAGACAGACGAGAACCAGCGGGGGGAAGCAACTTGAAAACATATGAACGAGAAAATTGGCGAGGAGGGAGGTGGGACGCACGAGGACCTCAGTCTGAAATGGCCAACATGCTGGCACTGGCCCGTTCTGTTTATTACTTTTCCCCACTGAAATCACGGATGAGCAGGTATTAATTATAGAGCGCTCCCTCCCAAATGATACTAAATCCCCAATGTGTTTAGTCTTATTTACCACCTATTGTGTTTAAACTTGCCTTCCGCTCAGAAGGGAGTCCATGTCACATCTGTATTACGGGATGCGTGTGGATAGGTTGTTTCCGTTCAAAATCACATTTCATTTTTATTTTATTTTTTATTTGGGAGACGAGGACTGCGGAGGGCTGGAAATGTCATCCAGCAGGGGGGCGGGGGGGGGGGGGGTTCAGGAAATGTGACCAAGCTGTGATCTCCGGCTGCCCAGCCCCAAAGAGGCCGCCGTTGTCACTTCCATTAAAAACAAATTTATTGGTTTAATGCTCAGGGAACGGCCAGACAGCAATTCAAGTCTCAAAAATGAGATGTTCTTTGGAGACAAGTCCTAGTCCAGAAGTCTCCACGTCTTTATGATTTTTTCCCCCATAAATTTTACGGACCTCAAGCTCTGAAGCACAAATGTAACACAAGCTTTCATTTATGCCCTTCGTATACGCGACCGTATGTGTCAGTACTACCACAAAAAGCAAAAACAAAGAGATGCCCGATGGTTCATCCTGTCAAGAAACTGCTCTAACGTGTGCTTGGGGCCCCATGGTCTGGTATGCAATCCGGACCTTGCTAGTGCACACAGGGGTCGACAGCCACACAAGGTGCATGCTTTTCTATATGCTCCAGAATCAGTAATGGGAGTGGCTACAAAGAGCAACGAGCAGTTACGAATGTGACTGGCCATTCCAAGCAATGAAAGCAACCTTTTACACATTTAGCAGTGCACATTTATGAAATTATATGGTGGTTTGGAGGACCGCTAGGTCAACCAACACAATTCAATTCATGCTCAGTTCACACCGATGTGCACCTTCCCTAGCACCTCATTCTTTGCCTTCAGGGCCACTTGATAACATATGGAACTGTATCAGTTCATTCATTATGACGTTTGCATTAATTACCTGTGTATCTTCATACAAGCAATTAGACGAGCGACAAGCTTACTGACAAAATTGCCCAGAAATGTTTAGCATGAGCAGAGCCAGGGATGGTCTACTGAAGTCAACGAGTGCAGAGCAAGTAGCCATCAGCGAAGCGATGCTCAGGTGCGGAACAGGGAATAGGGAATAGGGCACTTTCCATTGGTCTTCAAAAGGATTTAGAAAAGGACGGACAACAAACAATTGCAAACTCAATCTTTCCATCACAGTCAAGTCAGAAATCACACGGCGGTTTCCCTCCTTTCTCGCCTCCCTCGCCCAGTGTGCAGATTGCCGCGCAGGATTATTTGCTCGTGTCAAGGAGAGAGTGCGGCTCTCTCGCTGCAATTTCCTCCCGCGCGACCGCCATTACGCCACGGCTATTAGACTTTCCAAAATACAAACCTGTCATGTTCTTTAGGAGAAAGCCGGTAGCGAGAACGTCCACAAAAATGAGAATATATCCTTAATATTGTCCTGTGCAAGGACAAAACCCACATACACACACACACACGCCAATATACTGTGGGACTACAGAGTTAATGGACAATCTTTAGATCTAGGTGGCATACCTACCAATTAAAAATCAGCCGCTTAAAATTCACAAACACACAGATATGACTCGGGTTGATCCCAAGTACTGAATCATTCACACCTGCCAATTAGTCACATAACAGTCCAAGGCTTGTATTAATGATACAGTGAAAAGCACCAGAATGCAAATGAAATCATACAAGCATCGCTTGGCATGAAAAGAGGGGCAGATTTCGAGAAATGAATCCACAGTCTCCTGGGGAAGATTCCTACAAAAAAAAAAAAACCTGAGGAAAGATATTTGGCCGCTCGGAGAATTGATATTCAAAGTTTTCCGGCATGGAAGCTGGTCCAAAATCGGCTGCTGTCATGGTTTCGACTTTTCAGCCCTCAAGACGCATCACAAATGCTCCGAATGAATTTTCAGTCAGCCATAGCCTACATATCAAAACTCAAGCTGCAAGCTGGGTCTGTTTTCAGGCACGCACAAAACACTACAATTCTATACAATGCAGAACAAAACCCTTTTCCATTTTATTGATTTCTGTATGCATTAAGTAGATCCTGAAGATAAGAGCAAGATATAACTATTATTCTTTACAGCCCCACAAAAGAGACTGCTTGCAGATTTTTGGTTGTCCCATCTAACTGAACCATTGAAAGTCTGTACTTTTCAGTAGCTGGGGGAGTAAGGGAGATTACCATCAAGTTGGTTTGGGAAAGCTTTGACTGACAAGCACCTCAAATGGTCCCAGTGGTAGGGGTGAATGGTCACAGTGCGCTGGCCACTGCTGGAGAGTCTCAGTCATGACCAATAAATCAACTGCCAATATCCAGGAACACAGTGTCCATGCTAACGGACTCTCACAGGGCTGTTCCTTCCTGTCCACTGCTGCCAAGCCTGGCTTGGACCGAATAACCCTTATGAAGCAGTCACTGTGCAGTCAATCTGTCGGTACATCTTATAGCAGAGATTTCCAATTGTTTAATCAATCTTGTGATTTCACTTTCTAAAGGCTATGTTTGGATTTTTATTAATAGAACTTTCATGCCATTTCATTTATTTATTTAATTTTGATTAGATTTTTTATATGTGACACTTTGCTAAGCAGGTTAGGAGAAGCATTTCCCACCGCTTGTTCAAGATGGTGTTCAAGACCCAAGCGTGCATTATGACCGACTTGTTCCTGGCATGTCTAGACCACAAACCTGGAGCTCTTACTTTATCATCCCCATATCTAGTAAAAGAGAAGGAAGGACAGACAGTTCTTCAAAGCCCTGACAACCGCCTTTGGTTAACAACCACATAAACTTGACAGGGCAGAACCAGCCTTCCAGTTTTCCCCCCCACAGAGGACATGAGAGCTGGTCACTCCGGTGCATTGCTTATGAAATACTGACAGTCAGTTCCAATACCTAGCAGTAACTTGACTCAAGCATGAAGTGAACTGTATGGCAGACAGAGATGCCAGAATTCAAAAGTTTGTTTACCACTGTTTACCACAGACAAAAAAAGCCTTTCCTTTCTTTTTCAATAATGGCTGCATTCATTCTTTTCTTCTGGGTTGTAATTTTAGAAGGGCAATAAATAATTATTTTATCATGACATTTATTTTCATAGCTTTTTTCCACACAATAAGTCTTATGAGTTAATGGTACAACGCAAAGGTTCTCTTTTGTCCAAGGCAGTTATCATCCCTAAAAGGAATAAATAAAATCTCAACAATAAATTAAGTGACCCCTCTGACATTTAGAAAATGCCTTTGCGTATTCATGCGAGATAAACCACAATCATTATGACATTTTGGGTACTTAAATACTATAAATGAATAAACATATATTTGCATAGTATCAGTTCATTACCTGCGCCTACAATATTCTCATCTGCATAATTACCTTTATACCTACTATTATTTATGGGTTAATGACCTTTCTTGTCATGCAGTGGCTAATTTGTGAATATAATTGTGGACGAAAAAATAAATAAATAAATAATTCCATGGTTGGGACCATTGTGTGGGACCACGCAGTTTATAATACTATAATATATAATATAATATAATAATGAAACGCTGTGACGTATTTGAGCAAATGCAGTACCATTCAGTAGTTCACAATGCTAAAAATTAAACTTCAGAGTCATGTTGGTGTTACAAACAGGAGATCCGCAAAATGCGGAGACGCCAGCGAGCTCACCTGGTACTCATTGGGCCAGAAGGTGCTGACAGCCAGCTCCGCCCGAAGCCACTCCTTCCCCGTGTAGCTGGTCACATTCCAGATGGGATTGGCCAGTGGACCTTTGTTGACCTTCACTAAAACGTTGAGCGTGCCAGGGCTGGAGCCATCTTGGGTATACAACAGGTAGCTGAAGTCAATGCAGTGCGTGTCATTTTCTTTCATTACAGGCAGTTGAATGCGTGCCTTTTCCCCGGCATCGTGCTGAGAGGAATCCACCATCATATAGGACCCTGAGAGAATAAAGGACAGGAGCTGTTAGAATGATTGTTTTTTTTTTGAAAAAGGAAGGCAAGAAATGTCTTTTACCAACAAGAAGCTGGCAGAGTGTGTTGTTGTACAGCATTTGTCCTTTACTTACGTCACTTGAAAATAGCCAATCAAAAGCATTATAGTAGTCGCCAAGCACACACAGGCTTGAAACAACAGAAACATCCAGAACTTCCAATCACAATATACAGTAATGGTATCGGTTCTGACGTTCCAATTTCACATGGCAGCTATCACTAGTTTCATATTTAATATATGAATAAACTATGATGTACACTGAGTGAGTTTTAACTCTTTAACTGAGAGCTTAGTGAAACAACAGAGCTTCTTTTCACATTCAAATTTAACATAATTATTTGCGCAATTAGAACTACATCCATAACTACATTTGGATGTGAAAAGAAGCTCAAACGCTTGTTTGAACGGCCAGTTAAAGGGCAAGGCACAAGAAAATGAATGTCAGCTCCAAAGTGCAGTCCCTAGTTTCCATGCCACTCTACAGTTGATTCGCTTCCTTTGTTACTCAAAATATTCTGCCCTTTTTAGTGCATAGATCCAAGAAATCAACATTATGAGGTCTGATGTGCGAGCTATTGAACACAAACTGTCCGAGTAAACTGCATCAATTACCATAATTGTTTTTAGATAATGTGGGGGAAATTCGCATTCCTCGGGCCCATAAGTCAGGCCTGAAGCAGAACATCAGGCACGGTCATAGACAGATTTTATGACCATTTGTCACGATGACAGTTCGTCTGTTCAACGCATTCAATTTTTGCGACTACAGTCAGGGAATGTGTAAAGTCAGTTCTGAAGTGTGCATCCATTTAACTACAGCGACTATGCTTCTGACCTGTATAAATAAAAAAATGTAAAAAAAATGTAAAAAAAGACCGAAGGCCATCATTGCATATGGCTGAGCGGAAAATGAAAAAAAATTTTAACTCACTTTTGGGTAACCACTTTAGGTGCATTGTCTGGGCGAATATTTGCTGATATAATAATGAATGCATATTTGAAGTCTGCTGTCTGGGTGATTGCTTTTGTGTTTAAAAATACTACAGGCCTGGAAGGAAAAAGAGTACTTTCCTCATTTTGTTAGGTTTAATTTGCAGTGCAGCAGTACGGTTATTCCTTTTGCGCTGAAACTGAATGCATCGTTTTGGGAATACTATTTACAGTTACTCGCGATAGTGCCATGGTTTCCCACAAAGCACTGGAAAACACAAAAAAAAGGTTACACATGCAAAAGACAAGCCTTTAACAGATAAGGAACAAAAGGAGGTTCGGTCGTAGATCATTACGAAGCGCGGTTTTAAGAAAGCTTACTGAAGCTCTTCAAAAAGAAAGGCAGTCAGCATTCCCTCCCTCTCCCATCCCCCTCCCTGCCAAACTGTTCGAGGCAGTGTGTTTCTCATCAAGGTACAAAATAAACACAAGCCCCTCCGCCCCCCACCCGCACCCCAAAGGGAAAAAAAACAAGCCCTCTCGCATGCTTTACTCTTCTATGAGGGGGGAGACAATCAAACTGTCAGAGAAGAAAAACAAAAGGCACGAGTAGCAAAGCCAAAAGCTGTTGGCAATTCTATTACATATGTCTGTAAGATTATTTATTTATAATTTCCCTACTCCGCAAAGCTCAAACAAAGGACTTTAAAGTTGAACAAAATCCATATTTCCCCCCTCTCTGGAAAAGGCTTTGGACTTTGTTATGAAACTCTATTCATCCAGAAAACAAGAAATTGAAAATTATCTTTATAAAATGCCAAAGGAAAAAGAACAATATAAATCATCAAACTTCCACAGCAACAATGCAGTAGATCAAGTATGTTATTCACTTCTATTTTGTACTTTCAACTACACCAGCTTCAAACTAAAACATTTCTCATACTGCCAAATTTATCACATACCCATACACACATTAGACAATAGATATGTTCCAATACAATTACAGACACTGACAAAGTTAGTGTAGTAGCAGGAAAGGAGTAGGGAAGCTGTTCACCAGGGGGCAGCACTGGCCCTACTCACAGGTATGGCAGCAGCAGTGATTCATTGTAATCACTACGGCTGCTGCCAATTACTTAATCATTGGGCCTAATAAAGGGCCTGGTTGTCAGGCATAAAGGAGTCTATTGCATCATGGAGGAGAATCTAATCTCCTCTAAAAACCAGAGGAGATGGTCTGTGCGTCCACTGAATGAAAGAAGAAAGGAGGAGGGTTAACCAGATGCACGCAATGGACAATTAAACCACCCCCCCCCCCCCTCCCCGACCATTGGAAAGGTGCTTTCTGATGCTCTACGATGTTCTGAAGGACAGTTCAGAAGTAGCATGTGAAGGCCCCAACAAAAAACATAATTTAGCACCACTTAAATGACATTTCACTGCAAGCAAAGATGCTAGAATCCACTCAGTGTGATACTGAATGGTAGTGCACAGCCTTCCAAGAAAGAGATACATCCTGTTTGGCAACATGACTTTTAAAATCTGCATAACAAAGAGCACTTCCTCCTTAATGACCCCAGTCTTACCTCGGTAGTCCTGCCTTCATTAATTGTTGGGAAAACACCAGTCTATCAGTCCAGTTCCTCTGGGTCACTGGCCGGGACTAATGTGGATATGTGAAAACGGCCAGATGGTAATTGACAGTATCATGTTACAGTTGAATGATGTCATGCGTCCTTGAGCAGAACCTGAGCGGCTTAAGCCTTATTTTTGTTTAATATATAATTTTTGGTGTAGTCATGCCAACATGGGATATTTTGTTTCTTTTCAGAAAGACAGTGCCTCCGGTATGTATGATTCATTGGTCAGAACAAACAGTGAAATGATTGACATTAATCTTCCATGGCTCTGCAACAAAACAAAAAAATTCCTAAAGTTACCAAAAAGTATTTTTTTGAAGGACACATGAAATGAGTTCCCTCAGCTATTTATCTACAGCTAAAGCTGTTTATCTTGTTGATAAATGGACCAGTTTGATGGAGTTGCCTTTTTCTCACATTGGTCTTTTGCAGTACTAAAAGCATGATGACATAAAATTACAAACGCTTGACAAAACAGAATGATATAGCAACCTGCTGGTTCCATATTCAAACAGAGACAGTTCTTGTAGCTAGGCTTTTCTTCCTAACCACACTGGTACCAATTACAACTGTCCTTAAAAAAAACAAGCATTTTGAGGTTGAGAAAATGCCCAGTGCAGCAGTGAGGAAGGTATCATTTTGCTTCACAGTGCTAGCTTCTCAACACTACGAACCACAAAGCCCTAGATCTGCCACTGACGCATGGTATCTGATGAATCTGCTGACCAACAGAAGGCTCAAAGCAAGCCAAATTTCTGCCAGACCAGTTGTTTTCTCCCTAGCAAAGCTGAGCAGCAATCCCTTTTCAATTAACCCTTGCATCAGATTAACTACTCTGAAATATGATACTCTCAGCTGCACTATAAACCTTTATTTTGTTTCTAGATAAGCAGTCATAATCATAACCATTTCCTAACCATAGGCGAATTGCGGTCCTTGATCATTGCTTCACATCCATGGAAAACAAGGTTCTGGGAATTATAACAGATTTTCCACTGATGTAAAGTTGGAGATAAACCAGGGTCTGACAATGTATACAAGGAGGATATTGTGTCTGGACAACATTATCAACTATACAGATTAAAAACTGAAAAAATCAACGACAACAAAAAAGAAAATAAATGAACAGGCCATGCCCCAGATCAAAGCAGGAAATAAAATCCCTGCCACTTAATAACCCATAAGGTTATGGATTTTCACAACAATATTACAGATCTGGACCTACTGATGTTGATGACTGCAAGATGCAATCTAGTCTACACATTACTCATTCAAAGCATTGCTGTATCGCAGAGATTAATAACTTTCTGCACATACCATTTATGGCAATAGGTGACAAAGCAAACACACACACACACAAAGAAATCTTTGTCTGGAATGTATTTACTGTCTGCTAGATTTCCAAGTCAATGGCAGGGAGACTGGGTTCCAAAGAAACCAACAAGACTAGCCAGCAAAATTGCAGGGTTGCATAAGTCAGATGGGCTTTTACACCTCAGAGAGCTATGTTTATTTGGTGCGTCAAGTTTATTCCAACATTGTGATTTGTAATGATCTCTCATCAGGAGTTGAAACTAATTAAAGCAAGACTCAAGGCCCTGTTGGTTGAGCCCATGACAGAATGTGGAGATTGACAGAACAGCGGCCAGGCAAACCAGGAATGCAGTGACCAATATTAAAGGATAAAGCATTTTTGGGCAACTACTCCCTTCAGACATTGATTATGCAGAGAAACAAAACAACGTTGTCATGACCACAGAAATAAACCAACATAAAAAGGAAAAACGATCTTTTTAGATTATTGATAGGGTCCATCGTTTGAGTCATAACGCATCTAAAAATCGTAATTTGATTAACTACTTGGAATGAGTCAAACAATATCTAATTAAGACCAACTTTATAAATGCTATCATGTGTGTCACTGGAGCGGGACACCATTCCACAGAGATGACTCGCTGTTTGAGCTTCTTCACACAGGCCTAGAAAGTTCAAGAACACAATGATGAGTAACTACTAGAACTGAATCCAAAAAAGACACTCCCTTTTGAAACAGACTTACCATGTGATTCATACCATAAAATTTTGTTTTAGAACTCTCAGCAGACTTTTTTTTCAACATGACACACAAAATAGAAACAGCAGGTTTCGGAGAAGTCAAGATAAAGTTCCAATGAAAACATTTTCAGATAGTATTACCTCAGAAGAACAAAATGGTCTCTCTTAAATGATTTTTAATTTTATCACATCTGTTGGACTACTACTACTACCTCTGCATCCTGTTCTGAGACATAATGCCATGATGACTTCCTATCAATACAGACTGAGAACAGACTATGAAATTAGTGCAGGGATAAGAGCAATGAGTTGGCACAAGAGTTCATATACCAGCTCTGAAATCAAGATCATCAAATGTTATTCTTATTTCCTCCAGTCTGTCATGATAGTGCCTTTTCTGTCTTCACAGTTATTTGAGATTGTAATAAAGAATGTTCACTGAGCCAGAGCTTCTGAAAAATGTATCCATTTCTGTATATAAATGTATGATAAAGCTATGAGTCCTCCTCAGTATACCATGGACCAAACTGTACTTATTTTGCATAAAGAAACAAAAGAATGGATGACAGAATCAGCAGAGTCATTATTATGTAAAAATGATTCACCATGGATCAGTTCCACAGTCTGTATAATGTATTCATAGATCATTTCCACATTAATTACAATCTAACAGTAGAACCTAGCTATGACTTTCTGTTTTATGAAATGAATATACCATTCTAATGAATCATGATATAAAAATATATGTTTTCAGTAACAATTTACACACCTCCTGTGTATCACCTGGACGTGAAGCAATTTTCAAAAATCATTTTAGCACCTTTTTAAGAATAGAAATAAGCCAAAAATGTAACATCACTATACATTATGAACTTGGTATAAATCATTCACAAACTGGGCAAAATAATTATCGCATTTGATTGACTTAAAGTTTGACTGACATTTTACAGGATAATTAAGTACGTCCATCGCAGTTCTTAAAAAATACAACATGATATAATGGTGATAGTAATCATCAGTGTCACAGTAACCGTTATCAGACATAATAACAGCATGTACATAGGTTAGGGAACATCCTTTTTTCTCCAAAGACTGGTGGCTAGTGTTAGTTTTCTGAAATGATGTTTTGCATACGGATTTGAATATAAGAATGCTCCCACCCAGATCAAATTAACTTTAAGGTGGTGCAACAACATTGTCACAGAATTGAACTGTGCCTTAATGAATTGATTACCATTCATGTGTTACCTTGCGCAATGCAGGAGAAATGGGCCATGGTTTGAGTTTCTCTATATGGGTGTCAGAACAGCTCAGCGGGTTACGTGGTTGTACGAATTTAAATTGACTGCTCTTGAAGGACATTTTGAAAACTCAGTTGAGGCAATTTCACACGAGAGTCAATGTCACGTATATAAATTACGACAGCATTAAGGAGCAGAGCAATGAAGAATATAAATAAGCCATTGTGTAGCAATGTAAATGCTAAAGTTGACCTGGAAATTTGCTTATATATATATATATATATATATATATATATATATATACACACACACATATATATATATATATATAAAGTACTGAAAATGGGGTATGGAGGAGAAAATATAGTCCTGTACATATGTAAATACTGTGAATTTGACAGTGATGTTTATTTGCAACACTCAACATTTGGGCATCGTTGGAAGAACTGAACCGAAATTGGCCAGCTGCAGAATTATCCCAGCCTTGCGATACCATGCAACAGAGTATTCAATTAAGCCATTTTCATTAATATAGTAATATAGCTCTTTATTTGGATCTTGAAATTAAACCAAGTCTCTCTGATTTTACAGTTAGGCAAAAAACAAGGTTTTTCCCATCTCCCCACTTCAGTGGACTGACCCATATTAGCAGGGAAGTTCATTCTGATTGTCAGTGAGGATAAATTGTTTGGCAGGAGTACCAGCACTCAGAAGACACAGGATCCGACAGACAGTGCAGAAGTCGAAATCTTTAGCTTATTGGGCGTGAAACTCTGTGAAGGAAGTCCCCCCCCCCCCTTCTGCCACCACAGAGAGAGATACCTGCTGATGTGCGCCAAGCTGAACCCACCACAGCAAAATCACAAGCACAGCCACGAATTACAAATGAGTGTTGACCAAAGTGGTTAACCGTTTGTTCTTTCTGTGCCAGAGAGCCGTAGTGTTAAACAGATCCAAATAGACTTAAACGGAATAAGCCGGTGCACAAATATTAATTAAACCATAAATATACAAGAGGGAGAGATTAAGAGGGTGTTTAGTGTTCAAATGACATGCACGGTCTCACATCAAGATAACACCCTGACGTTGGAGTTTTCACCCCATGCGGAAAGCAGAGTATGCTGAAATTATTTGCGTTTGCACTTCTTTCAATTTCCAATACCTAATTACCAGGAAATAATAATAAAATGAAAAGGCCAATGTCAAAGAGCATTTGCATTTCATCAAGGAGGGAAAAGTGGCCTTTGAATTTCATTGGACAGTGCTCTTACAACAGTGGGAATGGTGTGATCTTTCACCCACAAATAGGAACCCTGCCTGAAAAAAAAAAAAATAGTACTTTCTCCTCCACGTTCACGCAAACCCGGGAGCATATTTAAGCTTTCTAGCAGTAGGTATTTTCTACATTTCTCACTAAATTGATTTCAAAGAAAGTTCCCCCCCCTAGGCCACTCTCCTCCTCCTAACACCAAATCCTTCAAGTATACGATCTGAATTTTGCTTTGGAATATATAATTGATGCCGTAATTAATTTCCCACTGCACCTTCCCCAGCTGGTCTCTTCTTTGTACATTTGATCTTCATCTCAGAGCCTTTCTGCAGTTCAAAACAGAGACTTGGGAAATCATATATCCATTTTATATTTAACAACAGACCATGAATCAATACCTTCTTTATGAAAGCAACTCACCTTACATCCGTACTCCCAGTACAGAGTTTCGAGTCGGACTGAAAAGCTACAGTGAGCATTACCCATGAAAAAATCATTGGTTCAGCAGTTGTTTTTTGGGTCTTGGGGTACTGCTGTTACATCAAAATGGTACTAATTTCACAAATCCTTCAGTCCTCATATTTAAAGGAAAAACATATGTTGGTTTGGATAGTTAAGACACACAAAAACAGAAGAAGATTCATACTGTCACTGTACAAGCTACTTGTTCCTCACACTGTAGTCCCACTGCCTTGATGTTAAGGGGACATCTCAGGCTTGCTTCACAAAACCCATAGCATAAATTACTAAAAGCCTGAAAATGGCTTCCGTATGGCTGTTTTATTTGTTTATTAATGCTCAGAATCGCCCATGTTATAGATGTCTCGAAATAAGGCTTTGCTTTCACCTTATCCAACAGGGGGTTGGCCAGGGATTCATTTGAAAACACATACATCCTGAGCAAATGAGAGGATCTTAGAAGCCATTGTTCATCTGCATCCTGTGCTTCTTCTCACAGGCAGTGGAATATAAATAGGCAGAGCCTCCCCTATATATCAAAATAGTGCTGAGCTTTTAGTTAGAATATATTCTAAATAAAGCTACTGTACCTTTAACTGCGTTAGAGACTTAGTCCTATATACTGCTGACATAGTGAAATTGATTATAGTTCCCATTCACATGATCATTACAGGTTTACAGACAGCCAAGTAATGGCTACAGTAAACAAACTCAAATTTGAATGATCGATGACAAATGCCTCCGTTGTAAATCAAAGAGTCCCAAATTTCTTCTCACATCTTCAGTCCTCAGACACATGTGAACCGAATTCGAAAAACCGCATGACAACAATTGGCTTCTGGATAATAGCTCTGTAAGTAATTTCCCATACTTTTCACAATAAAATCTTCAGAGACGCTGCATGAAGCATGCTATGTGATTTCAAAGCGCCATCTGTTAATTTGAATATCTCGCTTGAAAAACAAACAACGTCACCCTGCCTAGCTAAAACAGGCAGAAGGCTTAATTTCCCAGTGTTGATAGTCCGTGTGTAGAATTCAATCTTCAGTAACAAGTTAAACCACTTCAGAGAGAAACTTCATACCAAGATTCTTTATTTGCATAGCATTTAGCATTAAAAGAATGGGAAAACTTTAAATAAAATCACCTTTTCAGACAAAGGTACAGAGGACTCCTTGGACATTCAACGGAACGAGGCTCAGTTTGGGCAGCCCACCAACGACCTTTTATGCTTCCTTTGCATGATTAATTACCTAATTTCTTATTAATTGAGAAATTTAGCTGAAAGTGAAATGCTTTAATTTCCTACGCACATCATCATGTCTGAAAACAAGTGATTAACCTGCAGAGAGGTGAAAAGGCAAGGTTACAATGACCTGCACCTCAGTTACTGCCTGCACTGCCTTCCCTGATCTTATTCAGGTAGTTTAATTATTCCATATATGCGACAATTCTCAGACCTCCAGACAAATAGTCTTTTTTTCTTGGTTGAGCACAAAGATATTTCCCCATGGCAATTAATGAACTCCTTTCACAACTGCTTAAGCCTTGAATTTAAAATTGTGATGGTAAAAGAGACTATTGCTGTGATCAAAGCACACAGTTCCGTTCAGTGTCTTTTTCTGACATTATTTTCTCCTCAGCCTAACCAGGCTAAAACTGAGGAACTGAGATCCTTACTTGTCGCTTAGCAGTTGTGCGTTTCATTTATCACTTACGTCTCATCCCAGATTCTGCACTGTTACATAAACCTCCCCTGTATTATTCATTTTGGTCTGTAATGCAATATGCCTGCTTCAATTTACAACCTACTGCATTCATTTTGCATCTTTAACCATGGAAAAACCTGATAAACCGATACTGCCCCAAAATGTAGCATTTGGTGACATTTAGTGCTAAAATACTGTACAAACACATTCACGTGAACTGACGGGACTAATTGGAAAACTATCAGGTCCCACCACATTCACATAAAATCTCAGCTGTTTAACTGTGTGTACGTTTACCATTTTTTTCCACATAACCAGCATTCTGCAGCAATGGACAGATCATTCATAACAGAGCCTAGTACTTAAAAATGAAATATAAATAAGATACTTGCTGCTTCTTCTCTGAATCCCTTCATTTGCATTCTAAGTCTGCACAATGGGCACACTGCCAATAATTACAAACTTTATGTTGGAAACTGACATGAGCCGCAACAAGGGCACTGCCAGTCGTTGATCATCCGTGAGTGACAAAACTGCTACAACCGCAGATGAAAAATATGCACTCATGTAACACATACATCATGTCAAAGTTGAGTTTTATCTGTGGGTGGACGCAAAATAATGGACAGAAAATTATGGGGGGGGGGAATTGTAACAATAACATTGATGGTGCACAGAGACAGTGAGGGCTAGTCTTCAGGGCGTACATTTGGGTGCGTGTGTAACATCAGGGCTCCTCTTACCCTGAGGCAGTTCAGATGACAAGTACGGCACTTCCTGTGCGCTGACGTGCGTCCAGTCGAAGTCGTCATACGGGTCCTGCTGGTAGTCGCACTGCGCCGGGCCATCGTCAAACGTACACCCACCTGAAAGCCACGAGATCAGAACAGGTCGTTAAGATAGCCGGAGCCCTTACTCAGCGAAAACTAACAGTTGCTAAACACAGGGATATTCTGTTACACTCCTGGTAGTAAATACACAGCCTCTGGCTACCCCCCGTGAACCACGCTGTCTCTTCTTTCATTCTGCTGGTTCTCCTCCACTAGTTGTGACACGGATCGATTTGCTGCGGGGCGATAAATCACGCGTAAAGACCGGGATGCCCAAGGAGGCCCGGGAAAGCCGCGGGACAGTTCCTCGCCTCGTCCTCTCCTTGGGTCGCTGGCGTACCCAGCAGCCAGTCATCTACGAAAAAACAGAAATGTTTCCGGAAAGCCCTGCCCGGAAGCTGGCGTTTCGCAACCCATGAGCGGAGGAAAGAGACGGCCCTCTAATGATAATGCTACACCGGCGGCTGGTCCCCGTCTCCGCCCAAGGTTACATGCGGCTGTGGGTAGGAGACTCGCTTTAAACTGCTGTGGTGGTTGGAAAGACGGGTTCCTGGCATTTTAAAAACACTGATTCCAGGGCTTAATATGTGTGGCCTCGCTTGTGGTTGTCAATGTTCTTGCTGTGATCCAGACGCGTTATGACCTCCTGAATTTTCAAAGCGAATTTCCTAACACATTTCACGGAGTATTTGTGACGAAATATGCACGGCAGCCGAAGATCAGAAGGGCTCATACCTCTATACCGGTTGCTTCATTACACGGAAAAGGTTTCCTCATACCGATTAAAAGGTCGCAATATCTGCTCAGTACAACCATTGACCTTTAAGCCTTTCAGCAATGTCACCCAGGAAGAAAAAAAAATGACAATTTGCATTTTAATACAGAGAGAATAGCAGGTGCTAATTAATTTCTCCTGGCAGAATATTGAAAAACAAATATTTCATCTCCCTGTGAAGTCAGCAAATGTTTCCCAAGATTTCAGCATCTCAAAAGCTTGGAAGTTAGAAAAAAGAAAAACAGCAACAAAAAAAAAACCCTTCCCTCAAAAATTAAGACTGTAGAGTAAAGAGAACATTGTACACTGCTCTTGAATTGAAATTAACTTTTGACTTTGAACTTATAGCACAGCGAGTGCTAGCAAATGACAGACTCTCAGAAGTACAAACATTCATGCTCAAATCCTCTGAAGCTTCACCCGGGTCTAGAAACGGAGCTACACCCAGAGGAATACAAGACTTTACAAGTGACTGAGGGGAAAATCATATTACCAAGCAATTCAAAATTAATAACTTCTGTCAACTTAGTGCAGTATAATCTCCAGTTTAGAGGTGACGACTTGACACGGCCTGCACTTCTGTGTTTCTGTGGCTCTGCATTCACAGATCAAATACATGAAAATGCCAGTCTTCTGCACTGGAAAATGATTTATTGATTCATTATGCTCAATATCAATATGCAAATCCAAAAAAGCAATCCATAAAAATAAGGCCCTTCATAACCACAAATCACATCTTCTTCTTATCCCAATTTAAATAACAGTATATTGCATGGTTCTCCATAATTTTTGCATGCTCATACGGTATGCAGCTGCTTGAAATTGCAGTTATAGTGGTGATGAAACTTTCACCTTGGACTGATTAATATGTAGAAATACCGTTAAGAAACAGAACTTTCTTTCTTTGCAACAAAAACCTTCAAATTGATTTCAGCACGAAGCTTTTGGTGAAAAAAACCTTTCATATTTAGTAGCAATTTTATAAGTAGATTCATAAATTGAGCTACTTAGTGCAGTGATTTGCCCCCATGGTTTGCAGAGTGTCATGGTCGTACAGGCTGACCATGAATCACACAGTAATGCATGTTTGACCATAGCACTTGCCAGAGGGAGAATTTTAGTCAGGAGAGTATCCCAGCCAATTGCAAAGGTATACCATTTGCTGAGAAACTATGCAATTTAATTGTAAAGTTGGTTTCTTTATGCATACAGATTTTTAAAAAATCAATGTGATTGGATTTTGTCCCAATTTAGTCAATCAAGTCCATGCATTAGCAATACTGTAAGTCAGCAGTAATTTATTATCAACTTTTCTTCTAATATTTCAGATGTTCCAGGACATATTTGCCGGTTTATTTTCCCCCTACAAATTAAAAAAAGGATTACAGTTTTCCCAGTGCATTTGAATAATCCATTTCACAAAGGAGGAGGCCAGTGCTCGAGAAAGTGTATTCATAGCAGCCTGAGAAACTGTCTGCCCACTCAAGACTCAGCCCTGCTCTCGAGCCTGTCTTCACAAACCTCCCCCTTAACACCCCACCCCCTTCAGTGTTCAGCCAGAATCTGTAGTGTTACTCCACACACCAGCCTGCCAGCTCTCCCTCCCTCCCTCCCATCCTGATATCTCAAGGGACTTTGGAATATTTTATAAATCTGTAGCCAAGGTATCCTTGGGGGAAAAAAATAACATAAATTTACCCCTCTCAACTGCCATGGTTCCATCATTTTCATCGGCCATATTGCTGTGTCCTTGGATTAAACCTGTGTGAGATCAGGGTCTAAAAATGGTGGATTGGGTGGTGGATCATTTCATTCTGGAATGTTAACCCGATGGATCCATTCCAATACCATCGAAGGTCAACAGCACTACAAGTGAACCAAAAAGTAACAAACCACCACAATGTATGAAAGCAAGCTTGAAAACTACAGGAGGTGAACCAATCCCAGGGATTTCATCCACATCAAGCAGGGCACACTGTTATTATTTATTACTGCTGTCTCTTATGCAGTAATATTATGTTATTATGTTTACTTAAATTACTGTAATGAATAATGCTTGCGCTACCACAGGAGGCACACTACTCCTGTAAAAACAAATTCAAGCACACACCTCAGTCTCCACCTCAGTCCTTCCCTAGAATCATAAATGAAGCATATCTTAAATCAACAATTCCACCAATTTAAATACAGCTAGCAGAGGAGAGCTGTACACTCCAAGTCATATAAACATCATTAATTATAGTGGAACTGAGACAAGAGTACTGAAATTACAGAAAACATTGCCTGCGCCATCTCTCCAATTTGCTGTTTCTAATAGTCATACAAAAGTTGCTTATTTATGAGAATTGCTTGAGAACAACATTTCTCAAACTCTTCACTCAGCAATTTAACAAAAAGTAGGCCCACTTACTTGGCTTGCTTCATTAACAATCAGTATTATATGGGAAAGTTGGCCAAGACAGATTTGCTTGGTGCCATGTATCTGGAAGTAGCATAAGTGCAACAAAAAAAAAATGCAGAAATACCCATAACTTTCCAGGCTAATATGATTATTATTGCATTCTTTTTCACATGGCCCAACCCCAGTTGTGTTTTGGCAGCTTGGGGATGTAGACGCTCTGTTGACCAGTGGAGATATTATGGAGCGACGAATCTCTAATCTATCTCTCGCCCCCGAAATCGCTGAGTGATGCTGCGGCTAATGACTAATTACGTGCCGTCACACGGAACTCCCCATCACAGTCGGCACCGGCGACATGGTTCACAGGGTACATTCACTGAGCCATGCAAATGCTTTGCTGGCATGCGCCTGCACCGGTTTAAACCGGAATGTATTTTTACTTTGTATCACTTTTCACGCAGCCAGTATTATGTAGTTGACTGAGGTCATTCTGACTGGATATCCAGTGTCCAGTCAACTCCCATGAGTGAGTGTATCCTAGAACTTCAACTGTTCTTACAATAAACTAGGCAATGCAACTAACATGGGTTTGCCCATTAGGCTGCTATGAATGCTGAAGTGCATTCTCAAGCGCACTGGAAAGAAAACAGAATATGTTGGAAGAACTGGAAAGGTTGCTTTATTGGAAAGCAGGGGAATTCAAAACAGTGTATTGTAAAGCTCCATAAGAACCATGCCTAAACGAAATGAACACTCTCTCACTTGCACCTCTAGGTTAGGTACATTATCCATAACCAGAACCAAAATCAGGTGGACAAGCCGCAACTGTTTGCAGATGATGTTGAATGTCATTTGCAGGTATTTTCTAGAGCATATTCACATTATCTCAGAAAGTCCCTCCAGTTCAGAAACACACACGCACGCATATAAATTTTTACTTTGACATAAAAAGGACCAATGAACAATCAAGTTAATGCAACTATAACCTCATACCTTGCTCGTAACCAACAAAAAGTCTGGACAATCTTTGCTACGCATGGTCAGAAAGACCCATCTGTGGCGGTCACCTTGCCACCCAACACTGCTGAGACAAGCAGACATCACAGGACAGTAGAGTTATAATTGTATTAATCGCTGGGTAACAACTAGCCGCAACTCCAGATGGGCTACAAATGAGTTATAAATTCATTCTGTCTACAAGGACACCGGCTAAATGATTTGCATACTAATCTAAGGGCCCAGATTAGGAGCTCTGCTAATGAAATAATGGTCTATACTTCATTTACATAATAAAATAATTATTGTGGCTGATAAACCTCAAGGGCGAACAATGTTCAGTTCCCCTGATAAAAGTGGGTTAGCAGCCCTATCACAATGCATGTACACAAACGCTGCCGCTCGAAGCAGTTTGTTTAAGTAACGCTGGGAGCAAATTTGGACCGATATGACACATGGCTCTTTATGGGAGCAAACATTTATTAGGGTGACTTACGTTGTTTGCAATTAACAACGCCGTAATGAATGGAGACCGCAAGATGCGTCCAGAATACTGAAGAGACTCAAAATGTTGTATTTTAGGGCTGCAGGAAAAACAATTAGAATTCCGTCATAACATTGAATAAGAACTCAACTCTTAGTGAAATGGAAAGGGTTATTTTTTTCGTATCTTGGGAATAAAATTCTGAATTCTGCTAAAGCCATTTTAAGATTTTATTATTTTATTTTTTTTGAGTAAACCTAAACTTCTCTGAACTGTGCAAGAGAAGTGATGACACCACCGCAGTAACAGAAATTATCTTTGAATTAATGTGAAACATAACCATGTCTGTGAGGGACATCCCAATAACACTCAATACAAAAAATGCTATGTGTTAATAGTTGAATTAACACCGGATATTTTACTGTGTAGCGACAATGTGTTCCTTTCAAAGCAGGATTGGAAAAAGAAGATCGGTAGGAATTAAACATTAAAAAACTATATAGCCACCTTTACATTTCACTAAAAGGAGCTAACAAGGGTTCATTATGGGTCATTCAGCAGGGATAGAAACAGCATTCCCAAAGAAGGGCAGTTTGAGCTCTTCAAAGTCTAACGATAAGTTTAGTGTAGCGAGTAGAAGCCATCAACAGGCACCTACACTGAACTGCTTCCAGTAAATACTGGAAGGACTGGCTGCTATGCATTTGGAGAGTTATTTCCTTTCCTGATTCAGTCTGAAATCACCTTGACACATCCCTCTGTGATTTAGACAAAAATAGGTCTATGAATTTTTCCAACTGAGGTAACAACTAAGACATAATTTTGAATTGTTTTCTAAATTACTGTTGACACAATCCAATTCTTTGACATTCTTGTGGGTACAGACTGTCTGAACATACCAACATGTCAAAGTCAAGCCAGTTTCTCAACAAACAACCAATATAAGCCTGAAGAAGACAACAAAGATGAAAAACAAACCACAAATAGCATGCACAGCATAATAAAGACAATAATGCCCTGCTTATATATTATAACATATTTCTAAATAAACCCAAGGCTCTAAACTGCATACTTTTTAATGAACTGGTGAAAATAAAACTTGGAATAAATATCAGAAGTACTACCAATAAAATATGTCAATATATACAAATGAAACACACAAATTTTAAGAAGGCATGCTTGCGCATTTAGCTTTAACATTTCTCTGTGAGATGACAAACAGTATATGAAGGTGTTTTGGTTTAAACTTCTGTTAAACTTTAATCAGATACACCATAAGAAATGAAGGCACAGTGGCCATTTAATATGGGAATTAATGGCACTGAAACCAAGCAGTTAAAAACCTTATCCATCTAGAGGCAATGCTATTACAGTAAAATAACAGCTCATTCTCCATGTAGCTCTGAAATGTGCAAGGTACTAAATTTCAACAGAAATGTTGTTCAGTAAAAGGATTAAGCAATTACATAACAAAGCTTCGGAATATAGCAGCAGGTTTTGACTCGCAAACCCTGCTTCTGAAAACTCAGAAGACTTTGTACACAAATACATCTGAAAAATCAATTTTTCATAAAGCCAACTAACAGAGTAGAACACATAAAATCAATTAAAAAACCATCATCTCATGAACTAAATTGAATGCATGAATAACGATCATATCCAAATAGGAAAAACAAATTTGCTGGAATATAATTTTTTCATCATTATCACACTGACATTTTTCTGATGGCCAATCACGGCAGAAAATTTAGTCTGATCAATCATGTTGTTCATCGCTTGCTCTTACATACCACAGACCACACTGAGCACAGCAAGTTAAGCCAATGCGGTACTGTTGTGGACTAGGATCAACTAAATTCAGATTTATATGGCAATTATAATTCAAAATGAATTTAAATTTTATTGAAACACTTTATTTCCTTTCTGAAAGGTCCCTCTAGTCATCTTACTAATATGTATATTTAATTTTGGAGAGTGAGAGGACCCTGGCTGGACCCATATCTGTATCATCTTTCAATTCAGGAGGCCAAGGACAGACAGACAGGTCCTCCTTCATGCACCAAGTCAGCGGGCCACTTTCTGCTCTGCATTCTTCAACCTGAGGCAACCCCATCCCTGGAGTGCCAGGGACAACCCTTTGTTCTGTTCCGTCTGTGCTCGACCACAAGAGGTTGATGGATGATTAGAAGTCTGTGCCTGAATATTCTGAATGGTGAAACATAACTGTCAGCAGTACTCATTGCACCTGATTAATTAAAATAAATCCAGTTATGTAGGTTATAGGATATTGGATCGAAAACCACAACCTTCCTTCTCTGGCACTCTAGGACCTGGGTTGCTCACCTCCGCTATAGAGCAATAACTTGGGGGAGGAGTCATGTGACTGCAGCTCTTCTGTCCTGGGTTACACTGTGGAAATGTATACGCCGTCTCAGTCACATTTACCACTATAAGATTGGTACCATAGAGCGCATTACTACACCAGCACAACGTATGGCACTATCGTAAGAGCGGTGTCCAGCTGCGCCACACGATTCCCGAGTGAATCATTTTGTACATTTTCAACCTCGTACTGATACTCTTAATGACATCATGAACCGCAAGCATGAAAGCATTCTGAACATGTTTACACCTCATTCTGTACCTCTCAAATTGATGGGCACAAGATCAGCTCACTTGTTCGACTTTCAGTGCTTTGAGGGAAACACCCTTTTCATTCAGATGCGAATGTTCATCAGTTTTAGACAGAAAAAGATGAAATTACATAGAAATAACACAAGGTGACGGTTGGCCATTGAGCTTCAGTGCACCGAAAGCACTGCAGCCACTGCAGAGATGTTCCAGATAAATTCATGACAGTGCACCTTCATTTTGTAAACCGAGAGAATGGCATAGTCAGGAACTCAATTTCAAGTGCTCTGAGGTGTGATGCAAAGGATTAATTTAAATGGCAAATCCCAGTAATTAAAACAAAGCAATTATACCTTCTCAAATTTGTAGACTTCTGTTAATAAATTTTGGGGTTTGACTCCTGTCTAGTGGTGCTTAAAATGCAGTGCTTGCAAAATTTCTGTTTTTAGATTTTAGCTGAATAAGCATGTTCCATTTTAGACAAACATGCCATGTGTTTGCATCCTAATTAAAGTTCTCATTTCAAAGCTTTGTGGAGCTCTTCAAACGAATCTTGGGGGAAATCTTGATGCTTCCCTTGACTGGTTTTTGACATTCAAAAGGGAGATGGGAGATGCTTGCGGAGTCAAGATGCCCCCTTTTCCCTTAAAATACAAATCATTATACACAAATCTCGTCCCATTTATAATACTCTCAGTCGGTGTGAAAAACCAGACATGGCCACATCTTCGAGTCAATGAGCCAGAGACACGGACCCATTATGAAATAAGGAAAAAACAATGGTTTTCTTGTGCCTTTACAGGCTTACAGACCAGAATACATGCTAGGCTAAACAAGAAGAGTTTATGAGCCCATGCGCAATGTTTGAAGGTAAAGGGAAAGTTGCAGCATAATTTAAGGCTGACAGTTTAAAAGAAAGTCAAACACATCAGTATGTATTCAACCTGTCACACAGCCATCATACAAGTGTTTCCAAGGCAATTCTGATCTACATACTGTATAAAGGGAATGTGTTCTTAGGAACCTGCTTACACGATTGAAGAGCATGGCAGTGACAAATATAAATGAGCTCCCAGGCATATATTTACACCTTAGCTTTAAACAACACTGCTATCAAAGCATGCACTCATGCTGACTTCTGATTGACTGCATATGGGCTAGAAGTAAATATGTTTGCAATGCAGGGTTATCAGAGAAATGGGATGCATAAACACTGGATTTAAATGCATTGGCAAACATGGGACGAGGCCTCCATATCAAGCATAACCTTAAGGCTTCCACTGGTTGGTACAACGTGTTGTCCGACCGGCGTTGTTCATACCTTTTCCTAAGTAGCTATACTCAGGTGGGTGGGGCAAGAAGCTGTCCATCATAGAGACAGGTTGGATTTTATCCAAAATTCTATTACTTCTATGGGGTCATTCCAATCGGTTATTCTATCTGTCCTCAGGCCCATTCCAATCGCCCTTGCATCGCTTATCCACGTCTTTGTGTCCTCTGTTGGGTGTAGCTATGGAATGGACGCGAGGAAGAGATGCAAGGAGTGAAAATAAGTGATTGGAACGAGACGTGTGTGTCGTTATAATTACAACATACAAATGCGCATACAGGCGAACGCACTCAGTTTAGCTTCTGAGGTTTTCATGTTAGCGGTGTTGTTCAGCTTCTTCTGTTCACTGGTTGTTGGCAAACATTTCCGCATTTGCAGACCGTCTAAAACCCTGTCCATTGTCTATCTGGCCAATCGCAGTGTAAAGCGGATGTGGACTTAGTTTCAGAAAGTTTTTTTTTTTGGACGCAGACCAAACCCCCATCCCAAAGATCAGAAAGGAGGTTTCTGATGCTCTCCAATGTTCAGAACAGCAGTTCGTTTGAAGCACATGAACGCCTTTAGAGATCTTGCTTTGAAAATGTAATAACCCCACTTCTGATTCATTCCCCAATAACACAGCAATGTTTCATCAAAATTGTTACATTCAGGTTTAAAGATACAGCTATTAAAATATTTTTTATTTCCCTGCGAAACAATAGGATTTTCAGCCACATTCTCATCGGAAGCCTGACAATACTCGGTACACAGCCTGTAAGTACACCGCTACAGCGTGGCTTGTGATGCTTGACAGCTTGCAGTGTGTTGTCAAGGGGCACTACCGCAGTGCAGGTGTATCAGCAAGGTTAAAAAACAGGCCTTAGAAACCTGTCTTGAATGCATCTTAGACATCCAGCAAACACAAACAGCAAACGGTAAAGGCGCAAGCCCCTTCTCTCTCATTTTGAAATAGCTGTAGTCCCACTGGCTTTGAAATGCACGTTCTTACCCTTAGTTGTACTTGTATCAAATCACAAAAGGAATCTCAGAAGGACAACGATAAAACGACAGCAATGACCACCAGCCTTATGAGCAATAGTGCGAAGTGAGAAAAAATTGCCTTTGGTAAAACAAATATATACCAGAGCTTATTAGGATGATTATTTCAACTGCTCTAGATAGCATTCAGTCCAGAGCTGGCTACTAAGGAGTGAAGTTTTACAGGAAGTGGCTCTGTACTTTCACATTGCAGTTTATAGACATGCATGTGTGCAAATGTAGAACAAGAGAGAATACAATGTTTTAATTTTACTTTTGAGCAACACCAGACAAACAAACCACTTTCAATTAGTTGTTGTCCCAATCTAAACTACACCCAAAGAACTCCAGTCTTCTATGTTACCAAATTGATAAGCTGGTGGTGAAATCAGCACTTTTGACCTTCAAATGAGGTGAATTACTAGTTTTATGCTCCTCTATCTTCATTCACATAGTGAAGTATAATGGATATAATGGCTACAGTTACAAGCAACAACCAGTCCCTTCTTGAAAGTGTGCATCGCTGTACACTTGAAATGTTTGTTTTCATTGCCTTCATGCTGAAAAGCACTTCAAAGGGGCACTGAAAGATTTTACCAGTTGGATGCAAATGTTTCACTCTGAGGGAAGAGGTCTTTAAAATGTCAACAGCTGGTCACACTTAAAACTTTATTCTGGCTTCCACTGTGTTTTTCCATATTTCGGTCCAGCTCATTAGTGAAGTGCGTAATCATAGAGACTTGCTGCAGAGGTCATCTAAGGCACAGGGCTTTACAAAAAAATGCTCAAACACAAAAGTTGTGCATAAGTACCCTATTTCAAATAATGAATACAAGTCCTGAAGTAATACTTAAAACTTAAAGGATACTACCATTTATCATTAACAATAAATTCACTGCCTTAATAAACAGGCAAATGCACAATGACTTAGTTCAAACAAGACTTTATTAATCTTTTTTTGGTTCAAAATAAAAAAAATAAAAAATAGTAACAACAAAAGGGGGAAAATGAAGACACAAATCATAATCAAGATAAACCAAACAAGCAACACCTGAGCCATGCCTTTAGAAAGCAAGCTAGGCCAAGCCAAGAATACCAAGTGAACACAGAGGACAACAGAGCTTTTGTTTTAAAGACGTGACTTTAAACAAAGCCATAATAGCCCTTTATCTCTACAGAGCCCAGAAATCTTCTCTCATGCATATCGCTATACGATGCGAGCAGTACTCTCTTCCATCGTTTAACCTGTCTCACTTTTATCCCTCCGCTCCATTATGTAGGGTGTTTGTGAACAAAGGCAGGAAAAGGAGTTGACTCGCGGTGTATAATTAGGTGTAAATTGCTCTGATTTTTTTTATTTCTTTAATCGTGCAGTGAATGTTCTCGTTTTGGTTCACATGTACAGGTTACTCATCAAGTAAGACAATGATTTCAAAGCCGTGGTCCCAATTCATAAAACTTGCTCTTTATGGATGCAGATGAATAAATAAAACCAAACTGACTGCCCACTTGGAATGAGTGGGAAACCGAGGATGACAAGACACTCTAGAAAAATAACTTGAGGGTAGAAGGTTAAGCTTCATTTCAAAGAAACATTTATGCAAAGCATAATATAATCTAAGGTGATAAAACGGAGTGGTGAAATGGCAATTTAAAGGCATACTACGCAGGATTTCTTTCCTTGTTTCGCTCCCGAGTTTACAAACAAAAATGGCTCCTCCTCCGTTCCGAAGCCCTAACCCCTGAGTTGTGCAAAGTGAAAAAATCTGTGTGACAAGTTCTGCACCCGCCAGCAGCATAGTGTGACATAAAACAAAGAACATGGTGTTCGTATTGAGTCAACTAACAACGATTTGTGGCGACATGTTTGTCATTCTTTTTTATAAAAAAATGCTGTTTTTATGCTGTTTGGAGCATACTGCCTACTTTAGCCAGCTGAAAACGACCCACTTTTCCCTGCAGTCAATGCATACGCATTTCCCTGTCTTTCTCTCCTCCTCCTCCATTTGGCCACATGCTTTTCAGATACAGTCTACAAAGAAAAAAAGGGTCACGCCCAGAAACATTCCAAACACTTTTTAGAATAACAAATACAGGCAGACAAGCAAGGACTGGGCAGACGTGCACACAGACACAGACTGCCAGTGCATCATAGCATGATTGAGCATGGTTGCTTTATAATATTTTCAAGGTGAAAACCCTACATAGTATGCGTTTACTGCTGAGAAAGAACCTGGTCTTCCAATTCTCAAAGAATAGGAGTGACCGTTTAAACTGTTAAGCCAGAGATGCAAGATCGCTGTTGTGTGTGTGTGTGGGACTGCAAACAATCAAGGGTGCTCAAAAATCCTTTGAGCTTACCTTTTGATGAAGTCCTGCAAGCCACCAAATCTATAATCCCCAGTCACCGCTCTATTTAACACTACAATGCGAAAATGTCATGAATACCAACAAGACCGTATGGATGAGAATGATAGCACTGTGATCCCTTTTAAAGATAACATATAATCCATGGCATTTCAGCTGGCTTTTCTATATGGTACATCTGAGAAATATGCGATTTCAATGAAATGTTAACCAGTATGCATCATAGCTTCACAGTATTGTCCATGCTTGGTGTGAAGTACTCACAGGTGATAAATTAACATTCAAATATGGGTAGAACTCCAAATATAAATTTATCTTCACTTAATTGTCAATGATCATGTGAAATAAGCAGAAGCACTTAGACCTGCCTTCCCAATTTGAAGATTCTTGCCTTTTCAACACTGAGAGCACAGTATTTTCTGCTATGCTGAGCTTTGCAGAATAAATTGGTCATGCACTTTAGATTAAAAAAAATAATAATAAAGTACATTTAAAAAATGCTGGGATTGTTCTTAAAAAGCATCAGGTCACAATCTGTGTAGAGCTCTTCAAATGGTGACAAGCACAAAATTTACTGAAATGTATTAAATTATCTCCAACTCTAATCAGAAATAAGAATTCTAATTTCTGGCAACCTCAAGCCAGAGATGCAAAACCCTGCATCTGTTTCTTATTGACATTTGCAACTGCAGCTGCAGAAGCAAAAAATGCTGAAAATGCTCGGAATGTATGCATGCAGGGTAGCAAAACCCCAAGCCACTTCCAGCAATCGGACAGAGACATCAATTTAAATAGGTGTTTATGGAACTGAAGATCTGAAACCAGTAGGGGAAAAAACTAGGCAGATGCCTGAAGCTGTGGGTAGTGAGAAGTCTTGCTGGACACGGTGCGAGAAAAACAAGCCATGGTAGGCTTTGCTTTGCAGAATGTGTGGACACAGTCACGAAAGACATCTGACAGACATGGAACATGGGTGCTTCATCCCTACGACTTCCTTTTCAGAAACAACAAAAAGTGTCTCTCGCTTCTTTGCTTCTTGCCTCCATTTAAAATGCAATGGCGCTGAAACTCCATGAGTTACTGCTTCCATTAAACAAGTCTATATCTGATGGGCTTCAAGCTGAAAGCCAGCTAGTTCACAGCATTGGGAGTTCACAGCATTGGAATTTCCACAGTGTTGGGAGTTCGCATGTGGCCTTCAATACAAATCTTTTTTTTTTTTTTTTTTTTTTTTAAATGGCAGGAAAATGGCCCGTCCCCTTTTCGGGATCACAGAGGAACAAAGGTGGATGCTGCCTCAGCCTACTTCTGTCTAACTAAGTGGCACTGAAAAGGCATGCAGATTAAGGAACAGTGCATGCAGAGCGAGAGCTCGCATTGTCCAGGTGCTTTTCTGGCTTCGTAGCGCCTTCCCGGGCCCCCATCTGCAGGAGGTGATAAGCCCTCAAATCTGCAGGACGCCGCAGGTGGCCGCGGCTCGCTCGCGCGCACTCGACCGGACCCCCGCACCCTCCCCGCCCGGCGCAGGCACCGATTCAAAAACGCGAGGAAGGAACCTGGACTCGGCTTCGCCGGAATAAAAAAAAAAAAAAAAAACCCCCCGTCGCAGATCCAAGCGCGAGACACAGAAGCCCGCTTCTCGCCTCTGAGCTCTTTCTCTTGAAAGGAAGCAAATGTCACGGGGCAGAGAGGAACAGGAAGAGGAGGGGGGGGGGGGAGAGAAAGCGAGAAAGGGAAGAAAGAGAGATAGGATTCATTCTCAACGCAGCAGAAACGGGCACCGGAGCCCGGGGTTGCGCACGCTCGCATCGCAGGTTAATAAAAAGTCTGGGGTGACATAATGCAGCCCCCCCTCGCCCCCCGACTCTGGCGCTTTCCTCGGGCGCAGCAGTTTTGTTGTTGATCCGCCCCGGCGCGGCATTTTTTCATTTTTTTTTATTCGGGTTCGGGACGTGACTGACGCGGCCACAAAGAACCCCCTGTAACAGCACAAAGTTGTTAGCGAGAGCAGGCCTTTCATCACGCACAGAGCGCAGCCAGGGCCCTGACGTTAACCGTTTCGCACGCGCCAAAAAAAAAAAAAGAAAAAAAGGTGGAGGCACGGGACACCGGGTCTGCTGCTTTAAAAAAAACAAAACAAAACAAAAAACGGGTGCACTGCATCGGCGCGCTTCTCGTGACAATCAACTGTACACCAAGCCCAGAGGAAAAGAAAAAAGGAAAAAAAGAAGAAAAAAAACGGCACATGCACAAATTACACTTATGCTCGTGTATTAACTATAATTACCGGCCAGAGAAAATGTCCAGTTTAAACAGCCTTTCCCGGTGTATGCAATTAGCCGTTTAATCGCAAGTTTGCTTCATAAGAGGACAAAGCTTCATTGTGTTGAACACCCGTGGCCAGAACGTCTTCTGTCAATTCCTTTTGTTGCAGTTGAAGCAACAATGTGGCGAAATGCCTCCGGGCCGTGTTTCTCGAACCCGGTTTGACTTGCCCCCCCCCCCCCCCCCGAGTCTGGAGCGAGACAGTGCACACATCCTGGGTCCGAGCACATTTCAGAGCGGAGAGAACACACGCGCAATAAAGTCAGGAGAAAACGGTGTGCGATGCCAGACCATCGCATATACATAAAAGGTAAGCAATACAACGGCCTTCCAACGGATTTACGGTTTGCGCTTTGGGATTCGCTGGGTTAGGTTTATGCTATCTGCTCCAAACAAACGTTTGGCAGGGCCCGGCACAGAGCTGCTGAGCTAGGTAGATAACGTGTCTACCAGCCTGTCCCATAGCTCAGCGTAATTTATTCATCGATTGACAGCAGCAGTTACAGTGCACTAATTTCTGTACAGAGGACAGGAAGTCCATTAATGCATTAATCAGTTACACAATGATCAGCAACCTTTGATAACCCAGGGGGCAAAAACACCTTCTACGCACAACCCTCTCTGGGAACACGTTCAATTTTCAAGCATCCATCCTTCCAAGACCACCTACACACTTCTGGAAAGATTTGATCAACACTGTAATGTTCTATCCAAGTGGCAACCCAGATAGGGAGGATTCAGGGTGGCCATAAGATGTATGCAAATAGATGCTACTTGCCCAGCATTACACCTTTTCTAATACTTTTTGATACTGCCAAATTTGCAGAGGATATTTATCTATATTTGCCAACAGTAAACGGATACTAGACCCAAAGAATAAAGATAATTCTGGAGCATCTCAGGTCTACAAAGTCTCATCAATGATAGTTACCATTTGTTACCTCCGATGCATAAGTCACGTTGTTCCAGTGTAAAACAGTTACAAAAAACATGCAGTAATCTGATGCAGGGATATTGCAAAGAAATGTACAAATTAAATAATAAATTAACTTCCTGGAAGAAAGAGTGACCAGTTCAGCTTTCAGAGCAATCAGGGCCAATATCAATCCTGTAAAATATGATCTGGGGCCTAGTGACTTTGACAGGCAGGAGGGAGTTCATTTTAAATTCAACATACATGAATCACCTTGAGGAGGCCAGAGGAAAAGCAGTAATTCCTCCGTGTTCCTGCCAGGATTTGCTTGGTTAGACTGTGGCTGCCTGAACATGCAGGGCAATCTGAGGCCTATTGTCTGATGACAATGCGAGACCCAGAACTGGTCTGACTCACACAAAATGTAAAAAGGAATTTGAGGTAGAAGCATGTAGCCCGAGGGCCAGACACACTATCCTTTCCTATATGCTCACCAGAGGGACCATCGTTCTGAAATTACCCTCAATCACAAAAGGGAAGAATAGCATTACCGGGCTATTTAGAGCCCTGTTGCGACCAAACCCTCTTAAGTAGTTAATGGCTGAGCCAACGCTTGCTTTCAACACTGCCGGCCCGGATCACAACTGAGGAGAGAAGCCTCAGCATGTCTGTTTTCAACATCATCCCGATGACCTTGAATCTAAGAAAATTAGCGTCCAATGAGCAACTTGCACTTGGGGGGGGTGGGGGGGGGAGCGGGGGGAATGGCTGAAAATTAATTTTGAAAGGAAGAAAAAAAGGGGTGATGATGCCGAGAAGCATTCAGAAACTACTGAAAAGAGATGCATTTACGCCAGTCAAATGTTTGTTCACGCATCCATACATAAATTCTGCAGGCTTCTGTATGGGATTCACTCTGTGGGGGCATGAGTGCAAAAAATCCTCTGTGCACAGCTGGCTCTCCCCAGTACCTTTCATGTATTTCCAGGCATGAAGCAATCCTATTGCCCAGTTGCCTGAGGACAGTCACACAGGCTTGACGGACAACCAAGATATAAGAGAAAATTGCCCAAGGGCCAGCCATTCAGTCCAAAAAGCTGTTTACACTTAGCCATTGTTGGAAAGGATTCGCCCTCTTCCTGGCATCTGAGTCACACACAAGCACACACACACACACATGCACACACACACACACACACAATCCATTTTTTCTTTATGATAAAATCAATTCAAATTTAACCTGCAATAAGAGGATCATGCTTTTTGCTTTTGCACGTCCAGTATTTTTTCTTTTTGCGTCAAACCTAGCCCAGCATTGGGTCTTTGTTCCCTTATCAAACGGACAATGCGAGGTGTAAATTTCACAGCTGAGCTTTATTTCCATTCCAGCACGAGCACCCCCAAGCTTTCACATTCAGAACAAATAGCTTTCCCCCTTCAGGACATTGGAAATGATCAGACGCCATGCTAAACAGGGCAAGTGACAGCTTATCCCTTCCAGCACCTTGCCAGTAACAACCTATACTCTCCCACCAACACCCAGCTCTGTTTTCGCCTGCAATAAAAGAGGACACCAAGGAGAAGGGAGCAGAGGGATGGAAGGCCTCGTATTCCTAAAAAAGTACATCTTTAATGTCTCGCGTCTTCCTCTTTCAGCATAGTCCCCAGTCACAGGGAAGGGAAGCTTTGCTACCGACTGTATCGTAGTCTGGGACCTCACTGTCCTGTGCACCTTGGCAGCACAAAAGCAATGTCCGCTTTGATTAGTCACGTAAAACTGGACAATGACAGAAGCCCTTTCATTGCGTGATGAGTCCAGCTTTGAAGGAAGGATCCAGAGGCATCTTTTTGCCCAGGTTTTTAAATCAGACACAGAGCGGCTCTTGAGCAAATGCGACAAGCCCCAATTCACGTGGCCGCAAACAATGCTGCGATTGTCTCGTGTTTTGCTGCTCTGTCGCACTATAGGAGAGGGGGAAACTACAAGATTCAGTCACCCATGAAGCTATTCTCGATTATGGGGCTGAGAATAAAGGCCGTGAATGGGGATGTTTTTCGTACACAAGATTAACAGTTGCTAACATACACTTGATTAATTGTTTGGCACCGCGCAATCTTTTGCATGCTCAATGAGATTTTTTTTCTCTTTTGAACAAAAAGAACACTTTGAACTTTCTTTATCCTCCTTAATGATGGTACTCTGCTACACTGGTACTCTGCTAAAAATGGGCCAGCTAAATATACTTTTTTTTTTTTTTTTTTTAAAGCTGAAAATAAATTGCTAAACTGTGCGATTGAAAAATGCATTCAGATTATTAATTTCCATTTATCATATTTGAAGGAAAAGAACCACACTGAACTCAATAAAAGGCATTTGAAATGTAGGGCTGATTTCATTATAGATAGCAGATTGTATGCTACCTTTCTATAACCATAGGAATAGCCTTTCCAACATTTGTAGGCACTGGAGTATTTGACATACACTTTCCATGGTAAGATTGGGTGCAAAAAAGCAACAGAGAAAATGAGAGGTAAATATGCCAATTATCTCCTACAATTTATAACTTGCTGGTGGGGTTTCCGAAATAAATCACAGACATTTAATGTTAAGCACGGGCCTATCTGGTTACAGATTAAATATAACACAACATACTGGACAATAGAAAAATAAATATTGGTCTTACTGACCGTGGGGCTTTTCTGTAGAATGCCTCTTATTGATAAAAATTTTCGAAGGGTTACTGTTTTCCAGAAATGTTTCTGGAACATAAAAACAGAAGTGACACCATTGCTGAACTCAATGCAATGCCCATACAGTCTATATGTGGACCTCTTCCCTACCCGAATAAAAAACAAATAATAAAAACCAGATAAATGGTGAAAGTCGGAGGACAACAATGCTGACCAAACAAAACAGAGCTGGACATGAAATAGCTGAGCTGGGGCTCTGCAGTCACATAAGATTCATTTTCAAGATCTTTGTTTTTGCGCAGAACTATATAGGCCGATCGGTTCGAGGAGATAAAAGAACAGGTTTTAAAAAATAATAAAACATTTTTATACTGTGCCGGCAGGCTACTGGTCGCAGTGCCTTTCAGTGGCTTGATTTCAATGCTGTCCGCATCAACTGCCACTGTCACATGGCGGAATTGTGAAAAATTGCATGAGTTTTACTTTCTGATGGACAATCACAGCTGCCATGGAATTTTCTCAGTAAAAAAAAAAAAAAACAGGAAAGGAAAAAATTGATGGTGAGTTTCATTTCTTTTCAGGTTGAGCCAAGCATTTATGGTCACAAAGGCTCCGCCTCCACCGCATCTCATCTGCCAAAGCTTTGATAACAAGCTCCTTTCAAAGACGCCTTCCCCTCCCTTTTAAAAATTGGGCTTAATTTACATTCCGACGGTGAAAAGAAAGTCCCGCACCTTTTGTTGAAATTCATACCCATGGTCTTACGGCCGCGTTGCTACTTTGGAAAGAAAAAAAATGATGAAACCCCACATATGATTGAAGATGACCCCTTATCGCACAGCTGGGGACCTTGCAGAGGAATCGGCCTCCAGTGATGCGCCGCCGTCGGGCCACCGAAAGCGACAGTGACATTTGCTCCGTCAGCTGGACACTGCGAGGGGCCCGACGACCATCTGGAGGGCCCCCTGTTTGCCACCTTGCAGCCCCCTTATCCCATATGGCAGCTTCATGCATTACAGAGCTGTGCACCGGGTCAAAATGGTCTCAGTGGAAGACCGGCTTCTGGGCCACTGACGAGAAAGAAAAGAAGCCCATTTCCTGTATTCGCAAATGACTGGACAAGTCCCGTAGGGCAACATCGGCGGAAGACACTCTTGATATCCTCAACAGGTAAGACTGCTGACATCTGCGGTGCAGCTTACTGACTGAAATTATGACTCATAAAATGCTGATTATGTTCCATTTCTATGACTTCATAGCAATTAAGTGTCTGACATGGATGATAACGTCTGATAACAGCGACTCGGCTGTGTCATGGACAGCATTTGCTTGCAATTTGCACTGTGAAATGTGAAATTTCGACGAGGCTGAGCCCCAGTCATTTGCATTGAAATGTCTGCCTCCCTTGCAAGATGAATTCATAGCCACTGAAGTGAAACAACAGCGATCAGCACGGCTGATCATATAATCTCTGCTATGATGTGTATGGGAGGGAGCAGAGCAACATGGATCAGCCCCTCTACAATTTCAAGTGTGACCAGGAGAAGTAGAAAACAGCTCATCAGTGATCAGTTGTCTTTCAGACTGTACAACCCATATCAAGAAATACTGTAAGAGTTATTGTAGAATTTTTTGTTGTTCTCTGATTTTCTCTTTTTGGACACAAGTCATGAAGTAAGTTGTCAATTAAAAAAAATAATTCATCTTTTGTGTATTTTACTTACTGCCCAATAAATTATTCTTCCTAACACTGACATGGAGTGGCCTGGGCAAAAAAATAAAAATAGCTGTTGGACATCATCAGAATCAGGAATGATAAAACATTACGGATGAAATGAGGGGGGAAAAAGGATATTAAACCTGACAAAATGGAAACTGAGATCCGAGTGAGGCCCCACACCTCCGCCCATGTGTGACCCAGCACTGGCCACCAACGCTCGGGGCAGAACAACAAGGACAGCACGCGCACTGTACTTCGTGACAGATACGGTTCACGGAGCATCATGGGAACGCTAATAGTCTCAGACAGTCGAGCGATCCTCCACGTTTCGGCGAAGTGTGCACTATTGGGCCAGGAACGCTTAAGAGACAGGCCGTATAGCAAAACTTGTGCGAGCGAGTCTCCCGTTTCTGCAACCGATTTCTGATTTAAGGAGATGCGAGTGTTGCACGGACCAGAAGAAGAAAAAAAGCTTCATGTTAGGAATGGCGTAAGACTGAAGCAAGGCCGCTTGACTTTGTTAAGTAAAGGCGAGGGGTGAGGCACTGTTCCTGTAGGCTACCCGCACCATCTGGCCACTCATGTGCCATAACACGTTCAGCCCAGAGCAGTACCCCCCCCCCCCCCACATGCTCCTTGATCTTCCCCCATACTTCATGTCGTCCCTGCACCCCTCCCACTTAAGAGTTCAAATCCTCGCAACCTGTGTCTGCAAAGTCTCCCGGTAAATCCTTTAGCCCGATATAAACCCCGTTTGTCTGTATGAAGGGAAAACTGCCACACTGCATATTTTCACCACACGCAATGAGGCCCCTAAACAACGTGACCCAGTAATGCAGTCTGCAACACTTACTTCGCGCCATTTTATGATCTTGTGCACCACCTGAACATGGTTGCAAAGGACGAGTTTAATTAAAAGGATTGATTCAGCACATTGATTCAGTAGAGACCTTGAACTCTAACGCTAACATAATACACTAACAAATAATGTCTGTGCAGGCAATTGTAGTTCTAATACAAGAATATCATTATGTTTAATGACAAGGAGCATATGCACAGCTATATATAAATACACAAGAATGGCAAGTTAAAATGGGCAGAATTCATGTTATGTCTTCAATAAGCTATGTCAAAGAAAAGTTGGATTTTATTTTAGGACAGTGGTTCTCAAATTCGGTCCTGGGGGACCCCTGTGTTTGCTGGCCTGTGTTCCAACCACTAGTGCAAACTAACATGCTGTTTTTTCTTAATTACACATTTTGTATTGAGGGATTATTTACCCTCTTAAACAACATTATGAAAGAAACATGCTGTAAAGAATAAAAGTCCCACATTCACATGGTGCTTACTGTGCTATATTGCAAACGATTACATAAAAGGGTAAAAACAAATTTACCGGATCAAATTAAAGACGGAGGTGTACCACTACGCTCTTAACTGGTGGAACTGTGGATACTTGCTCACTAAAACTAACCATTTGGGGGGCTCAAAGGCAAGTCAGAGTCAAAGCTGCATTATGTTAATAAGACGGAAAAGTACAATTACCAGAGAATTTAAACACTTGTTCAACAATCTTAATGAAGCAAGCAAGACTGGCTGCAGCAAAAAATCAGCATGCACTGGGGTCTCCCGAGACCGAGTTTGATTGCCACTGATTTAGGATTCCTGCTTAGGGTCAGCTCACAAAAGCGCTTTTCTTTCTTGAACATTAATGGCTCACCACATGACCTTTGTATGAGCCATTATTTCAATCAGCTTGTAACTGAATTCAGTTTTTTTATTTTTTTATTACCGTCATTCAGGGCCTCGCGCTGATGACGGATTATGAAATTTGCATTCAAACCAAATCAGCTTGACTAACCCGTCATTAATTCATCTTCACTTCCACTGAGGGTCACCGACTGTGGCGTTTCAGTCTTTTCCAAGCGTAACCCTGTGGTTTTCTGACCACAACAGTCTGGAAATAAAAACACTTAGCCGTAACATATTCAGACATCGCTGGCCTTCTGGCTGTTAATGCAAGATTCCATGCGCAGAAATACATTTTCGATGTATACAATTACTTTCTGATTCGCCCTTACATTTTAGTGACACCTTTCACGATCCAGGGCTTGAAAGAGCTTCAACGGTCACAGTTACCTTGGCGAATACGAATGCTTTGTGCATAACATCTAGTCTGACTCTTCCCTTCTGATATTCCCAGAGAGGCTACCTCAGTGTCGCTCTGGCTCTGGCTCTGTCCCTCGCCTCTGCAGTAATTCGGGAGAAAAAGTGGTGGCTATTAACCCCGCGATTAACCCCGTCTCTTACACGATGCATCAGAGACACCGCGGGGATCCTTCACAGACTGCGGCATGCTTTCCAATCAACAGGAAAACACCCCATGCACTTTAAACCGGATAACCAATAAAGGCTTCGTGCTGGCTGAAAAGCCCCCGCAATATGGCGGCAACTCGGGCATTTGGCAAATGCTCACATCCAAGGTGACTGGTACAGCATTTGCAGACAGACGCGAAGCCCGAGCAATTTATGGCACCTGAACAAACCATAGATTGGACTTTGAAATCTCTAGTGAGTCTTGGGCTACTGACCATAGGCAAACAAACAGAGCCCGGCCCGTCTGCATCCCGGAAACAAATGGGACATTAAGGATATATCATGCATGTTTGTAAAATTATGATGAACAATGCAATTTATGGACTTCTGAATTGTAGTTGCCACTTTTCTTGTAGACTAGGTATAAGTGAGTTCTGAAGAGGTATAAAAGTGGTCAGTTTGACACAGTAAATAGACTTAGTTTTTGATGAAACTGGCGTATCTTTTGCAGCACCGATAATGTTAAATTTGGAAGATGACCTGAAAAAAAAAAAGAAAAGAAACAGAAAAATACTGCTTAAATTATACCTTTGATCAAATGTTTGAACAGAATAGTGTTTCAAATTTCAAAACCAATTACATAGATTACATAAAATATTTGGCCATGATGAGTCATTTCTTTGGCATTTTTTCTGGGACGGTGCACATTTTAACACCTTCAGTGCCGGTGCTAAAGAGACAGAAATGTGGCAGTCTGGCTTCATTGTGGTCACCATCTTGTCAAGAACGGCTAAAATGGCATTCGATCCGACACAAAGCCGCCATCAGGGTCATATATATTATCCTTTAAATTCATGGTCACAGGGAGATACCAGAAGGTTTTCACAAGCGTGTTTCGTGAGCAACAAAGCATTCAAAGTGACCATTTCTACATCTCTGCTTACATAAAGATTGTATAGTGTGTATCAGTTTTCTGCTACTTGGCAGCTAATCCTGAACAGATTAAAGATGCCCCACATGAATGTATACTTCTGTAATACCGAAGGCCATTGACAGCACATCTTTGATGTTTCAATATCATTTGCATCAGCCAATTCAGGGCATTTCCAACCCAAAATGACTTAAGAACTATCATCAATAAATTTCTGAAAACAACAAATATTGCTAGTTTTTCCACTCGGCTTTAGGACAGCAAAAAATCCTTTAAAAATTTGGTTTTCTTAATTCAGGCAAAGCTGACTTTATGTCAAAGTCATTCAATAATTTGCAGGGCAGGAAAATACCCAGACAGACTTTTGTGTCAATGATGCGAGAAATGTGGTGAAAGACCAAAAAAAAAAACTGTTGTCAAATTATTCAAGGGGCTGCAGCAATTTTTCTTTTGCACTGCACAATCAAGGAATTCATTGTTTTGTGACTTGGGTCTTCACAATGCATTCATTTGACAAAGACTCTGCAACAGATGTGACTGTCAAATATTCCCTACAATGCAGTTACAAGCTCTGGAACTGAGAAAGAACCCTAAAAGCACCAGAAATCACTCTCAAACTGGTACATGCTGATAGCAGCCATTTCCTTTCCAAAATACACATACGTTTTGAGCTGTGTTTATATATATACAGACTAAAACGTAATCTCTTGAACACAATTTTCATTCTGTGAAACACTTAAGAGAAAAAAGGAGGCGGAGGAGAAAACCCATGGTACAGATTCAGATGTTGTCGTAAAATGACATGTGCATTGATGTGCCAAAGCCCCGATGGCACTGTAATATTAATGGGAGTCAGAATTACACCTACGAGGACGAGGAAGGATTTTACCCCTCTAAACCACTGCTTCTGCCTTCGGGAAGGTGACAGTGAAGGCCTCTCCCTGACACTAGTTAAAACAATTTTGCCGTACATCAAGCAGGACAAGGAGGGGGAAGGGGGAGAGGGGGGAAAAAAATCAATCAAAAGATCCATGGCTAACAGCCCTTGACAATGTTTCGGATGGTGTAGGGGTGACGGATCGCAGACATGGCCAGCTGAAGCCGTCGCAAGAACTTCCCTGACTGGCCTCTGGTTCCACGCTGGAAGACTGTCACCTTGGATCATACCCACAGACCAGACGGCTTCCTCATTAAGACAGCTTGTCAGACCAGCCAGTCCGTAGTCTACAATTAAAAAATCTGCCAAGCCACGTCATCATAAACAACGTGACATAAACCACTAATTATCAGCCTCGCTCAACAAGGACTCGCCTGGACTTGCGCGAGTAATTTGAACGCTGAGGGAAAGCAATGTTCTCAGGCATATTTCTCAAGGATATCCACTACAGTTACCATCCGAGAGACCTGTAAGTCTGTATTTTGTTCCTGCATAATTTCCCCATTGTCACATATCCTATTGATTCTATCGCCGCCAACGTACCATTGAATAGAACTCTTAAAACAGGGGAAATATGTTCAATCTGGATTGGAGTCCTTACTGCAATTGCAAACTATAAATTTCAGCTTGGAAAGATTGCCGAGTTCCTCCGCCAGACTTCTACAGCTGAGTTTACAGCCATTAGGAAATACGAGCGAGAGTTCACCCAAGCAGTATTGCGACATGCACTGGAGTGTGCCTTGCACATTTCTCTGCCATTAAAATAAAAACAAGGCTATCTTCCAAAAACGTTTGAAGTGCTCCAGTCTGGAACAGCATTCTTTCCCCGACATTCCTCTCCATCAGAAGGAGATTATTTTTCATGCACAATGCTCGCGTGATTGACACTTTGGGGGTGACGTTGGCCCACATTTCTCAGGTGGACCGCAGCCAGGAAAGCGCACTGGCAGTTCGGGCCGAGGACTGATAAGCGGCTCGAATAAGAAATGAGGCAACATTTTGCACCCACTCCTCCAAAATCAACTTGCCACAGCTTACTCATAAAGGTCAACTGTGTTTTATTTGGAGGAAACAAACATCTCCTTGATGAAACTAAGGCTCTTACGGCACTTGGGGAAAAGAAGGCGGGGGATGGGGGGGGGAAGAAAACCCTATAAACTATGGGCTCAGAACGGCGCACAAAGAGGCATTCACAAAGAGATTACAGAGTGAAAATTCTCAGCCGAGAAACGATTTATCATAATTCTCGGCCACTTCTGCTGCTGGATGCGGGCATCGACTTCGCCAAGACAAGCGGCGGACAATGGCGGTTTTGTGCTCGTCCCCATCTCCTGTCTGAGGAGTGACTGTGACTAAATGGAGCGTTTACATCAAAGAGCCCAGATGATCCCGGGACTGGCAGGCCCAGGTGCTGAGTAACACGGGTTTTGACTTGGCCACAAAGGCCTGTAATGAGCGTTCACCCCTGCCTTTCGTGAATCCGGCTCCACGTCCGCCAAGGTTTGTTATGACGTTAACAAACTTCGCGACAAAGGGCCTTTCGAGAGAAGGGGATGCTGAAAAGGCGAAACTAAAATCGGAGAGAGGTGATTCGGGCTCAAGTTTCCGTTGATTTCGTTTTGTTTAACAGTTAACGTTTGCGCACATCCGTGTGCCTGTGCGCGCGTCTCACCAATGACGCGAAAAGGCACACGCGTGAATTTAACTTCAAGGTCAACACTGGCCAGCCAGAGAATGATAAAAGGAAGAGGACAATTTCCTGATTAATCTAGTGTAAAGTAATCTGAGAAGGCTGAGCCAGTGAATGGTGAGTGATTTTTCTAATGACAGTCGTGAGTGAAATGCAGGACAATGTTAGAGGAAGGTGGAAACATTTGAATTGAAAGAAACATCACTTCCTTGAACTTGGATACAAGTTTTTATTTATTTTATTGACCTTGCCTACTTTAATAGTTTAAACTTCAACATTTTGCTCCATTCAATCTGATTTGTCAGCCTTTTTAGTGCCCGATGGTCAGATATTCTTTAAGAATATTTCTATGGCTGAGATAGCTGAATGGATTTCATGTTTACTTAGTGACAGGTGTTAAGCTAGGGGTTGCCAAATGTTTTTCTGATGTGACCTCAAGCGAATGTTCACAAACTTATGCATTTCAAAAAAAATTTTAAATGTTGGTAGAAGCCTACATATTATTTGTATACAGACCCAACAGTCAGCTCTGTATGCTCAAAATTGAATGTCTCAGAACCTGAGAGGAAGCGATCATGAGTGATCAAAGGTTTTTTTACAGCATGATTCCTAAAAGTGATTCAAAAAAATAATTGTCTCAACAAAACAAAACAATATAGATTTCCACCCAGGCACTGAATTTTAGTACCATAAAGAGTTGAGAAATCGTTTGTACATTGTCCCTCCAATGTTCTATAAACACATTTATCATTTTGTGTGCCATTTGGATGTTGATGTACTTTTGTTCCCTATTCCTCCCTCCGACAAAATGGTCCAAAATACTCCGGCATTTCCATTTCATTCTTCAGGAGTGAATGCATACAGTTCTCTATGCCGGACTTCAAAATCACAAAACCATTTCAAAATGATTGTCTAATCATCCAGAGAAAAATATGATGCTAGATAGCTTGTATTTCAGGTAAAGTTGTGAAGAAAAAAAATTACGTTGACATTATACGCAATAACAACTGCCACTGAAATAATGAATTAAGCATGACAGAGGCATGTTTATTTGTTGAGAGGCTGAATTGCAACTTCGTAATCGGATTGTGCTTCTCGGGGGTAGAACTCCAGCTATTTAACCTTCACCTGTGGGCTGCCGCAGACATTCCAATTTCTTTATTAGAAATTGGCTGCCATGAAACAATGTTAGCCTGTAGAGTTAACTTGACCCTATCAAAGTTCTCAGCTGGATGTAAATGATGTCAGTGACAAACAAGGGCTGAACTCTACACCCTCCTGTCTTTTCTGAATATCAATGAGACAACAGGAAAGGCGCATCTCACAAATTCTAATTTATCCCCACGAAATGTCAGTTGAGCCAGTTATATTTCCTGCGCATTCACACGCGTTAGATATTCAGCCAAAGCCCTCCATTCAGTTTTGTTTTGTTTGTGAGGATAAAGTGGCTCAGTACCTAGGGTGCAGTTATATCCAGAAACCTACAAATCCAAGTGTACGCAAGTGTTCTGGGCAAATTCTTCAAAACGTCCCTTCGACCCAAACAACCCAGTTAATCTCAATTCAAACAGAGACAGCCATGGCTAACCAGCACCACATGTGGGGGAAAGTCTTGAGCAGGACCCCGAGAAGACAAATGCCCAATTGGTTTAGGGTATTTTAGGAAAGTTACAGGGAGGGGAGGGAGGGGAGGGGAGCTGCATGTTTCACGAGCATGTCGACTGCATACTGCCACACATGAATGAAGGGTCAAGGAAATGCTGCACAAACATCACATGGGTTGTGTTATTCTTTCAACTAAGTAACCGTGCTGTGAATATAACTCCCATTGACAATGCCTGTCACTAAGTGGGCCATGGCTAACTTAATTCCACTAAAGAGTGATTATATCAGTGTCCTTAAAAACAGCATTGCCAAGCACATTTTTAGACTACATCTAAACAGGTGTACTGTGCCATAAAGTTCACATAATGGGAAATAGGCCTTAAAACGCAAAATGGAGTGGATGGGGAGAAACAGTTATATTAAAACAGTCGGTGCATGACGGAAAAGTATCTTCGGCCGTTACCGTTCTTGGCCTCAGTGGATTTCTGCAACTAAATACCAGCCAATTTTTGCAAGTCTATGTTGAAGACAAAAAAAAAGACTGCATTTGTATAAAGCCTTTCCTAGTAAAACGTTACTTTTTGTCTGAAATCCACTGAGAAGGAAGGAATCTGCACAACATGCACATTCCAATACAACTTGGCGGCGGGAGGGAGGTGGGGTCTGAGAGCTTGCAGGCTGAAAACGTAAAGCGGGGTGCGAGGGGGCTTATTTAAGAGAACTTCAATTCTTTGTTTAAGTGAAGGGCTGTAAATTCCATGTTTTGTCAGAGGACTCGGCTCTTTGTACTTTTAATGTACCAGAAAGTGACGGCCCACTTGTCTCTCCAGCCAGCAGGTGGGAGCCGCTTAACTTCATCACAAAAACACACGGGGAGGGGAGAGGGGGGCACGCATTAGGGATTTACATCTACGCCATTAGCATTCATTTACACAGACTTTACCGACAAATGCTTTCTCTACCAGCCTACCTTAAAATTTGACGTGCAACACAACAAAATGGAAGAAAAAAAAAACCCCAGCCAATGGGTTCAGTGGGTTCCACAGTAGGTAGGCAAACAAGGAAGGTAAACAAGCCCAGACTGATAAAAATCAGCCTAGAGAAGACTCCCACAAAAAAAACAGTTTTTTAAGGGCATTTCACCTAACAGTACAAACAAAGAAACCACACTGAGAAGCTTTGGGCTGCTTGGGTTAGAAAACGACTTTGAAGCCAAGACAGCCAAGAGTGTACTGTTTCCGGTGTCACAGTACAATTAGCCCCCCATGTGAATATGCAAGGCCTCCTTCAAATATGACACTAATAAACCCACTTTCTGTGACTAAGACATACTGGGGTGAAAGTGAAAGCAGGTGAGCCACAGGCATTCCATTGCCAGCCTATTTAAGAGGAGGTGGAATCGTAAGCCAATCCTTGAACACAGCCTGGACAGGAAATTGCCCACACTCCTTAGAGTAGGTGCCAGTGTTACGTGGCACTCCTCTCATCCGTTGCAGTGGAAAATGTATTTGTGGGCGTGCTCTGGGCCAGCGCAGTGACCAACAAATATTCCCACAGTTCCACAGCCCCTCGATTTTTCTGTTCCGCCAACACCAATGTGTTACCGTTAAGACAGTTACAAAATCAGCCAACTGATAAACATTACAAAATAAATGAATATATATATATATATATATACACACACACATATACACACACACACACACACACACAATCAATCAAATTCTTTGAAATTACTCAATATGCAACTACCATTCAATGTTTCAAAATTGGCTATGCAGCTGTACAAGTATTGTCTGCTTGGAGTAATATCTGCATATAGATACATGAAACAGAGCTTGTACAAAGCATGACTTTTGTTGCATTTCCTCCATTTTTTAGTTCTGGAAGTTCCATTCTTCAACAAAATAAGAAATATGCCTCCAGCAAGCTGACTGAAATAATCACAAAGCAGAGAGAAGTCTACATCACGTAAGAGTGATGTGACTCTGGTTTGGATCATTCCTACATGATATAACAAACAGAAGCAGTCACAGCAATCTGAACTCCCAAAAACATTGACTTTACACCGACGAATAAATGCACATTCAGTTTAAAAGATGGATGTTTGTAGCTAGACTAGCTGAACTTAAGGGTGCAAGATAAAATATAGTATCTAAATCAAGTCTTTGGTGGTGCAATTTACCTATGTGCAGTTGTTACGTATACACCCATAAATTGGTTTTTGGAGGCATACAGGTCAACAAGTTCTGGATATTGGGTTCTTTAGATCCACAATGGACCCTGGTGCAGAGAGACGCCATCTCTCTGTCAATTTGAACATAGCTAATAGGCTACTGCATAAACTTCTCATTTAATCCCCACACTTATGTCCAATTTTTACACACACACACACACACGCAGCCCTGGCATCCTGTCAAAATGATCTAATTCGCACATTTGGCAACAGGCACATCTGCACTGCCAAATGTGGTCTTTTGTAGAATTAGATCTAGTTATGTCAATTACAAACGGCTCTTTGCAACCGTTAAGAGTCCGATATAGATTAAAAACCATAACCATCCATATTTAGTTAACTGCCACACTAGATGTGGAGACTTTGATCCAGTAAACGTATACAAAGTTTAACTAGTTAAAGGAATTTATCAACTGAGAACGTAAATTAATTTGTGCATTGCACATATTTATATGTCATAGCAAGCAATGTTAAGGATTGAAATTAGTATAACTTTTAAGGACAAAGTCCATTAAAAAAACTAATTAATGGGACTGATAAACAATTTTACACAATTCTCTGGATAACTGGATCTTCGTCAATGTTCTTGCTGATCTCCCTTTCCTGTTTTTTATTTCCACAATCACATGGACATTCAGATCCCAAGTATACTTCGTAGCATCCTTTTAAATGTATTTTTAAATGTCTGATTGATTTTAAAGTACCAAGTAGTCTCTTGTTTCCTTATAGCCTATTTTTTGTCGTGGTTGTTTTTTAAAGCTTTTTTTTGTGTTTGTTTGTTTTTTTGTTTTTTTGGGTGGTGGTGGGGGGGGCTGTTCCAAATCACTGTGCACTGGCTGTGGAGAAGGGTTTGTTATTATTTTACCCCAGAGCGTTTGTGAAACCTGTCAGACACCTCTCACATGACACACTGTCTGGGAGCTAAAGGTATAACTGAAAACACAGCTGCTGAAGGGGGGGGGGGGGGGATTCAGAACAGGTTTATGAAATATGTCTCCTCAATATGGCGCAAAAAATAAGCGAAGATGCGTCAAATATTTTGAGGTACATTCCACTGTTGTACTTCTGCTGTTTATTCTGGCTCGGAAAACCACCCACAGCTGAAATTCAACAGACTTAACAGGAGGAGCTGCATTGTGACAGACCATGACACCACTTTCACTTTGAAAGGATACTCAGACTTCTTAGAGACTAAAGTTTAAAAAAAAAAAATTTGGAAAGCCTGGGGGAGGGGAGGGGGGTGACTTAAACAGGCAGGTAATATGATGCGTTTATGCACTATAATCTTATTGGAGATAATGTTATGACGCTAAATTCTCTGAGATGGGGGGGGACCCACCAGCATCAATAAGAGCAAAATACCAAAATCCTTCATCTGAGTTTTTTTTTTTTCCTAGGCACTATCAGGAATAAAGTCAAGTCAGCGCTTTGAAAGCCCTTAAAATACCACCACAAAATGGAGCACCTAATCGCCATTTCCGAGGTAATCCACAAAATGCTGCGATGACAAAGAAATGGGGTGTATAAGAGCAACTGTGTCGGAAAGGATGGCCTGCTCTGCGAAAAAAGGAACAATTCCCCCACTCCGAGTGATCTCTCTGTTTCCCCGATAGCCAGAGAAAGCGTTTGTGCTGCGCACGGCGACGTCGCGGACAGCCCTCCCGTCGCCTCTGTGGACGTTTGAAGCGGCTCCAGAGAAGCGTTTGCGCGCTTGTTACCTTGGCGTGTCACGGGTGAGCAAGGCCCAAAGAACAAAGCTGAAGGCACAGCCAAACAGATGATTTTGGGTGCCGTTCCCCAGATGCAGCACTGGGCGGTCTGAAAAGGGTTACTCAGGTTTTTAGCTCCTTAAAGCAAACAACTCCCATTTAAAGGGACAGGGAAAACGTGAAAGGCATTTAAACCTCAACTGATTTCTTTTTTTTTTTTTTAACTTCAGTCCTTTAGTTTCACTATGCCCTGTGCTTAACAAGTCTGCCTGCTTTGTAACAAGAACAGCACGCCTGTTTAAAATGGTGCTTTAAAGCTGCTGTATGCTGACAAAACATTTACATTGCAAGTCAGAATTAATAAACCCAGGGGGGAAATTATGCAGTGCTTGTGAAATCCAAAGGAATTAAATTTAAAAATTCTTTACAGTTGCAAAAATACTTGACACATTCTGTCAGGTATTGATTTATCATGCATAATCTAAAACTTCAGAAAAAACAACAAATACCTAGCTGAGCTGCAAATAAATTCTGTTGAGTGTTTAAAAAAAAAAAAAAAAAAGGCAGAACAATTCCTACACGAGTGCTGTGATAAGCAACTTCTGACTGCCGGCTAACCTGCAATAAAACAAAGATATCTGGTTGGTTCGGCTTGCAGTGAATCGTCAGCAGCTTCGGTTCCCTGCTCTGCATCGTCTTGCTCAACAGACCGTGGTCTGCCACCGAGGGGAGGGTGTCCGTAAGGGGACCACCGTCTAAAACTAAATTGTCCAGATGCAGGTGCTGGTTCTGGCATAGCTCAGCACTAAATTCATGTCGCTTGGACGTGCGTTCAAATGAAGCATGGCTTCCCGTCTGCTTTCTGAAGGCAGAGAATAACTACAGCGGAACTATAACCTTCCCCCACCCGCCAGGAATTCAGGGATGCAGATCTTCCAACATTAAAACGCACACACTGGGGCTATTCCCGTAAGACTGTATGCAAGAATTTAGTCAAGTGTAAGTGAAGAGAGAAGTATTTTCAAAAACTTTTTAAAACCATTTTATTATATTCCTTTGACACATTATTCTAATTGTCAAAAAGTTTTTACATAAAAAAGTAAAACTGGATTTAGGCACATTCATCTCAGAAACCACTGGGTAGAAAGCGGTATGTTGCTCCCTGATTCACAAATCAAGCATTCGTTTTGCCTCTTGAGGTCGCCTCAGAAATCTCTCAAAATACGCAGAAAGCATCGATTTCACACGCTGAATGGTTGGACATCCCCTTTGGCAGCTTGGATTGGTTCCCTTTGTTCCAAAATGTACTTGATCCGAGACCATAACTTGGTTCCAGGCAAGTAACACCTGTGTGTTTGCTCTTAATGAGAAATTCAATTTAAATTTCAATTTACCTACATTAAAAACTTGTTACGGAAGACTGGCTTAGAGAAATGCTTTGGGAGGTAAACTGGCCTCCATTTTATCCAGGAAGATAACAGAACTGAATTTTCCAGCTTGATCAGAAGTACATGGACAACTGACAACAAAATATTTTTTTTTTAAATCATGAATTAGACATAACGTGGAATTGTTTAGACTGCAGGGACAGAATGTCTTTTTTGAGTGAAACTTGCTAAACAGATACTCCACTATTAAAACATTATTGTATATAATATCTAGTGCATAACAACCATCTCTTAAGAGAATGAACATTGTAATTTCACTCTCAAACAACTAAACAACTGACAGATTAGAAGATGTACATATATATATATACTTTTTTGTCAAGTGAGGATCAGACATTTCTAAACTGCTGATTACAGAGAACACACAAGGTACAAAAGGTAATGAGGTAGGTCAGATGGAGGCCATTTTGGCACAATTAATTAGGAAAGGGCCTCAGGCAGACTAAAGGCCATTCCTAAAACTCACCTCATTCATTGGGTCTTATTTGCACTACAGCCAGATGTAACACAATAGACTATGCAGATTAGCATGTTGATGTTGCTTCCTCATTTCAGAGCATTGCGTTTAAATGTAAAGTGATCCTTTAGTTAATTTCCATAATACTGCAGGCATAATTACACCATTTGCTAATCAATCCCCAAATAGTGTAATTTGGCATTTGTCATCCTGTGTTTTTGATTAGTCTAATGAAATTAATCCATGGTTAAGGCTTTCTGATTAATTAAACCAGCAATTATACAGACAGCTGTATTTTACATTTATTTTTTCCCCCCCAATGGCGAATTCATCTGTAGATGCAGTTTACATTCAAACAGATGTGGGAGCTGGTGCTTTCATTTCAGGGGAACAGAATTTTCATTTGGAAGCACCTTCTCATCCTACTTGGCAGCGACCTGAGGCTGTTTGTTGTAATAGATTTACAGACCAGTCGACCACAAATCATATAATCTGAAATGCAAACGGCTCAGAGTTAAAATTGAAACAGGAGTACATAAAAGGAATACTGCAAAACATGAAATCACAGTAGTAATTAAGCCTATGATAAATGAAGGCAGGAAGGGGCCATCAGGGACATATATATCATTTTTGTGATTCTTAAATTTATAAGAGAAGATATAAGAACAAACAATCTTATGGAAAAAAAATATATAGAACACCATTTTATTACATGAAATTAAAATAGACACTTTCCTGAGCAAATTAGCATTTGAAATGTTTTATAGACACTAGGATTCCAACCTCCTGCAGATCATCACATACCTCTGTGCCCATTTAGAAAATGTCACAAGTAGCTGTAGCCCTTAATTTTATCCACTTAGAAGATTCTAATTTAAAAATTGCCGTTTAAGATACATTCAAAAACAAAACAGTTTAGGTAAAAGGAAGAAAAAAAATGTAACTCCATTCATCAACATATGGAGTAAGTATCTAAAAGTGTATATATAGCACCAGTGAGGAAAGTCAGGGGTAGTGGTACATTCCTAAAATAGTTTGGAGACCTGTGTTGTGTTGGTGGGGGTCTAGTCCTGATAAAGTTGCTCTCCTGACAATTCGTGGTGGATAGGCAAGGGCATATGCCTTTATCGGTGCTTTGATTTTGACACCATCTACAGAACAAAGGAGCACTCTTTAACAATGAAAAATAATAAATATTAAAGCACAAAAGATTGATCATGCATAAAATACTGTCTTTTAAAATACAGGTTGATTTAGGCTGCCATTTACACAAAGTATAAGACAAAAAGTAAACTAGATCTTACAAACCCACGCATTGTGAAATAAACAGCTAGTTTGTTCAACATATGCAAAGTTGTCAAGTGAACCCGCTTATTAAATCTTCGATTCACATTAAATTGTCCGAAAATAAATATTTACCTGATTACAACATACACATATCTATTTTAGTAGAACACATGCCAAACTGTAGCTTCCGTGAAAATTATTTCATACACAGGTCAGATGAATAAGACTTATTGAGCTATATGAGGAAGTTCACCAGTTCATCTCCCGTGTAAAATAACTTGCGTAAAGGGTTTTTACAATACCTATGACAATACAGACATGTAGCTTACGACAGTTGTGATCACCAGCCTAAATGTCAAGAGTGCGTAACGCTAAACGTGCACATGAAATCACGGACCCCATCCGAGGGGCTGATCAACAAGCATTATCAATCTTCATCAAAAGTTTGCTAAATAGCACAGCAGTGCTTCATTAAAAACACTGTACAGCCTCGCGTTCACCACAGTCAGCGAATCATTACGGCAAAGCTTAATTATCATCTTCCGTGGTTTGCACTTTGCAACCCCTCGTCTATAAAGCATGCCATAAGAAAGAATAAGACCGATCGGAGTACTTTATTTACGAAAACAACCCCGACATATAAAATGTCAACACATTAAATGGACGGAGGGAGAGCTCGGATCGCTTTCAAATTACCTCCGCGACGCGGTTTTAAACGTCTGTATTACATACCTGTGGTGTGTTTCGAATGTATTTAGAATACATACGCGACATAACTCAGAATAAATCAAATCGTACCCTAAACAAAGCCGTAACAAGAGTCTTGACAAACTTTCCAACTTTACCGACGTGCACACCTTGATGGGAACGTTTCCAACCAAACATTCTGTAACTTTCCTAGTCGTTCGAAACAGTAAAATGTTTATAAAACAACTAATAACTTACCAGCTGTGAATTGGGATCCGGCTCTGAGAATATGTAAACATAGCAGTAACAGATTGAGAGCGGTCGTATCCATGCTTGTTTATTGAGTTTTCAAAGTTTAAAAATTGTTTCGGTAGCTTTGGTTATTCCTGCCGATTCATGCGCTCCATTCTCACAGCTTTACTCTCGGCTACTTTGTTTCTCGGTGAGTGGAGAGAAGGTCCATGACGTCAGCTTTCTCTCCAATTCAAACGCCGCTGTTTGAAAACCTGCCTTTCCCTGGGAAAGAAAGCTCCCCCTGCTGTTACCAGGCCGCTACTTCAACTGGACGTTTTCTTTATTTTTAATAGGGTGCTTGTTCAGGAGGAATCAGTTTAGAGCAGGCGCTGTGAAGATCCCAATAATCTTTATACAATGCGAATGCGTGAATCTAATGATGTGTTGCCAGCCTATACACGTGGTATGAAGATCAGTGAATTTCTACAGCGTCTGCTTTGAGCTGATGTCCGTGAATGAGCAGATAATTTTCAGGTAGTTTAACTCTATTGAACCGTTAAAAGGGGGTTAACAGTCATGGATGAATGGGCTACGATTTTTAAACACTGTCTGAATTTGAAGTGATAGCAATATAGCACTGCCAATACAACTTACTGCTAATGTTATTTCCAACTGAACGGGCACTCACATATAGCATATTAATGTGCTAATCTAAACACTTAGATGGTGCTGAAAACGGTTGGGACAGTAACTATCCCGTCACTATAGGCTACGCTACCTTGCCCTCTACCAGCCGATGTTCCTGCGTTTTTGCATGCTGCAAGCGTACCGCGGCACTTCTCAAGCCTACAATCAAAAAGTAGGCTACTGCAAGTCACAAAGAAGAATGGATCTGTATTTTCGGACTGTGTGTGAACTTGAATTATACGATGAGAAATACAGTTTGTGTCTACGTGCGTGTACTGGGGAGTCTGTGCATGCCTCTGTGTTTTTGGGGGTGGTGAGTGTGCGTTTACGTGACTCATTTTATTACTGATAAGGCTGCGTGCATGTGGCTCATGACTCTTAGAAATGAGTACGACATATGAGCAAACATTATCATTTTGAAATTAGCCCGTTGCGAAATCCCACCAAGGGCTTCGTTGTAGCAATGCCTATTCAATTAGACAACTGTTACCGCATTTCGCAGGTTTAAACATCTATATGCTAGCCGTGTCTCAAACTAGTTCACCCGTTGGCTAGTCTACTCGTTTAGGTTCCGCAGCTCGTTAGCGGATAGGCATTCGGGTGCCCGTTCACATTCTTTATGAATAATTGTACAGCCTACGCAGCGATCACAAAAAAACTCAAAATAGACTATAAAGACCAAATTTGTTAAGTAGCCTATTTGTTTGCTTACACAGAGTGATCCTACATGTATTTGTATGTAACATGAATAAGCTACATTTAAAATATCCTACCTTAAGTTTTCAGTGAATTTGGAAATTTCGATATAAAGATAAGAACATCGGTTACAAAATCCAGTTCGTGATTATAATATGATAAAGTTTATAAAAAATTTTTTTTTCATATTTTAAGGTAATCATATTTTTTTTAATGAAAAATCATTACTACAACATTAATTAGACTAATACACCAATTTACGAAGGGTGTCAACTCTGTTTATCGCCATCATCAAATTAAATGAGATCAGGAAATAGGCTACTTCTTCGCCCTCTCTTGGATATTAAAAAATAAATAAAGTTGAGCTGGTAAACTGTTCACGAACAAAGAAACCCAAAAAAAAGAATAGACGCACGAAGTGTTCTTCACTGGTCCCTGTAACTTCAGGTGACGGACTAGGCTACAACTGCTGACCCTTCACCACCTATCTGTAGCAGCATCAGGCCTGTCTGATTCACACGAGAACAGATTTAAAATGGGAACCGTAGCATGACTTGATTTGACGTGGGCTTGTAATAATTATACACCACGGACGGCAAGCCTGTCGAAGGGTTATTAAAACATGCAGCCTTACACCAAACCGGCAAGGCGCTCGCTTGGGTAAGGGTTTGAGCTGTGGGCAGCGCTGCGGTGTAAACATTCCGAATCAAAGGCCTTGTCAGATCCGTAGCTGGAAGAAAAGTGGCCCGGGATTTATGTATTTATTTATTTATTTATTTGAAGGTGCCAATTTCATGTGTCAAAATGTTTGTACAACGCATTGTCAGTTCTCGCCTGGCAACACCTAGCAAATAACCCCAAGACTCATGCTCTCACATTCACAGAGTGTACCACGGGTGAGGGCAATACAGTTCTTTTCTACTGAAGACGGCAAAAAAACAACCCAAATACAACAAAGTGAATGTGTTAGTGCTGCTTAAGGCTACATGTTGGTCCTTCCTACTCTGAAAAGAGAGAGTAAAGAAATATAAACAAGCTCTTCAAACAGCCACTTTCTTAACAAGGACTGTGTGTATACAATTCCACAGGGCTAAAGGTAGAGCAGACTTATTAAAAGAGCTCATTTTCCCCGAGCAGTGTTTGGAAGACAGTAAAGGAAGGATAGTGTGGTGAAGTGATTTTAAGCAAAGAGGGGTCATCCACAGCTCTCGAGCAACGCGTTTACACAGATCGAACCAGGCCAAGCTGGTCCCTGCTGGAATTGCCAGCCATGGTTCAAAGACTATCATATATTACACTAATGTAAATACAGTGCAAGGTGTACTGTGAAAATGACATGGCCGATATGGAAAGATGAGTGTGTATTTATATACTGTAGCATGCTTTCATTTGGTCAGTGCTTTGAGACCTATGCTATATTTTGTGTTAGTCATTATTATTCTAATGCAATTAATGGCAGATGGAATATAGCGTAATCACCATGCCTTTATTAGTAGGGACAAAGTTCTTCATGTTTGATTTATATATATATATATATATATATATATAGAGAGAGAGAGAGAGAGAGCATCTCTGACTGTTTTTTTCTTCTTATTTCTCAGCTTTATAACAGCTTCCTTGACTTTCTTTGGCACAACTCTGGTCCTTATGCTGACAAACGCCAACAACAGACTCCAAAAGGAATCAACAGCGTAGAATCAAGACTAGATACAGAAAGCACTTGCAGTAAATAAGCAATTGAACACACCTGACTTATCAGAAACACCCATGAAGCCATTTGTCCCAAGCATTATGGTTATTTATACATGGAGAAACCAAAATGTATTATATACCATTACATAAAAGCTGAGAATTTGTACTGTAAACATTTGTGCATTGTTTGATTAAAATTTGATTTAAATTGTATTGTAAAAATGTCTTTGTGCCAAACATTATAGAGCTCACACACTCTCTCTCTGTCATACATATATATATATATATATACATATATATAATATTATACTACAAGACATGCAATCTTTTAATAGCTAATCTGTTGAGCTGTACATGTCAGGATATTGACCAAAACCCCTCTCTGGCAGCTTTGCAATTGACTAACACAACATCGCAACGCAGTTTGTTAACCCCCTGCCCGTGTAACCGGTCCATTAGCAGAGAGGTGATGAGGCCAGAGTTTCACAATCAGTTTCTCAGTCAGCCTGAATGCAGGAGAAACCTGGGCAAAGCCTCACTTGGGCCAAGGAGTCTGGTTTCAGCTTCAGGAGAAAGGGAATTTGTAAGAACTAGGGAACTATTAAAACCTACGATCCATCTCTCATTTACATGCTTCCAAATACATTAACTTGCATTATTAATTCCTATTTGTTATTAATTTTAAATGGTATGTGACCACAAGTAGCTGTGTCCCACTAGAAACACCTGGTAATTCAATATTTTCATAAAATGATTGACAATTTAAATATTAGGTGTATTAGGCATTATTACCGCCAGTTTAGCAGACTTTCTTATCCAGAACAACTTACAAAGCTTTTGCGTTTTTATGCAGCATTCACTTACAGTATATAGCTGTATATACACTGAAGGAATTCAGTTTAAGTGCTGTGCTTGAGGGTACATTGATAGAGTCCCGCCTCAGGACTGAACCTGTCACCTTTAGGCTACTAGCCCAGTTCCCAAATCATTACACTGCACTGCCGCCCATGTTAAATTTTACCCCAACTGGAAATGGAAAATAGCTGAGTTGTACCCTCTTATTAATGTAAGAAAAGATTATTTCAACCACAGACGTCAGGGGGAATTGGAACAAAATGTCTTCCTGGTTAGTATTTTATTTGGGAAAGGTGATTTGGATTACAGGGTGACATCAAATGAGCAAAGTAGCTGTAAAATAAGGTCTGTGGTAATTATTCATTATTTTGGATGATGATGATTATTATTATCATCATTATTATTATTAGTAGTAGTATCCATGTTAATATATAACAAAATGTAAATAGTTTTCATAATTGTGTGCACTACTGCTAAAATATTTTCTATTTTCTAAAAATAGCTCTGGGTGCCATTTGACTCCAGCTACAACATTAGTATACCAGCTAGATAAATGTCACCAACTGTCACCAGACATTAAAAAAATCTAATGCGTTCAAGTCATTTGACAAGGATGTAGATGCATGGTTCATTGGGGCATGTGTATTATTTGTTGTAATAATTTAAAAATCGAAACCATTGCAAGTTGTTCACAAGCAATGGAATTAATGTGTTGCCTTAGCTGTTAGATGAGATGTAAATTAAGCAAATGAAAAACTTCTGATTAATTTCCAAATATGTGTAATGTGTTCTCAGTGGGGAAAAAATAATTGAAAATCAGAACAGAAAATTGAAAGTATGTTGCTAAAAGCCAGTTTTTTTTTTCAATTTAATTCTTTTTTTCTCTCTCACACACATTTTCATTAACAGGGTATACATTCAGACCGTGCTAGAACTGTTGAAGGGTATTACAGCACACGGGTTCCACACGGATTAACTTGTGTTTGCACATCAGTGAGTAAATTTCTTTATGCAGGAGCAAGTTCACAGCTGCCTTACACAATGTTCCCTATCAGTTTGCATAAACAATGGGTGACTCACGCAGACCACACCTCTCTCATGTAATGAGATCAGGTTGTCATACGGTGGTACCATATGGTACTTTCCTTTTAATCCAGGCATAACCTGAATGCATTAAAGCAAAAATAAATTATTTTTTCAGTCTGCTGGCGATAATACCAATTGCCACATTTAATACTCCAAAACCCATACGCCAACTGTTGCTTGGTCTATTAAAAATGTATAAGTCTAAGCACTGAAAAGAACCAGGCTGAATATCCAGCAGCAGTGCACAAGTAGTTATGTCTACACACACCTGGTGCCTATGCAGAAATATCAGGTTCATTGTTGATCATTCAAAAAAATAAATAAAAAATGAGGTGATGCAGCTATTCAGCCACATGTTTTCTCAGACCTCTGATGACAAGAACTTTTATGTCACCGGAACATTTTCAGACAAAGGGTGCCACTTCAATGAGTCACCTTTCATTGGCACACTTAGTCTTCCTGTCATGGATTTTGTTTGTTCGGTAACATGGGCTCTGTTCTTTCTTAAATATAGGACAAACAGTACACGCTACGATTTTAGTCTCAGCAATTACGAATTTGCTTCAAATATTGTCAACAAAAAGCATTCTGAACCTCTCCAAGCACATAATGACTGAATAGACTTGATCTCATAATGAGGTGGAGGTGTATGCGAACTGTGGCAGTTGCATTGGCAAATACCTTGGAGAAGCAATTGTCTAGCTGCCTAACTGACAAGTCCAAAAATAGAGTTCCAAAAATGTAACTTGGATTTAGGTGCCAAGCTTATAAGAATGACTACCGTCGACCAATGAAAAATTACATTTCATTTCAAGTAATGTTTTAGCAATTGTTTCCTGCAAAAATATTCTTGCAGTACTATTGCTAAAGCCATAACATGGGAAGTATAAGGTAAGGAATGCACTGTACCATAAACAGTGGTGATTTTTATCACCTGTGTTTTGTTATATGAATGATTATTTGGTGGCATTGTTGGGCTTGGAAGCCATAGCCAAATCTCAAGAGCGCCTACAGTACTGACACCTTGGATTCAAAAGCCATGCGAAATGTCAGTCACTTTAAATAAGCATAATCACCTCATACAGTGTGGCTCGTATTAAATATCTAAAAAATGAACCAATACCAAACCATACTAGCTGTTTACATCATGTACTGACAACATTTCCAGCTGATGTGTATCCTTGTCAGGCCAATCAAACCAATTTGTGGCAGTTTATTTTAGCCCCCCATTGCATTATCAAAACATCTTGATTCTACACTGTTTCACATGTAGATATTATAGAGCATCCTTTTTAAAATTTCTGCGATCCATCATTTACCTTTCTCTGGCTATTTACACATATTCCGCATCCAGAGAGAATCAACAGTGCAGTAGCATTGGGTAGTGATCACAGTAGGGGTAGACTATTTATGATAGCTCCATATCTGCAGTAATTCGATTGAGTACTCTTACAGACAATGTCAGACAGTAACATTGTATGAATGATAAGCAGTGAACATCCGTCTATCCGATACCGTAACATTTGTTTTTCAACTGACTTGAATATTACGCCTAAGGCACAACTCGGGGAGTGAGAACAAAAGAAAACATGTCTTGCTAGTTTTTCTTCTGAAATTGACTCAGTTGCCACCATATACTACATTATATTTTGAGCTGAACCAACGCATTTGGAATACTTATACCTCCAAGATAGGTCTATTTATACCTTAAGACAGATGTTTTTGTTGTTGTTGTTGTTGACTTGTATCTGTCCAAGCAAACAGTTTAATTGCTGCTCACACATATTGCTTGATGAAATTGTACTTTAGCAGTACAAGAGGCCTTTTGAGTTGGGCCTTTCACTATGTGGCACCCAAGAGTACAAAGCACAAGGCACTGAATGAGTGGGACAGTCACATCAGACCAGTATGCTGCCAGCATCTTTGTCACTGTGCTTGTACGGTTTCTTTGTGAATGTGGCACGGTTGTGAAATCTTTGCAAAAAGCACACAAATAACCTAGTCTGTCTCTTTAAAAAATCTATTTGCATTTTAATTTAGAAAATGGTTCCAAGCGGGGATGCAAATTGATGTTAAAAAGTGCTAGCATAAAGAGCCAAAGTCAAATGAATGATATGCGCATGGTCAGGTCGCGGGTTGCCTGCCGTAAACAGATGCACACAAATTAATGTTCTCATAGGTTCGTACAAGAGTTTTTTTTTTTTAAAAGACAAGGTACTGCTTAGTAAACAAATTCAGGCACACAGTTACCTGCAGAATGTCACATGACCTTGTAGCATACGTATTTTATGCAGAGTATCAGGAAGTGCTACATTTCCTAGGCAGCCATAAACCTGTTAAACAAGTTTTGTCACCGTTTCTGCATACATTTACTGCGGCAAGTTCAGACAGTGCAGAGGTGGGAAACAGCTATGAAACATGATCAAATGTATTTTAAAAAACAAAATGTACATTGAGTTTTATTCAATAGAACCATTGAGGGAAAACGGTTGGAAACATAGTGATGACATCATAATCTAGCCTAAGAGGAGTGCTCACAATGTCATTTCATTAACAATGTGCTATAGGCTTATACTGAATTACATTCACTGTTACAGGGTTACATGCATTTGTTTGTTATTTTGCTATAGATTATGAGCTAGACACCATAAATGCTCACTGTATTATAGAACCTCAGTGAATATAACATACTTTATTATTATTATTATTATTATTATTCAGTCAAGACAACTCATATATTTAAATATTTTAATGAATATGCAAAGCAAATATTTGAGCTTGGTGCTGAAAGGATCAGAAAGTCTAGTACATAGAAGCAGATCCAAACAACAGGTGGAAGCTGGGGTGGTGGAGTCTGAGCAGCAGTTTGTAGAGCAATTGTCAGTGCAGCAATTGTTTGAGCAGCAGAGCATACAAAGAGGAGGTCTGACTCTTGGTTTAAAAAGGATTCCCCATTAGTGATGTGTGTGCGTGATTGGTTGAGTACGAGAACATGTGGTTGCTGAGGCAGGGCAATGGTTGACAGCAGCAAGAGGTTCCTAATTGAACTTTCTCTACATCCATTCATCTCCCATTTATTATTATTATTATTATTATTATGATGATGATGATGATGATGATTATTATTATTATTATCATTATTATTATTATTATGATGATGATGATGATGATGATGATGATGATTATTATTATTATTATGATTATTATGATTATTATTATTATTAATTTTTGCAAGGCTGCCATAGGTATGGCTTACTTGTCTTCACATGATGATCTAACTGCTGAAAGTGTAGCACAATGAATACTGAAGTGTACAGAAGCACTGCTCAAGTTCAAGCAAATGCCTCCAAGCTTATTGGACGGCGCTTCATCCTGCAGCAAGATAATTATTCCAAACACCTGCAAAAGCAACAAGAACTGAAAAAGTCATTCACCTGATCTGAATCCAACTGAACATGTGTTTCATATGCAGAGGAGAAAACCTAAGGTAACTAATCTCTGAAACAAACAAGAGCTGAAGAAGGCTGGCAGAGCAACACCAGAGGCTATGGGTCACAGACTTGCAGTCATTGCATGCAAACTAGGATATTCAACAAAGTACTAAACATGACTACTTTCATTTACATAACATTACTAAGTCCCAAACATTATGGTGCCCTGAAACGAGGTGGAGGCGGGGGTGGGGGTGCTGTCTAAAAAGTGATATAATTTCTACATGGTGAAACCAATGTGTATTTAAAAACCCTTACAAAAATCTGAGACTTTAATCACACAATAAAATTGTGTACTGAGCCAAATCAAGAAAGAAAAATATGCCTTTGTCCCAAACAAAATGGAACTAATTGTATGTGGCCTGTACTATGTTGGTTTATAATCACTTAAATTTCCACAGGTTTAACTTAGTGTGGATCCATTCCAGCAGAATCAGTCAGCTGCCTCTTTATCCTTACCCTGAAAGCCCATTGTTACTACAGAATACCAATAAAGGGCACTCAACATTTAATGGGGTCTAAATAAATGTAATGCATTTCAATGGTGTAGGAAGCATGAAACCAGGATGAAGCAAAGTTATTTTGCTGTTGTTGACTTCAATATTTGTTGTGCATTTCTTGTGGGTGTTTCGCCATGACTGATTGCTGCTGCTGTACTGAAATTAAAAACAATTTTAAGTTAGCAGCAGTGAAATTGCCAATAATAAGCATTCAAGTGAAAATGATAAATTAATATGAAAAACATTTAAATAAACCTGATCAAAATCCATTGAAGAGGTCCAAGCCAAAAGTACTTTCTCTCTATGTAACACATAGCATGGCATGCACTGGTCAAGAGAAGCACCATTGGGAACAGAAAATATTCAAAAGCCGTGGAATTTACAATTATCCTTCATTTTAAATTTTGCAATACAACTTGTATTGTATTCTGTTTCACCAGAATCGTTAATATTAAAATGATTGGTATGTGTTAATAAAATTTGTATACTTTTGTAGTAAAAATAAAATGTATACTTTTGTAGTAGTTAAGTCATTTGTCTATCACTGCCTTTTTAAATGAGTGGTTTTTGTATATGAATTGATGTGGTTGCACAATAGTTTGAGCTTCTCTGTGAATGAAGACAGAAGAATGATGGCTCACAAATCTAGACACATGATTTAATGACTGTGCTCCTATAGTACAAAATAAGCAGTCTGTGCTCAGTAGTTTATTTCAATGTTCACATAAATTGAACATCTCGTAGTTCTTTAACATTTTTCATTAAACATGTTCAATTTAACATAAAGGTCATGCATTCCCTGGTTGTTTCCCATTTTCAAATTAGTCTTATTAATTGTGGCCTGGCCCGGCATATTCTAGAAAGAAAAATCTATTAAATATCAGAAATATATGATTGATTACACTGGAACAGAAAAAAAAAATCCTGGCAAGCCTTCATATAAGTGATGCTACTGTTGTCATAAACTCCTGTGTCAGTACCTAGAGCAATACCTCACCACTGTAAAGGTTCTACGAGGAGTAAAGGATGAAAAAGAAAGAATATCTTAAGGGGTTGCAGTGCAATATAATAGTTAGGGAACTAGAATTGCTAGTGGCTTTGATTTTCAGTTAGGGGAAAACAATAAAATGTCCAATGTTAATTCAACACGTAATTAATAACATTTGATCCCACATTCCACAGTGGGACCAAATGTTATCTGTTTACAGTTGAATTCACACTGGACATTTTAGTGTGTACTTTGATTCTGTTAATATACCCAGCCAAATAAATGGAGTGTACATGTGAACAATGTAATCTGCATAAGTCACTCTGGATAAAAGTGTCTGCTACAATGTAAAACAACAAAATTGATAACAGAAAGGAATTAGCACAATAAAACCTGTTGCATCCTATGTTACTGTGATCCAAATAGCAATGGTTTTTTGTTGGTTTAATCACTGTAATTAAAGCAGTAAAATGTTTGATTTTATTACTCCCTCCTTCAGATGTAAATTCATTACTGTGAAGAATGATCTATCATGTCTAGAAATAATCTGCTGCCGCAAAACACTAGAAAAACTTTAATTATTAAAAACATAATTACTTCTCAGCAAATGAACCAGCTTTATTACTTTTTGTATGGATTTCTCGGCGCGCTGTTCTTATTTCTGGCACAAAGTGAATGATCCGTGTTCAGCATTGGCATTCTAGTGCGCAATAAATCATTACAAATACATTACAAATACTCTCCATTATGAGATGCATACAGCATTGAGCTTGTACTAAGCTTTTTCTATTTTTCCTATTTTGTCTAAGATATTCAAGAAATTCAGGAGAGTAAATGCTGGACTGACTTCCAGGGTACTGTAATGGTTTTCTTCATTAGGAGTCATGCAAGTGCATTACAATGAAAGTTTTAAGGAAGATGCTAATATATGGTCACACTTTAAATGAAATCTCATAAAGACTCTATAAAGCATATAATTACTTCATAAACATGACATAATGGCTTTTGTTAGCTAGACAGGCACTAATCATTCCACCTGTGTACACGGGGATTATGGGAAGGGAGACAGGGACCACAGAAAGAGTTGAGTCCTGAGCCTAAAAGACAATGTCAGAGAGACTATACAGAATCCATGTACGCTCTTTGATGTTAGGCCACAGTGGACGATGATTAAATATACAATCCAGAGTTAAGCTGGTCTGGACCTGAATCATTCAATACATAGCACGTTATTACACCTAATGCAACTGCAACTACACTATGCAATGTATTTATTCAGCTAAAGCACATTTTGGGAATATTTGTTGTGGACTAATATTATGACTTCATACAGATTCAAGTTTAAGTGTGTCACTGAAAATGAATGAAATCTATCATTCTGGTAAATGTATTGAATGATACTTTACAGATACAAAAGGAAGTTATAATGTTTTGACATCCGTCTTCTTTCAGTAACAAACATTGACCATAATGCCTGCATACCATCACAATGTACCATGATGGTGTTCTTTAGAATATCTAAACCATAGATAGAGATTCAACCAGTCAGTTCCTGCTATTACCAGCCATGCCAGTTCCCTTGCTTTTCTCTAGCCGTGGCCTTTTCATATTCCTATTTCTGGAGTAAAAACTCTTAAACCCTCTCAGATTCTCTTTGTTTTCAGGTCAGTGGGTTTCTTGCAGGCTGCTTATCGCCGCATGATCATGTCCATTCCTTTAGCTGCACTCAACCTGAACAAAAGGGGAAAAATCATAAATGGAATACACATGATGGCTAATTGAGTTTGATTATGGAAAAGTGCAGTAGAGCTCCGACTTTGATATTTTTCAAAGAAAATTAGACATTTTTATTAGACTGAATGGTTGGATATAAGATTATATCAATTATGTTGTAGAAAAAAATTAAGATGGGAAATTTCAAGGTTAAGGAGCAATTTATTTAAATGTATTCTCTGGGAGGGGTGAGTTGTGCTATTTTTTGCTGTAACTGTACTTCTTACTTTTTTACCCTTTCAAAGACATAGATATTCTAACTGATGCAAGCAAGCAAAATATTTGGGACTGTGATGAAACGAATAGCTACATCATCATCTGTGAAACAATGTTTTTTTTATCAACTTCATATTCTTATTTTTGTGATTTTATTGAACTTTCTCATAAAAGTCACAGGATGATGAACCTGAAGCATTGCTCTAGGCAGTCAAAGAAATAATATTTATTCTCTGCACTCTGAGCTGGGGGTGTCACGCTGAGGAAAGTTGTTGGCTCTAGCTTTATTGATTTCTGTGACAATACAAGCATTGCGCTTCATGAACTAAGCTTTCATCATACATAATTGATTAAAAGGCATCACTTAGCTGCTGCAAAAATAAATACTGACTGTATAATCAAGGAACGTGAGGGATATAATTGCAGTGGAATTGCCTTGGTGCGATAAGGTTGGGCATAGTCTGCCTTTCTGCTCAAATCACATAGATGCGCATTTCCTAGGAGCCCTCACACATTTCCTGTAGGAACTGTGAATGGTTTAAGGTAGCTTTTGTTGCCTCCCCTAGGAAAATAATGTGTCCTTGAGAGTTCATTGTACCCACAGACCAGCTTGTTCATCGCTCTGTTCGTCCTCTTCCAGTACTTTAGTGTGAAGCTCAGGAGGACAATGTGCTAGTCACTGATTCATTTGGCCGAGGTTCTCATTGAAACAACTTTGGAATCCCTTTGGCACTGCAAGTGCCCAGATCTGTGCCTTAATCACAAACATAGACTACCTATAAATCACAAACATAGCACCTATACCTGGATCCGGTGATGGAGACTTGAGGCTTCATGAATCCCAGTAGAGGTAGCATATGTGTTATCGAAGATTCACAGATTTAAACCACAAATTTGAATCACAGCAGTTTCTACGGAGCAAAGACTTTTAATTGGTTCACATGAGTCACTGACATCACTGACAGCATGGCTGCCACATCTTTATTATGAGGGTTCCGTTGCCTCATTTCCTATTACTACCTGGATTTCTCAACCTGTCACGCCAAATAATACCAGATGTGCTGTTCTAAGTTGCCGATGAGGTGACCCTTCAGAGTGCCCGTCTGAAATTACTGTGCAAACCTACATGTGAATGAACATTGTAGAAAAGATCACAAAAACTGTTTGAAGCATAAATGTCTTGCTGTATCTCATTATTTTTCCCCATTCATTTCCTACTCCCTGTGTTAATATGAATTAATTCAGGTTTCTCATTTCCAATTATCTACCTTCAGTCTCACAAGAGCCTTCAAATGCCACTATGATTATGACTCCTGGTTTGTATAAGATAATGTCGTACAGGGAAATATATGATGTATAAAACACACACACGCATGCATGCATGCATGCACACACATGCACACACGCATGTACACATAGACACACACACAATAATAATATTTTCTGCCATGTTAAAAAAGGAACATATACATATGCATTTGTTATTTTTGATGACATATTTAATAATAATCATTTTATGGATCTAATAGTCAACCTTATTTTGAAACATATGTGAAAGAAAGCGAATGCCATATTGTGCATATGGGACTGCAATATTTAAAATATTCCTGCCAACTGGCAGGTCATTTTTCTAAGAAGGCACCAATTATTATAAGATTCCTATTTTATAAAAAAATAAATATAAAATAAAATAAAAACATCCTCTTGCAACATGATGAGCTGTGACAAAATGTCAGCTTGCTTATTGATTAAAAGGTTGGCAAGAGCTTTATATCCCAGAAAGTTGAAATCGCAATCCAATTACATAGGCATTTTAACTCTGCTAATTCCATTTGTGAACATAATTAGTTTGCCAGTGTTCATAACTAGATTACGATAAGGCTACACAGCCATGTTAATAAGATTTCTGCCTATTGCTGCCTTTCTTTATCAGATTGCTACTTCAGCAGATTAAAATATGTTTTCTTGTTATTTCTCAACATGGCAGACCTGACAAATATGATAAAACTAAACCCAGATTTAAAAAGCACTGTTCCTTCCACTGCTTGGCAAGTCATTACCTTATATAAAAAAGGCCACTGTAGAATCGGAAAGGAATTCAAATTTTTATTTTTTTGCAATAACCCGTTCTGTCAATTCTATTTCCGTTGCAAAAATCAGGGGAGAATTCCTTTCTTAATCTTGGCTTGAAATGCCAACTTGCCTATTCACATATGATTTCATAATCATTAACTAGGCCCACAATTATCTTCACCACAACCAGAATAGAAGCCAAATGAGTACCTGTCACATGAAAGGTGATAATAAAAAGCCCTTTAATGTTATGATTTAAAGTGTCATCTTTTTCCTTTCTCTTGCTCTTTGATTTTTCTCCTCGGGCTAATGAGGAATGGAGACAAAAGGTAAGACAAAAAAAAATCTACTTTTATGTGAATTGTTCCTAAGTAATCCAGATTTGGTAACATTCTTTGTTGTATGTATATTTGCACAAAATGTGATTGAGAATTTTATTTGTGCTGGAAGCGTCCTTTAAATTAAAGCCAGCCTATTGTCAATGTGTAATAACAAAAGAGCTAAATCACAAACAGGAAACTAAATGAAGAAATAGCTATGTTTAGCAGACTCTTTGGCACAAGTACTGTTGGTAGTATTCGCCATAATTTGCTGCATTGTTTGAAAGGAATAAATGATCATATTTCAGGCCACAAGAAGACATGTTCATGACTCCCTAAAAATGCACCATGTCCAGAGAAGGAAGATGTGAGCAACTATGGACAGTACTATTAATGGGTGATACCAATGCTAGACAGATTTAGATCAAAGTTGTAATCAATTTCATTTGGAAAAAAGTAAAATTAATGAGGTTTATTCTTTTTCATACTCAGAGGAACAGTGCAATAAACCTCTACAAAACACCAAGGCAGGCAGGTGTAGGTTACAATTCTCTTTGGGACTAGCATTCCAGTGCAACCTACTGAACCATACTTACTGAAGAGTCATGTAAGTGGATATTACCAGGGCCTATTTACAAACTACGGACACATTAACACGCCTCCCATCCCCAACACCACCACAATGGAATTAATCATACTAACTGATTTCTTCCTAATTGGATCCATATGGACTTAAAGCCCCTTTGTTCTGAGCAGGAATTAAAGTTGTTTCATGCTCAGCAATTTGCGATGAGGAAACCGGAGGAACACACTGGAGGCTTACTTCTGGGAGTCTTTGTTTCCACATCACAATGCATTCCTTGTTTATGTTCCACTTTATGCACTGGAAAAACTCTGCAGCCCACACTGCAAAGATACCAAAACATAAGCTTAATATACATATGCATGTGAAAAAAAACAATAATTAAAAAACATTTTAAGGTTCTTCGTTTGCATCAGTCTTCTTTGCGTTTGAAAATACACTTAATACATCACTGGAACCACCACTGCAGTCCCTGTAATTTTCTAGCAGTTGTTTATCTTTAATCTTTGTTTATGCACAATAAGGCTATTGAGTTTCACCATGATAAGAATTTGAATCAGGGCCTCCTCAATAGAGACAATTGTTCCTGTGAACACAGCACAGCATGTTTTCCTACAGCACAAAGGTGACAAACAGTCTAGCCCAATGCAACTATTGTTAGGCTTTAGGTGTCAGCTTCTTATGCCTCTTTCGGGATGTTTGTTCTTTTGTTCCCATCCCTTCATTAACCAGCAAATTGCCCTTTAGTGATGACACAGCACACTGACATACACATTCAGATTGCATGTATTATCCTTGACTTTCATGGCTTGTAAATTCTTAAAGTAAATACCTATCTCCACCCACAATGACCTACGTTTTTAATGCAAACCATTTTAAATGTCCATTTATATTATACTACTTTAATGGAGTCAATCAATTAATCCAAACAAAGGCTAGAAAAATATACCTTTTGTATAGCAAAAACACCTTCTGGAGTAGGCAAAGGAGTGTACGCATGAAATTCTGCAGTACCTAGCCGCAGAAATAGTTATTAGCTGCAGAAAAACAATTCCCTGGTCCCACTGCGGACAAAAGAAAATCTGACGTGGTAGAGGCATTGCTGATCTCAGTGATTCACCCAAGGAAACTGAATATGCAAATGCCACAGTCAACACAGGCTGAGCCCTAGTGTTTCCCGCGGATTCACAATATCACTTTCAAACCTCACTCAGCAGAATCCCCATTGAGACCTGGATTTACCCTCATCGCCATCCTAGAGGTAATACTGTGGTTAAGTTCTTTTATGCACCACTTTCATTCCATGCAGTTGATAAGCAGGGATTTTTTGGTTACTGTTATCGTTTGTGGCATAATATACAGTAAAAAAAAACCTTTCAGTTTATACTTTTATGAAGTGCTAAGTAATTACATACGCACTGTCCTCTCTCAGGTTTAGCACTACATAAACAAATAGTGAGCCCAAGAAAAGCAATTTCTTAAGGTGATAAAGCACCAACTAAACCCTCAAGACCGCTAATGAATCTGTATATAATACACGAGACTGAAGGGCTTAGAAATTCATTAAAGTGAAGCATTACCAGCCCATTAACATGGATGCACACGGCATGTGCATATCAGTCTCAGCTGGTTATGTGCACAGCAAACCCCCTGCAATAAGGCCATCCCCTCCTACACATTCAGAGGATAACTGCAGTGAGGTCACACCGTGGCACCGTCAGGCACTGACTGGCATCCTGATGCAGCGCCAGAGGCATCACACCATATGTCCTTTCCCTCACATTTTGACATCTGCTGCCACCAATATTTCTAATGACAAAATTGGCATGAAATGTGGCCGGTCCCAAAAAAAAAAAAAAGCAGTGTGTCACCCAAACAACTCGCACTAGATATTCTGCATCGCAGGTTGGCGACCTCAATTTCCCCCGTTAAGTACCGCACGTTTGTCAGCTTTCAAAAACCGGGGTCTCAACCCCTGTCGCGGGCGGCCGCTGAAGGTTGGGTAAGGTCGGGTGCGGGTTGGGCGGCGGCGCGGCGAGGCCAGTAGATGGGAGAGATAAGGCGGCGGATCCCTTCTGCCAGCATGCCCGCCTGCCCGCCTCCCCGGTCCCTTTCATTTCACCGCTAACAGAAAAAGAGAAGACAAAAAAATCCAATACCCGCAGAGTGACTGGCGAACCAAAGGGAGCCGCGCGGGGTTCAGGGCGCGGCTGAAAGACATCCTTTTATAAAAGGCCCCGACAATAAGAAAACAATTGTGTGGGACATCGAGTTGAAGGCTTCTAATGGCCTCATTACGTCTGCAGATTGGAGCGGAATGGAGAGAGATACAGCCGAGATGGGGCGGAATTGAAAACGGCACATCTCTGCTCCTTCTCTTTCTTTTCGGCGGGGACCCCAATCGATACCTTACAACTGGGTTAATGCAGTCTCTTAAAAAACACACTCGCTATTCATTCCCGCAAAAGTGCACATTCAGATAATTGGTTTCAGTGTCTGCATAGAGAGAGAGATGCCTCCATGGGGCCTGGTGCCCTCTGTTGGAATTATTCTAAAGTACAGACCACGCACTGGGGGCCGTCCCTAAATCTTCTTCATCGGACATCAGGCGAGGTCTTGCTACAGAGGCCATAAGGAATGCTGGGTGTTCTCTTCTGGAGAATAAAAGTGAAATGTGAGGAGATGTTCATGAGTTTTTTGCTCTGCCAGTCTATTCAAAGCTTTGAGGCTAAATGGACATAGGAGAGAATCTTAGCCCACACGTAGTAGTTGCACACTCTGCAGAACGCCAGCTGTGCCTTTGTGTTATGGCTCTCCTCAGTTGAAAATTGAGAAGTTGAAAAAACATTCATTCCCCCAGACACCACTCAATTTTTAGTTTATTATTTGAGTTTCCTATTATTTTCTCAACAGGATACACTATCTTTTTGAACTCAAAGTAGGTAATTAAGTTTATTACCAGCATGAACAACTTATAAATCAAAGTACACTTTAATTATAATTCATGACAGTTAACATTATACTACAACACACTTGTGAACTGTATCATATGGCAAAATAGCATTGTCATCCAATGTCAGCATTTGTCCAAGCCATGGTCATTCTGCATATATATTTCTACATCAACACTATGTGTTGTTGTACTGTTTTACAGTCGGTGGAGCTTGGTATCTCAGGAAGTCAAATTTATGTTTCTGCGGGACACTCACTTAGCCATTTGGAATGCACATTAGCATGACAGTGATCACGTTATGACTGTGGGTGGACCGTCTCTGATGGCTCCGTTTCTGCAATGCATTCTGCAATAGCCTTTCTTGGTATTTGCTCTGCCTTGTACGGTGTACTGTTTTCTTAAAAAAACAAATATTACTCTTTTAAAACATTCCCATTGACTGGAACCTCTGAACCCTCAAAATGTTGCTTGTTTCATATGCCATGGGGTTTAACGGTTAATAAAGAACCTCTGGTATTGCACAACATTGCATTCCCTGCAACTGATACCTCTGTCTGACACTGTCTGAAAAAAAAAACATTCATTGTCGTTCAAGCAACAGAGTTTACAATCTGTAGGTGAGTACTGTATTCACACCCAGGATCAATAAAGTCGGATTGCAGAACATCAGTCTCCAGTCTCCGCCATTCACAACCTCTCACCGGCAGGAACAATAAGAAGAGTGTCGTCTCTCTCTCTGACGACGCTCGCTGTTCTAAACAAATTGCTTGGGGTGTCGTGTCTGGGCTGAGCCCGTGCGGCGCTCCGCGCGAACAGACATTTGAGAGAGCTTTAGAAATAAATCGGCCTTCGCCTTGAAGCTTAGACGTGCCACAGCCAAGAAACGTCATGACGTTTCCTGCAGCATCCGCGGCCTCTAATCTCCTCTCGCATGGAGTTTATAAGGAGCCGGTGGTGGTGGCGCTCTGAATCTTACGCCATCAAATGGAAGTGCGCGCGTGGGCTAAGAATGTGGAGGCAGCGTGGAGAGTGAAAATGCAGCTTAAACACGGCCATTTCACAATGAAATCAAAGTGCAAACAAACTAATGTGTGTGGATTTGGCCACGTTGGCCCCAGCCAAGCTCTGTAAATCCACGAACATCTGCCAGTGCATTTGTGCTCATACTGCCCCGAGAAGATACACATTCCAAAGCTTAGATGAATCACCCCTAATTATTCAGAACGAACTCCCCTCTATGATTTACTGCATAAAATAACAGGATGACCTATATGTTTCAAGCTTTAGTTTGTTTTTCTGTTTTTTTTCTTTCTTTTTTTTAACAATATGCAAGTGCCTATGACTGAGTGATCAGAGAAAGCATACTTAAGTATTTTAACAGAAAATAATGAATAATACATTTAAATGGAGAAAGTTATTGAAAGACAACAAACAGTTCAGCAGCAAAGCTTACTCAATGCATAGTAATTTACAGATATAGTCATTTACATAGATATTTAAAAATACAATAGTTGGCTCAACCCTATAATATGCACTACTTGTTTGAAGTGAAGATTTATTGAAATGTACTGAAGACAATTCAGTGTTCGGTTGCAAATCGACAATGCTGCCTACTCTACTTTGAATAGTATATTGATTGCTAAAAGTAGGCTCTGAGACAGACAGATAAGTATGCATTCCAAGCACACAATAAAACCTGTAAAATCTGAATGTGATGCTCACACAATTTATATATTTTTTGTCAAAAATCAATGATGCCACTAAATGTTTAATTCATGTTTATTTCATGGATTTTATTTTATTTTTATTGTAAATTGATTTGTGGCTATGACCAAAACTCATGATTGCAAAACTGATTTTCCAAATGAGGAGAGAGAGATAGCTTATCTTCCAGTGATGACTCAGCAATAATGAAAGAATTGTCGGTTGTCTGCGGCAAAGAGTTGTGGATCTTTCTCTTCCATCAGTTTTAAAAACATGGGCAAAACTGTAATTGCAGGCTGAAGTCACTGAAATGTGAAAATGAATAATGCTGAATTTTTTTCTCGACAAAAAGTGAGGCTTTCTTAATAATAATGGTAAAATGCTTTTAATAGTATCTTGGCCATAGAGACTAGATGCCATGGATGTGAATGGAAGCTAGTGGAATATTGATATAAATTCGCAATAAACGGCTGTGGCTGCCTTCTTCAGGGAAAATGTATTTGGTGCTATATAATTGCATATAGCCATACACTTGAGCCCAACCTCTCTTTTTCTGTCTCTGTCAAAGGTAACATATAGACTAACTGATATTTTGACTCAAATACTCAATAGTAACGTAATGATAATGACACGTTTCAAAATTTCATTTTCAGTGATCAACATGACAACTTCAGGTGCAAGGTGATTACAAGAGAAAACCAAAGATATGAATAAAAGGAGGCTCTGTGTTGTGCCAGGAATAACTAATCACTGCAGCACAGACATGTGCACACCACTTACGTTCCTTATCATTGTCTCCCGAGTTTAACTGTGTGTATTAATGAGCCTTATCAGCCTCTATCTGAGCTTTGCTCTTGGGAAAGGGCTCGCCCATACCGGTCTCATCATCGTATCAGACTATCCTCTTCTTCTTTAAATGAATCAAATGATTGATAGAGTCGGACAGAAATTGAGATAAATGCGCGAGGAGGTTATGTGTGGGAGCTGGAGAACGGATGAAGCAAGTGCGTTGTCATGAAGGAACGTGAAGGAGATTGCCAAGGAGTTACAGCTGCAGCAGAACCTCATGCGTGTGCTGGTGATCGGTGCAAAGTCTACTAAGCTTGAGCTGAATTTAAGCTCATGTGGATTGTGTAGTACCTATAGCTTGTTAATAAAGCATACGCATATTTTGTGAAGTGATTTTATGTCATGTGTGTGTCTGTTAGTTTATATGGAATATCTGTTTAGACATACTCTGAATGTTATTTATATGCAAAATATGCAACATTAGATTCTTGATTTTGTAAACCAGGCAATATTTCTTTTATTATTTAGAGAAATTCTAAGGGGAAATGTCATTTACTGTATTTAAAAAATCTTCAAAAATGTCAGCCTGAACATAACTGTGCAATAATCTTTTATAAAAAAATTATAACCCCACAACTAACTGTGCAATAATAACACACCAGCATTAAGCAAAATATTACAACTCATTGTTTTATGTGTATTAAACTTTAAAAGGCTTAACATATATGGGCAAGGTTTGATAATCCAATGAGAGAACTCAGAAAGCTTAGAACTAATCAACACATATTCATTGAAAAGAGATTATTCTTGAAAAAATTAAAACTATCAGCATTGCCAAAAAGAATATATTTGGGAGACATTTGCTAAGAATCAGCTTCCCAAACACAGCCAGTCATTTACAATCATAATGAGGCACCCAAGAAAAATCAGGGAAAATAAAGACTGTGTTCTAAAAAAAAATCCCTCCGACGTTTATAATGTTAAAGGTTTGAAAACCAATGAGCAAGTATCACATTAAACCGAGCAGCACTCAAAAACTAAACAGAAGGTTAAGGGCGGAAAAAGTTTGGGAATTAGACATAAGTGTGATGCCAAACTAAAAAATTACAGCTCCCATAGTGAGAGATTATCCCTATGTGCTTTCTACAATCAAGAATCACTATAAAATGAAGGTTATGTCAAACAAAGCAAAGCTTTGCCTGCATGAGTCATACTTACCAGGGGCTTTGCAGAGTTTCACGGAGGAAATGGAGACCCTTTAGGGGAGTTCTGAGACTTGACTCCTAATGTATTTGGCAGCTCAGTGTTGTGGCGCTTGGATATCTACAGTAAGTGTGCTCTCTGGGGGTCTGCAGGAATCTAAGCGTGTCTGCCAAAAAACGCTCCTTCGAGAGAGGAACCAAGATGGAACACGTCTGCTGTGACTGGAGAAGCTGCCTTGTTACCGCAAGAGCGGCTTTGTCCGGCTTTGCTCGGCTTCGCTGTTGGCCTTCCTCGAAGTTTGTGTTTTCTGTTTCCAGCGCCGCGCTGACAAGCTCATTAAATCAGATGCCACAGCTGTTCTGTCTTTTGACGGAGTTAACTGACAGGATAAATCAGTGTCTTTGGACCCCAGTCCCATAATTGAGCCAAGAAAGGCATGCTGTTGACCCCAAGGATAACAAAAGCATCGCAAAGCTAAGGATATACGCAGAACACTCTGAAATCAAGTTGTAACAACGCCTGCATGTGGTGCATTTACAGCGATAATATCGCATATTAACTTATTGAATGTGTTTGCTAACTCAAGAATGTAACACAAAATTCCAGAGAGATTCCCCTCTTCACCTTCAGCCTCATGTCATTCTGTGTCGTAGCAGTGTGGAATGATGCTAGAATATGATGCTTCATTTTTAACTGAATTATTATGTTCGATGGAAGGTGTAAGACGGATTTCTTATGGCTGATTTTGCCTTCTGAGGAAATACAAACTGTTGAAGAGCTCAGCATTTTTTTCATCTGCTTGGATTTAAGAATGCAAGCAGTAATTTCCCAATCAAGATACATCTTTAGAGCATAATTATGCTCCTAATTCATAAACAATTGTGTACTCAGAAATGCCAAGTAAAGACAAATGGTGTATTTAAATCTGTACAATTATGCCATTTGGCTGTACTCAACAGATCCACAAATCAATAACAAAGCTTGGACAGCATCTTTTATGATTATGTCCTTCTTTTTTAAAACTCTATGTCACAAAAAGCATTTTATTCTGAATTATTCCATTGAATTTTTACATCTGGCTCAAATTTCACATTCAGCATCAAATCAAAATGGTTGACACCAAGCAATATCATTATAATTTACTCAAGAACAGTATGAGAGAAATAAATATGTAATTATACAGCATGTGTTTTGCATTATTGCAAAACATGTTTTCTTTGGTTTCTTGCCCAAATAAGCTATAGATATATGCAAAGCTCAGGCGAAAAGGATGACTTTACCATGATAATGAAGAGAAAAAACATCTGTTCAAAATCGGCTGTGCATCATCTCCCTCAATCAAGTATTTCTTCCATATGTTTCTTCTGTTTATTTATGACAACCTCATTATTTCAAGCATTGCAATTATGCAATGTCAAACATTTGTTCGTTTCCATACTTCTTTTAATGTTCCATGTCAAACCGTAATGTTCAAGCACTTCTAAAGTTTCCTTCCTACATGAATTATTTGTATCTAGCCAGTCATTAACCTTTTGGCTATTCTCAGGAAAACATTTATGCACAAAATTTACATAGAGTAGAGTGTTTATCTGCCTCCAAAGGCCTTGCTCATTCCTTTGACAGAGTAAATGACACCAGACAAGCTACATAAGGACCCTAGAACTAAGATCACAAAGTCAAGGGCCTTGAACTTGGTGTCCATTTTCCTCCACTTGAGTTGTAGGTGGAAGAGTGACGGCAGGAGTAAGGTCATGGCGGCCCCCGTCATGCTCCCAGTCAAACCCATGAGCAGGGAGAAGTGGGGCATGTACATGGCGGCGAGGAAGGTGAGCAGCAGGAGGCCGGCCCGTAGGACCAACGCGCCCTCCCGCGCCTCGATCCACGCCGCCCCGCACTGCCCCACGCAGCCCTGCAACACCTCGGCGGCCGCGTAGAACGGCAGGGGGTAGGAGAGCAGCGCCTTGGCCAGCAGGAAGAGGTTCACCGCCACGCGGAGGGTCGGGGGCAGGTTGTCGGTGATCACCTCTTTGGTCTCCTCGCCCCAGGTGAGGAAGGCCAGCAGGGAGAAGGCGGTCTTGAAGACGCAGGCCAGGGCGTGCGTCCAGGTCACCATGCCCGCGAAGCCGGCCCTGTCGGCCATGCTGCCCTCCAGGGTGGGGAGGAAGATCTGAGAGGTGTAGCTGAAGATGATCACCCCCACGGACACCAGGAGCTTCTCGAAATCCACGGGGAGCGGCGTCCTCCTCCAGGACCAGCGCTGGGCCTGGGTCAGGCAGTACACGATGACGATGGCGGTGATGAGGAACTGGGCCACGGAGCAGAGGAGGCTGAGCCGGGAGACCACCCGCAGGTCCCGGATCAGCATGCAGGGCACCAGGGTCAGGAAGGTGGCCACCGACCAGGCCGTGGAGGACAGCGGGATGAAGGGGAAGCTGTGGCAGGCGAGGTTGCTGCTGACGACCAGGTACAAGACACAGGTCATCATCAGCTCAACCACCTGGGCTGCGTTGATGATCTTCCCGCCCAGGCGGGGACACAGGTGGGCGCAGCAGGCGTTAGCGATGTCCTCATAGGTGTTCCTGACCCGGACCTGGGTCCCGTCTTCGCTGTCCTCGTACAGGCAGGCAATCAGGATCTTGCCCGTGTAGCTGCAGAGGACCGCGGCCAGGACAAGGAGGAGCAAGCCCAGGTACCCGCTCTGCAGGAGGGCGTAGGGCAGACCCAGGACAAAGATACCCTGAAGGGGGGGAATGAAGAACCAGCAGAGTTCTGTGAGCAAAAAGAAAATCTTCCAGCAAACTGCTGGTGTTTATGTAGGAGCTTGCAAGTGAACAACATTATTTTGAAACCTTAGCTGCTAGAAATTTATACACATGAGTATGTCTTAAGACAATCTCTATATCACCAAGAACAAATTTCTTTCTTTAATTATTTTATACTGGCAACAATAGAAAAGACAACAATAGAAAAATGCTTTGAAACTATTATTGTGGCTCCAAAAGTGTGGGTGTTGTTTGTGTTGCCAAACAAATGTTACAAGACACTATTTTTTAAGTCAAGTGCTGTGTGACAGACTAATATTGGTACATACAACTTATAAAATTCATACAACAGAGATGATTTAAGGCTATTCATTTTTATTTTCACTTTCTCAAACAGATTGGTTTGCTACTATCCTCATACATTATTGATTATATTTATTATGGTAAATACTGGAAAATAAGCATATTGCTACACACCATGTTAAATGCAGTTTTATTTGTTTTCAACACCAAATGAGATATTAAAGGTTTTCGTTTTATGACAGCAAATTTGCCCTCTTTACTAGGGATTACAATGATCAGTGTCATACTTATAAATATTTGATGTCTCATCCCGTCAGACAAGACCTAAAGTTTGTTTGGAATAGCATCAAATGTGAATACACCTCAGAGAAAATGCATTGCCATGTATTAAGGAAACATTCTGAATGCACAAGAAGTATGGAGCAAACCTCATTAATGCTCTAAATAAATTGCATTCTGGGTAATATGCTTACAGTCAAGGTCCAGTGATGCAATTAAATGAATATTCACTACTCATAAAATACAGAAAAATACATATATCCTGTTCTAACAGGGCAATACTTAATCTGCATTTCAAAAAGGGGGCATTTTGGAAGCCTTGCAACTCTTAATTTGGCGGCAGTTCATTTGGCACCAGTATACATTTTTATTTCAACAGGGCATGCACTAAAGGCTGACTTAATGCTGACTTATCAGTTATGGCTCTACACTTTGATGGCTGATCTCTTATATCGATTAACAGCTCATTGAGTAGCCTGGACCTCATTTACCTCCCTGGAAACATCAGTGTGTAAATGCAATCCAGGGGAAACACGGTGATGCATTTTCCTAATAACACATGGGTGGATGAAGAGGACAACTGGCAATTAGTGTTGTAAGAGCACTTCGTGTTGTGAACCCAGTGTCAAAATAAAGAGCATGCTATTAAAAGACTGCAAAGTACCATTCAATTAAGCTTTTGGATTAACTGCAAACATTTACAAATTAAGTATTTATATATGCAGATTTCCTATACTAAAATACCGGTTGTATGATGCTGAACATATCATTTATTTACTTTTGGTTTATTCATATATTGACTTGGATGACTAGGCTGGTGAGGGATTTTCCAACCAGCCAACCAGTGGCTTTTTTGTTGTTGTCTATAGCCACTGCAAAACAGATAGAATCTGTTAACAGAAATCACCTGGCAACATTAAGCTTGGAACACACACACACAGACACACACACACGCACATGCACATACACACAGCTGAAGTGCTAATTCACGTGGCAACAACAGTGCAGTACTGTCATCATTCAAAGAATAAGTAAAATAATCAGTCAGATTTGAATGGTTGCACATAATAAACATTTCATTAAAAAAATGAAAGTTCAGCCTGTTCTGTACAATGACATACACCCACATGCATTTCCGTGTCGTCACTATCCTATGTTGCTACGGAGGTTTAAGCAGCCTCTGGTTACCTGGATGGCATTGGTGACGTTCCAAGCTGCCTCCCAGGTGGTAATTTTGGGGCTGGCAATCTGTTGGGCAGCCCCAGTCTTTCTGCAGGGGGAGCCCCGTTCCTCTTCCCCCAGGTCCTCTCCCTCTTCCCCATACGTTCTGCTCAGCTCATCCTGCTGTGCAAACCCCAGGATTTCCTCGTCTCCCCCGTGGCCAAAACTGTAGTTTCTCAGCACCTCCGCTTGGGTCCCCAACCACCTCAGCCACAGACACGACATTTTGGGAGTTCTCCGCTTTAAGTGCTCTTCTGCTGGGTTCCCTTGCACTATGGTGGCCAGACCCAGTACTCTGGCTAACTGGAGATAAGTGGAATGCTGGTGATTTAACTCACATCACAAACTCAGATTAATAAGGCTCCCAGTGTCAATCCAGGGGTGGCGAGTGTACAGAGCGAACAAGGTCCATTGCACTCAACACACATCTGAAAAATTTAATTGCCTGTTTATGACATTTGGATCACCTTGCATGGGCACAACAGGTGATTGACAGCTTGCAGAGCAGCTATTGGCTAAACTCACATCATTACAGTTATATACAGTATGAACTCAGGCATAATTTGCGATAACAACATTCTAACAAAATTCCCCAGTCGTAATTGGGCCCAATTTAGTTTTCGTTTTTGAAAGCAAACTACTTTCTGGTCACTTTTTTATTACAGATCAAAATAGTTTGGTGATTTTCAAAAACTGCGCTGAATGTTATTTTCAACGTATCTTTGCTTGTCTAAATTCTGCTTGTGATAGTAGTAATTTGGGCAGGGTAACAAATTACCCAAAACCCCCTGACCCCATCCGGTCTACTTAACGCTAGAGGGAGTAATAGAGCTGAGTGTACTGTACTTAGCTGAAAAGTTAAGTGTGACTTTTGGCTAGTCGTATCTACTTTTAGTCAATATTAGGCAGGCAAGACAAAATAACGCCTAAAACACAAAATATAAAACGTAAGCTAGCATTTATGAAAGAATGTTAATCCATGGAAATGGTGCAATATTTGGCAAAATAAATGTTGTTATCATTGCATGCAAATGTTGCGATTTAACGACCAATTGTTACATTCACGTTTTATGTGGTTCGTATTTTATAAATAGTGACATCTTTGAAATTGTAAGACAGTATACAGAAATATTTATTTATTTATTTAATTAATTCTCAGAAAGACTTCTCTTCAGACAGGGGGAGCGTTTCCTCTTGAACTCTCAAAAGTCACGTTTGACATTCTTCTCAAATTCAGTGCGCTCTCACCGCCGCACAAAAAGCGCCTCCGACAGACTATACAGCGATGAAGAAGTAACTAAACTGAAAATGAAAAGTCTACTGTTTCTTGCACTGTTGGCGTTGCTATGGCAATGTAGCCGAGCACAGCAAAGGGGTGAGTGGAAAATTTACCATTATAATCGCTTTACTTAAAGTCTTATTTCTTTTTGGAATACTGGATTTGTGTTGGAGTAGACGCTGATTTTTTTCTGCATCAAATTAAACAGCTCCAAAGCGGAATAATTACCGTTGTCGTCACTTTGCCGGCTTATTTATGTGTTAATTAACTTTTTTTATTTTTTTATTTTTGTTTGTCACATTGAAACGCATTGAATTTCAAATAAGTCAAATATTGGCCAATGATCAGAAGCAGTATGGTTCTGTAAATTAAAGCTGTCTATTACAGAAAATGCACACACAAGTATCATTATATAAAACATTTCTTATTCATATTGATGAAATGTAATCTGATATATCATTGAACTATGGGAATATGGTAAACTTTATAGAAAAAAGTTTGTGGAACTACAGGCTATGCTGTCACACTGCATTCTAACTACTAGACAGATACAATCTCACGGGCTATATGCATCACTATAGCTTGGTGTTGGTGAACAGCCTTATTGCAAAGCCACGTCATTTCACTCAAAATGTAATCAATCAATTAATGACTTCTTAATGCTGATCTCAGGTCAGAACTGTTCAAACACCATTTGCTCTACTTCTAGCAAGTTCTTATTAGCCGGTTTCTGTGCTGTACATCTGTAGGAAGGAAGGAAGTATTTAAAGAAGGAAGTATTTAAAGAAAAGGAAAAGTGGGCATTTGATGGTGATTAGCACTGTAAGCTTCTGTGTGTTTGCCTTGCATGCAAGTGTCTCTAAAGAGGACTCTTCCCATAACAAATTCGTACACGGACTGATCTAGAGTCCATGTACGTACGCATAGAGTGATCTAGATCATACCTGGAGGGACTACTTGACTTGTAGCTCACTGAATCTGTCAAAGGCATGCAAAGTACACATGTCCATTAACAAGTCTGTTAACAGTGCTGGACTTGTCGAAATCCCAAGCAGCTGGGCGATACTAAATTTAGATGGGGGGCAAAAACAGAAAACAGTGTCATCTTGTCCTAATTCTAAAAATAGCAACAGGAAGCAGAGGTAAATGCCCTGTTCTTATTCTATGCACAGGGGGCAATTACACACCATATCTCAGTTCCTTTATGAGCACTGGGCAGTGCAAGACCACGCTGACACCACCTCTACCCCTCAGTCCTGCAGGCACCATTCTTTCTCTTGGCTCGTTGTTTAAACTTCCAGCCACTAGAGGTGCAAAAATCCACAATGAATGCATTGTGAGCAACGCTGCTCCAGTGCAAAAAGTCAATAGATTTTTCCCATTTTTGTTGTCAGAAGGCAGAAGAGGAAGACCTGAGGGTTTTTCCAGAGAAAAATCTCATCTTATTTCATGCATTTTTCATCCATTTGTGAGCGTGCTCTCTGTACACATGCCTCACTCATCCCTCTGTTTGTGATATCTTGGCAAATAAAAACGAACATAGAATGGCTTCTGAATACAAAGTTATTTGGGTGTCCTGAACATTTCTAGGTTTGGTTCATGCACATCTAAGTTGGCAACATTGGTGGGTGTTTTACTGCATCCAATATACATGTTCATTGCTGAGGTAGTTGGTGAAACCCATTAGGCATCAGAGTGAGCAGTTAATTTTGATGAAATGATGCTCAGTTTATATATGCTGTTACTTTATAAAATGTCTTTGTTTGAGATGACCATAAAGGAAGTATATCTATGGTTCTTGTCTTCTCTCTTGGTTTGACGTTCTGTATGTTTGTTTCTCCTCAAAAACAAGACATGCTTTTATCAGAAAAAAAACCTAATGCATCTTTGTGTTTATTATACATGTTCTATAGAAATGGATATCCAAAATGCTTTTTGTGGAGACGGAACTTTATAACACTCTGAGAAGAAAATCAATACTTAATTCTGCTGCAGTGACAACAGAAAGCAGAGCTGACTCAAGGTTGACTTTATTTTAGTCGATACTGATGAAAAGATGCTAAGAATACAATGTGATGAATTGGCGCAAGTGCTTCTGTGATCATTTGAAATTGCAGTGTTTGTCAAAACCATAAATGGCTGCAGATACCTATTTCAGTCCGGGAACAAGATCTATTGTGTGTAATGGCAAGAATGTGTAAGCAAGAGAAGCAGGCATTACAAGACTGCAGATAGCAATTCCTTCAGCATTTGTCTGTAATGAAACACACCTGGGTGTCTGAGGCTGTATATGACACATATGTTTATAAATCCGGGAATGTTTGGCAGTGAACATTTCCTTTGATTTTGCTAAGAGGCTCTTAATTATTTTTCTAGCGAAGATTTGTGGAGTAAATAAGATTGCTGTTTGATACATTTACCTCAAGGCGGTCTGACACGTAAATACAATATTGATCCTAAATTAGTTCAAAAAGCCCTCAGAGAGGTATACTGTAGCTCCACATTTTTATACATTGATTTCTTTATTTTTTATTTTTTTCAAAAGAGCACTGGCCCTTACAGAGAAGAAACCACATCAAAAATAGTGTTTTTTCACAGTTTATTTCAATTTAAATTTATTGCTCTGGAACATGGCAGTTGTAAACATGATATATACTGCAGCTGGGTTTGTCTCTCACAAATACTGTTGAGGAAACCAGAAAGTTCCACAGCTGTCTGTTTGGAAGCATGAGACATGCGTGGGACCTGTTCTGGAAACAGCACATCTTGAGCACGTGTGTGTGTGTGTGTGTTTACGTGTACGTACGTGCGTCTGTGTGTGTGTTTGCATGTGTGTGTGAGGGAGATGAAAGGGATGAAAGAGAAAGAGACACCAGTTTAACTGAAGGTAGTTACTCCCAGTGGGAAAAGAAGAATTTCCCCTTTGGCCCCTATGACATTTCCCTATGCCTGCATGTCTATACACAATCACATGCAGCACTACGGCCCCAAAAACCAGGGTCTCACATGTTCCTCCATGCTCCCTGAAGATGACCATGACCCTGTGTGTAGATTCTAACACCCAAGATGGTCATGTCCCTGTGTGTATATTCTACCACCCTGAAGCTGGCCATGACACTGTGTGTAGATTCTACCATCCTGAAGATGACCCTGTGTGTAAATTCTGACACCCAAGATGGTTATGCCCCTATGAGTAGATTCTAACACACTTAAGTAGGCTCGAGTTTTATTCCTGAAACACCGAAGGATGGTTTCTCACAGCTACGACTTCTCAAATGATCCTATGCTAACTCATGGTGTCAGTTTCACTGTCTCTGTAACCTTGTAAGTCAGGCCTGACATCCAGCGACATTGATGTTTCTGTGACTGTAGCTTCTGAACTAGATTAATGACAACAAACAGTGGGCGCGCTTTTGTGGATGTAAACATAGTTGGCAAATATTTTATGCAAATGTCTTTTGGGGATGAAAATAGGATGAAAATAGCAAACTAAGCATCCTTATTTTTTGTTGCCATTTTCTGGATACAAAATACTAGTATTGCCCTAGCCCACTGCATTTGTGCACCATTATTATTCCCTCTCAGAATATGACCTTTTGTATTTACATTTTTGAGGGAGGAGCCAACCCATTGCACTATGAGTACATTATGTGCAGTCAGATTAACTCTGTGTGTGACAACTGAATTTTTGCACTTCAGTACATTTTTTCGTCATTCCATCTGAATGGATTGCATATAACCAGTTTTGCATCCCCTGGCCCTGATCTGTGCTGTGCCACGGCAGTTCCCCTTGTTGCAGTTCTGTGTCATGGTTCACTGACTTATCAGGACTCCGTGGAAATTGAGAGATGCAACAGAGTGGCTTAGTGGAAAGAGTTTGCAGGTTTAAATCTCAGATAGGACATTGCAGGCATAGCACAGAACATGCATCCACCTGAGTGTATGATTAATCAATGCATATTCAAGTTGTGCATTTCGTGTAAGATAGAAAGCGTCTTATAAGCAAATAAATGTGTGAAATGATAATAAAACAACTAATTTAAAAAAACTGTTAGTTTCGGATCAAGCACTCAGCTGCGTGAACAAATCAGGATGCGCCACGTGACCCCAGGATGTGCTAAAGCCGATAAACTGACCGTTCTTTAATTTGTAATGATCCCCATTAATCTTGGCCACTCACACCTCTGTCTGCGTGGGCTTATGAGGATTATGTTTCCTCTGCATATCAGTGTTTTCCAGTCTCTGGGCTTCTTAGCATGCTACACTGGGTTTTGCCTGCCAACTGGAGCCACAGCGCCTCGAACATTACATTAGCCATGTAAACAGAGTGAGAACCAAATTCCATTATTTTTGGCGGAAATGTGATTTAATTCATAATGCATCATAAGATTTATGGGGCAGAGAGGGAAATGGTGTGTTATGCGTTTTGTCCTTTATGAATGTGCGGAGCTGGGCCCCCGCTCCTGCTAGCAAACCCCGAGGCTAGAATAACCCCGCCGCAAAATAAATGTTATAAGCCGAGAGCGCGTAAACTGTCTGTGCCGTTTAGCGGACGCATTTTAACCGGAGCAACCCGGGGCGTCCGCGCGAGGCAGCCCAGACGAACAGAACCGGTGTGTGACCTCCGAGGACTGTACAGCATAGGTGCGATTGGAAGGTGTTCGAGAGATGCATTATTCAGGGGTGACATTTACTGTTGAATGTGACCAGACAGGAAGTGGACAGAGCACACAACCGCTCCTCGGTCTTTTCAACGAGAGCACGTTCTCCTTTCTACATCCTGAATAACTTCACTGAATTACGGGCCAATAACGAGTCTGAGATAAAAGAACAGAATTAATTAGGAATAAATTATTACTTTTCTTTTGATGTGTTGCAAGCATTCTGAAATCATAAACCAGGTTGGATTGGGACTGTGAAAATTGGAGGTTGAGGGGGGCATTCAACCAAACCCATAAAGCATTTTTATTATTGAAAGGTCAGTTATGACAACAGCTACTGCTACTACTACTATTACTACTACTAATAATAATACAACTAATATTATTATTAATAATACTGGTTGTTGTTGTTGAAACTACAGATGTTTATGTTCCTAAAAGGCTTGAGGTATTTTTTTTTTTTTTACAGAAGGCCATTTATATTTTCAAATCTAGTTCAGTTTCTCTAACCTGTTTGTTGTAAGGACTGATGAGGTTCTGATTCAGATCAAAACAGTGCTCTTTGTCTGCTGAAATACCTTGGAAGCAAACAACTGTTTATGTACTGTTTGTTTTTGATCTGATGTTTCTCGCAGAGACATTTCTTATGAAGATCCTTTTTTCGCTTACTGGGAATTTAAATTACTTTATTAACTGATGTCCCAGGTGGCACACTTTTTGCATTGTGCACACTGCAGAGAGTGTGACAGTGTACCAGATACATGAGATTTTATCTTATTGAGATATTGCTATGAAAGGGTAGAAACAAAACATAGATTTTGTTTCTGAAACAAACGACCAAAGAACACACTACGAATACGAATAGGCTGGATCCTTGTACCGAATATTATCTATGATGGATAAATCTGTCAGTCCCAACAGGTTTTATCTGTAACACCAAACCCTGGGGAATAAGTTTTTCTGAAGGCCTGTTTGTTGACCATTGAGCACATTTTAGTGGCTTCTCTCCAAGAACTAGTTTGTTTTTTGCTTGCAGATCACTCATTGATGGTATAGATATAATGACAACCATACGTATTATCCCCGTCGTTTCTCCCATTTGGAAGGCATGATCGAATCTTGTAGAGCCATGCCATTACTGCACCATCCACAGAACGTGACCAGGAGTCCCCAGCAACAAGGCATAACCGTTCTGTCCAAGGGCAGGCCAGGATTCAATCAGTTAGAGTTTCTTTGGTCACGTCTGGGTTTTATTTGCTCTTATTAATGCATCGGGTGACTACAGATTTCTGTCAGTGAGAGAAGCGTCCCGCTTACGATCCGCGAAGTACCGCGTGGCTTCGAGTCTGGAAAACGGTCGCCAATTTGCAGGTGAGCGCATCTGGAGGATGCACACACTTCAGCTGGGGGCTCCTCGCCCGGGTGCAGGTGGCTCGGAGCTGGAACCGCTCCTCTCCAGCTGACTGGAGACCCGAGGTTCGTAATTCGCAATTAGGCGGGAAAAGATGGGAAAGGAAATTGATACAAAAAAAGCCGTGTTTTCACAAGCACATATTTTCATTCTCATTTGGAGCTGCTCGAGATCTCTGGAATATTTGTTTAGCTCCCAGTATCTCGGCATTGTATTAAAAACAAGAGGCGCCTTTCACATTTTGAGTCTGTGGAAAATGCATTTGGAGAGCTACTCCGGCCTCTGCCTATATCCACCCACAGGTTCTCAACCCTGCTGTGTAAAACTGATAGGAATTTGTAGCTTCTCTGTTATTTTCCTCAACCAAACAACACTGGTAAAAAAGCTAAATACGTATTATTGTGAGTCAGTCGCATTTCTGTCTTGCTAACAAACTGAAATCAGTCATTAGCCTAGCCTCAGGAGGGGGAACTGTGACAGACCTCAAAATTACTTTTCATTCCTGTGGAAATGTGAAAGTCTAAATCCTCCTTAGGTTTTTTCACTGGAGAATGATCAGTAATTTATCAATTTATACCATACAAGATTTTATCTAGTGTACAATATACAATAATATTAAGCACTTTTCACATCTCATCAACCAAGAATCATGAGTCTCGAAGTCACTGCTGTGCCAGACATACCCACATACAAGAAATGTATGCTCTCCTCCAACATATTCCCCTGTGACCAAGTGATGATGCTACACTCTACATACCACACAGTACCACAGGGAACAGAGCAGTGATTGCAGGAGAAGTGTTTCTCTCACTGAGGACAAACTGGTAGCCAGTGGGGGCAGAACGCATCACTGGGTGTTTGAGTAATCCTGGCAAACTTTCCCCTGTGGAGAGGAAGTCAATTGAATTCTGTTGCCGTGGCCCGCCATAGTTGGATGATGCTGCTGCTGCTGCTGCTGCTTGAACCTGCGACTTTAGTCGCCAGCCTCCACTTCCTTCGCAATGCTTTTCTGCCTGAGCCAAGCTTTTGTAAAAGTAATTGAAAATTAACCCCAGGGAAATATACAGCACATCGTTATATAGTGCTGTTGTATCCAATGTCGACTGAATTAATTTGTAGTTACAGCCAACAAGCTGACCTGTATTTGTTAGGGGAAGTAAGTAGACTCAGTTAATGTTGCCTGTTATCCCAATGTAAGTAAGGGGAAGACATCTACCTCTGAGTATTACGTGTGAAAATCCAGTTGTTACCTGTTTAATTCTTTATAATGAAAGAAAGATCACAAAGAAATGATTAAGGACCAGTGTTTGAGAAGTTACATTAGTATTAAAATCATTTAAAAAATGTTCCTGACTGCTGAATAATAAACTATTCTCAGATTCAGACATTTCACCTTAAGCAGCTCACGTCACCGAATAGCTCTTGTACTCCATTCTCTGGGCCTAGTCAGCCTCTCAGCAAGTGAAATGAAATGTTTCAACACTACACAGTGAGTGCTCTCATTTTATTCTTTCTCCAGAAAGACTTTTCATCAGGAAAAAATGACTTCACCTGGGTCAGTAAGAAGCAAGACGGAGGCACCCAAACCAAAGTCGCGAGGATAAATGCAGCGCTTCAGAAATTCACAACTAGATGACCTGAGAAATCATAATTTTTTTCCATGCTGGAATTCCAAATATTGGTCTCTATAGTCCCAACTGAGCTGTGTGTCTGGTCCCCAAAGCTATTGGATACTCCGTTGCCTGCCATCTTAACACAGTGAGGCTTGCCCCCTCCTTAGGGGTGTGCTCAAATGTGATTTCCATTTGTTTCACATTACGCATATCGCTGTACCAGCAAATAAGGTGTTATTGAGATGTCTGTCGGAGGTGCTTAGCCTTGATTCATTGGATACAAATAGTACCTCGACAAGTGGAATTGGGCTTTAGCATATTTATAACATGCATTGTACCATGGGGCCCCATTTCCAGACTGTTTTAATTTTCGAGACACAAAAAAAAACCTGGGTTGAAATTTTCCCTCCCAGCAAATTCAATATAAAAATGTCTTCTTATATTTTTAATGAGGTCTGCCAGAGGGTAAAATATTACACTGAATCATGCCCATTGATTTTTGGCTTCCCATTTAAGTGATTTAGCCTTTTGAAATTATTCCTGATGGTATTTCTGAGGACAAGGCTATAAATATTGTTGTTTAACATTTGCCAGAAAGTATTGAGAATAAGAGTCAATGGGAAAACAAGCAGACTCTACAAGTTTATCAATGAAATGAGTTTACAAAAACACATTTTGCCAATAAAAGATGGAGACGACTGATGTAAATTTCCCCATTATTGCTTCTGTGTGCTGCCTCTAATTCTTTATAAGCAATCAGCAATAGTGTTTGCCTGCAAATGTACACCCATGAATTATAGTAATTGAAAGGTAACTAATTATTGTTGCGATTAGTAAATTAATAGTGTGACTGAATTAACCAAAGCTTTGATCATAATTTTAATATTTCATTTTTAAAGAAATTATGGCACACTCTAAAATTTCATTCTGTACTTCTGGATGATTTTCCTCTATCAAAAATAAATGTATGAAACATTGAGTAAAAACATTACTCTGATTACATGCTGGATATACTTACTTGCAGATGGAAATGTGTAAACAAACAAATAAATACATCTCACGGACAGTAGGATTAAATGGATTAAAAACTCTGAAATATTGTATGCAGACATTCTGTCTCATTAAATACAGGCTGGTAATGGTCTTCTTTGAACTAATTCATTAGAAATAGCTGTAGGCAACTGAATGCATTACTGTAAGTTAAAGGAATGTGCATATGTGGAATTGCAGTACCTTCAATGCTGTTTATTTTACAGTCATGAATACCATTGCTGAAAATTGCTTGATGAATGTTCGTTTGGTCAAAGGTCAAGGGCAGTATCAGAAAGCCAAATCAAAGGAAATCAAAGTTGTCAGTGTTAGTTGTTTAAAGTCTTATGGTCCCTGAAAGCACTTGGTTGACAAAGTCCCACAAGCCTTTGTGCTCATGAAGCCAGGATGTAAAATTGTTATTATTTTAACATCTAAGGATTAGATGTATGGGGGGATATTTAAGAAGCTTTCCTCCTAGGCACCCCCAGGATTCAGTCTCTGTGCTTTCCCATGCATACTAAATACGTTAGAGGTACAGTATGAATCATCAGTGCTATCCACTGTTTAAACGATCTGGCGATAACTAAAGGAAACAACAACATCCTCTAGGCTCTGGCCCATGTAATCGAAATTACAGATGTATTCAGTGAGAGCACGCTGTTCTTGGAAAAGAAACCTAAGGCTTCGGTGTCTGTGAAGCACATTGTTCACTGTCCTCTGGGGCCTGAGTGGCCTTACCTCCCTTTTTTTGTTCTTGGCCTGTGCTCCTCTGCAATGTGGAAAATACATCACAAGTGGGAGAAAAGATACCCAATTAAAAATAGGCATTAGGAGGGAGTGGGGGGTGGGGGCGTGGCCTCAGTAATTCTCAGACTCGGCCCAAAGTTTAATATTCTTCTTTGTTTTTGGAACCGGACCGGGTCCATGAACAGGACAGAAGAAGGAGCTGTGGGGAAACATCTGCCCAGTCACACAGCTTGACTCTGGATCTCGCAGCACCGGTGTCTGGGGGCAATACGTGCTTCCTCTCGGGAAGCAGCCCACCACAGGCACATGCCGCACCGAGCAGAACGCTTCCTTCTGCTCGCAGGGAGTCTCCACAGAGAGACGGAGTGCGGCAGCCCGTGCCTTTGTCGTGAAAGTAGCGGCCGGGACGCCGTCTCATTACTTTACATTATTCCTGTGCTAAGCAGACGTCCTTATCAGCGGAGACTCACCGCACTGGGTGCAATTCTTATGCGTCTCGCAACCGATTTGCACTGCCGGATTCCTACCGGAGGAACTGAGGCACAGAACCACGTTCAAAGGCGCAGCAGCTGTGCCCCACCAGATATTCGAAAGTGCTGCGAACACATCCGCTGTCGCCAGCTGTAAGGGCCGCCATTATTCACGGAAGCTCATTGTGGGGGAAAAAAACGGTCCTCGCATCGGCCTTTTCCCGCCTCGTTATTTCTTGGTGGGCCAAAGTACAGAGTTAAAAAAAAAAAAAATGAAAAGTGTCTTTTATGAACAGTCACATTTTTATGTACAGAAACCAATCTAAATCCACTAAAAAAAAAAAAGGTGTCAAAATAATATATGTATGAAGAGCTGCAAAACAGCGTCCCGGCTTCGCAGTTAAACCAGCAATTTATGGCGGAGGTAATATTCTTAATCTCCATCAGGAAAATGCTGTAAAACTCAGCAGGAAATGAGCTTCACAGACCATGACGGAGGAGCCCTCTGTTTGATGACCGAGGCATTTAATATGTCGCTGAAAGTTAAGTATGCACAGGGAAAAACTGGGCTTATTTTTTATGCAGCGGCTGAGATGTTGTTTCTGAGATTTCTACCAAAGTGACACAGTCTTTCTGGAGCACTGCTGAAATTGTGCAGCACGATGCGTGTTCCTGCAGGGTGACCACACAAAACCAGACTGTTCTCAGTTCATCTCAGAGTGACAGACTGTGGTTTCCTTGCATGTGGCAGTGCATCTGATTTAAAGCCCCTAAAGGACACCAGTGGGAGATTTAGTCTTAAACTAGACATGATTTAGAAAGGAGCTAACCCTTGGCCATTACATGCTGACTCTTCACTATTATATATCACAGTGAATGACTGTATAAATTCTGTTTCTTTAAAAAAATACATATTTTTTGAGGATATGCCTCATTAAGGACTTCCTTAATTTTGATGTATTGACACTTTGGAGGAATGCTTGAGGGAAGTACAATGACATGCTTTTGGACTTACAAGTAAAACAAATCAAATTTTTTGCTTGAAACTACATTATATGAATGATCATTCACAATGAGATTCAAATTTATGCAAGCCAATGGCAACAGAATACTTTGTGGAGCTGCAAGAGCAGAAGGCTACAAAGCGAATATTACTGCTTCCTTCTATAAACATGTACGAGCTGAGCCTCGTGTTTGCTTTGGCCTTGGATCTGTAGTTAGGAGGAGCTTCAGGTCCGTATAACCCCTTGTCCTAATGAAACTCAGATGAACATGGGCGTAAATCACTCCTGGGGCTAGGCTGGACCGATCAGGGTGCTTTAAAGGAGATTTACAGTGGACCGGGCCAGGCAAACGTAAATCACAGCGATTGCTTACTGAGCGGGCACCGTCACAGCAAGGCGATGGGGAGATGAGTGGAGCCTGTTAGCGTCCTCAGAATCGGTTTTGCCTCTGGCCCAAAATGCTTAAATCCCTTTGACAAGGACAGCTTAAAGCATTCAGTTATTTCATTTATCGTGTCTATGTCGTGATGTCCACATCAGTGTTTCTGTTGCTTTAGTATACAAAAGATGCACAATCTCAAAGAGTGACAAAAAGTGGGAAGTGGCTTTCTTGATATTGTCTTCAAAAAAATGCTTTCTGTCATTACACCCACAGGAAAGAATACAAACATCTATACACAATCTACATTCCTGTGGGAGCAATGATGGCAAGTTACTGAAGACAATTTTAACATTATTAACAATCATTGATTGTCATTTGAAAGCCACTTTAATTTAAATTTCAAACAAAAAAAGCAGCATTGCTTACAGTGATTTAAAACTTTTTCAGATATGTCATCATTATGAAATTCAATATCTGTTGATGGTCAGGTAACACGCTCGAAGAGTTTCTGTGGTCTGGCACTAGGCAGTCAGTTGATGCAGATAAAATTCCTATAAATCGTACACAGGCATTATTTGAAGTACAAGTGTTCCTTTTCCTCACAAAAGAGCATATATAGCATTACAGTAACATTAGCCTTCAGTCCTACTCTTCTGATCCAATCAGACCTTTCAGAGCTTGTCCATACACTTCAATCCATAGAATTTCAATGTCAAAACATGTTTTTTGTGAATAGTTGGTAGTTCTTCGTTAAGATTTATATGAACATGCATCTGTACCGCATACTTTGGTTTTGATGCCCGCTTTGTCATTTTAAAATGATGTGATAAAATGGAATGCATTACCTTTCTGCTTTGGAGACTTTTATATTTCCCAGAATAAAAAACCTTGAATATTTTTACTCCAAAGCAGTATCAATTCAGCCGCTATTGCTAGCATTTACTGTCAATGACAAGTAAATTATTATTTAGATAGCTAGGTAAAGCCATGCAACAGGATGAATGTCCCTTATTCCAAAGAAATACCATACAATTCAGCCCCAAAGAAAGTAATTGTTGAATTTTAAAATCTGTCTTATGAAAGTGAACACAAGAGGTGATTCAATTCAGTTGTCATTTGAGGAAGCTCGGAAATAATTTATAGAAATTTCTTTTTTAAGTATGAGCATAATATTTATGTAAATTATCTTCCATCAATAAATTTACTTCCATGTGAATTTCTTCTTTGCATGGAATTTAGAAAAACATACAGTACATCAAAATATTAAAAATATTTTTTTTTTAAATTTAGAAAAATATGCAATATAAATACATGAATGAATCTTAACTTTGCATGTAATTTATTAATATGAGATAGTTGTTACAGTACAAGTAAGGCTTATGATACATTCATAATGTGTGATGAATAGTTGTATACGTGCATATATGTGGAGTATCTTTGTATGTTTGCGTGTGTGTGTGTGTGCGTGCATGTGTGTGTGTGTGTGTGTGCGTGAATACATGCATGAGTGCTCAATTTAATGTTCCTGTAAGTCTGTAGGGAGAGTTTTTGTCCAAAGGGTTAATGTCTTGCATTAAGAAATTCCACATTTGAAATCATGTCTAGACGGCTTGTTTATTGTTAATTCAATTTATTAATATGAGATAGTTGTTACAGCCTGTACAAGTAAGGCTTATGATACATTCATAATGTGTGATGAATAGTTGTATACATGCATATATGTGGAGTATCTTTGTATGTTTGCGTGTGTGTGTGTGTGTGTGTGTGCGTGCACGTGTGTGTGTGTGTGTGTGTGCGCGCGAATACATGCATGAGTGCTCAATTTAATGTTCCTGTAAGTCTGTAGGTAGAGTTTTTGTCCAAAGGGTTAATGTCTTGCATTAAGAAATTCCACATTTGAAATCAGGTCTAGACGGCTTGTTTATTGTTAATTCAAAAATATTTGGTTACGCAGGTTAAGGTTTAAAAAATGTGGTTTCCTGTTTATAAGCCTGAAAAACACTTGTAAACCTGAGACACAATATATTTTGTCTGCTTGTGTGGCTGTGTCTGCCCTCATCAAAAATACCAGACACATTTATTGTTATTATGACATAGTGTTTCAAGCTCCACAAGGCCATGTTTGAAAGGGAGATCAGATCATCACTTCCTTCAAAATCTCAATTGATTTTTTGTTGTTGTTGTTTTTCATATACTGTTGTATAAGTGAGCAAGTACACAAAATTAGGGAAATGATTGTTCTCCTGCTCCTGCGTGCGTGACTTTTGATGTACTTGCAATGAGTCTTCCTGTTATAGTAATTGAAAAAGCTTTGTATATATTATGCGCATCTGCATTGGAGGGTTTAAAATAAATGTCATTTCTTTCTATGGTTTCTTCATTCAATTGAATACATTTTTACATGTATCTTCTTTAGATTGAGTTCAAGTCCAGTCACAATCTACAAAGGGATCTACAGGGAGCAGGAACTTGTTCTTGTCATTGTTGTTGTTGTTGTTGTTGTTGTTGAGGTTGTGGCAATAACTATTTTCCCCACTGCACGTTTTGTAGAAAGAACTCAGACTAAACCAGCGTAATCTCTATCACAGACTGTAAACCCGTGCAAACTGGCCACCATATTTCATGGTCTGTTGCAATTCTATTAGAACCCTTATGTAAGATCAATTTCATGATTATGTCCATGTAGTTCAGCATGGTCTTTCAAGAGAAAGACCTAAATAAAAATGTAAAAAACTTTTAAACATGTATTTATCAAAAAACTACCATTGCCTTGCCTTATCGGTTGTTAGATACATGGTCTTTGTCCTCTGTTCCAAGCTCAGAGGATTTATCTATTGTTTGTTACATTGGATTTTGATTGATGTTTATGTTGTGTTAAGGCACAACCTTGAATGTGATGAATTTTAGATCTGGTGTCAGTGTATTATTTATTGCTCTGAATCAAACATTGATTGAACCTTCTACAAGTGAGTTTCTTCGAGACATGCCGAAGGCTTGCGAAAAAAAAACAAAAAAAAAACCTGGAATTTGTCAGTGCTCTGAGGGTTAAAGGAAAGATTTATCTTTGTTGGTTCATCATTTTTAGTGGAAATCATTATTGATTTCTCAAAATACACAAAATAAAAAATGCTCGACTGTCAATCTAAGCCTGGGAGTTATGCAAGACATTCAGTAATTCATACACGACCATTTTGAAAGTCCTTTGAGGATAAATTCATAAACTGTACTGGACGGTTTTCCCCTTCATGTTTATTTTTTTATGCAATGGACTGTGTACCATGAGTTAATGTGAAGTATGTGGAGCTTACACTACACAGGGAAAGTGCCAAGTTGTCAAAGGTCAGTATTGATCATTACAATTACACATGCTTGCAAGTGCAATTAGTTGGAAGAGGCATAATTGCAAGAATTGATCTTCACAAGAAAGATGCCTCCTTCTGACAGTGGGCCACCCTTTGATCAGTGCACAGCGCTTCAAAGGGGTCCCTACATCTTGTCTCCTTCGCTGCCATGGAAAACATTGACAGTGTTCTTTCCTCTGTTTGTTTTTTTCTCAAGTTTCAAGAGATATTTTCTTTGACTGGGGTTTATTTTCCTGAACACATAACATATTCGGGATGTAGTGTAGACAGCTCTGAATCAACGTTTCCTGTAAAATCTTAGAGCACCCCATGACATTGGAAGGTAGGAAATAGCATTAAAACATCCCGTTGTGTGGGAGCTTCTTCTTCAGGACATTAATTTCCTGTCTGTACCAATATGTTTAAGTGAAGATCCAATAGAAACAATATTGAGTCTGCCGTTTACAAATTAATGACTAATAGAAAAATAAAAACTAAATTGTTTGTCTAAAATGTAAAAACTACCAAGGACGTTTTTCATTTCTAAGTGGTTTTCAACACATGCAGTTTTTAGATAACTCTTGTGCCATTATGGTCTCATCAGTAGCCTAGCCTGGAGCCCCTACCTCCTCTTGCAGTTGTGTGATGATTGATGTCACTGTCTGGTGGGACGTTAAACAAAAACAGTACTACAGCTAAAACTATCCTTCATTAACAAATGTCATATTTGGCCAAAATTACAGTGTACAACGTACATGAATTCAACATTATTTTGTTTAACAATTCAAATTCAACATCTTGTATGGGAAGGAATGGATTAAATACAAATGTATGCACCAGCGCAAACAAAAACAGCACTGCATAGGACCACCGTCACATGTTATAAGTAGGCTGCAATCACTACTTTTGAGCCGTAGTGGAGCTAGGATATGATCTTAGACCTTAATGTACCTGACAGGGTTTCCTATTGCTCGTCAGTGTTTGACAGTTTTATCCTCGCGGTTCTGTCGTTTTTTTTTTTCGGAAAATTGTATCTGCCTTCCGCCGCAGCCTCTCGTGGCGGTTCCTCCAGGAACCACGCCGTTCCTCTGGAGGCCGGGAATCAATCGCGCAGCGGCGGGGCGGCGCAAGACAAATGCGAGCCGGAGGATGTGCACTTGTCTGGGTCTCCGTCTGGGGCTGGAGAGGTGACCCATCAGCGAGCGTGATTGAGCAGCATGTCAGGGAGCCTTAGCATTGAGCGGAGATAATGCACGGCTTAAAGTGGGCCTCCCGACTTTGATGAATAAAGGGAAGATGAAAAATAAATGTTGCCGTATCAATCAATTCGCTTCTCCGTCGCCTTGCGAGGCACTCTCCCACCGCTGTTTTTCCAATAGACATATTAAACATCAGGGTAAGAGGCGGCTAATGTGCCAAAGCCTCTCAAGGGCAAATGCCTCCATTTAAACCTCTCTCACAAGGCTTCTGTTTAACTTTGATCTTTGTAAAAGTCATTTTTCCTTTGAGATTAGTCCGAAAAGAGCAAATTGATGGGAGAGTCAAGTTTGGGTCAAAATTAAAACAGCACATTGTATGCTTTGTAGTACAATATGTTAAGGTGAAAATATTGATATAATACATTTTATAAAAATGAATACAATAATTTCAGTAAGCAGTCGATGTTTACTTCTGTACAAGATTTTAGGCTGTCAAACTTCATTGGCAATACAACAAATGATTACCATTTCTTTTCATTTCTGCAAACAAATGTTCAGGACAATCTCTTGATTTTTTAAAACGTGGTTTCGTCTCCTCTGGGAATCCGTCAGAAATGCAGTCTGCCCAGCTACTGCCTGCATAGGGAGAGTGAAACAATTATTCGCTTATCCAACCTGGCTAATGCATCCGCCTAAGTGTGATATGAATGGGAAGATCATCCACACCGGTATCATCGATCCAAAGCAGGGAGATATACCAGAAGAAGACCTGGGAAAGTATGGCTGTTTGTACAGCACGTACTGAGGCTATTCATTCTGAGGAACCTAATTCAATATCTGTAGCCTACTGCACAAGGATGGTTTTTCTTATATGGGTTCTACTTTTGTTGAGGCGTGTACAGAAAATGATCACTCTGACGACTTAATGAAATTACCTGCAAATGGTTTGTCAATATCCGTAGCGGAAAAAAGTATCTTGCTTGACCAAACTTATTCTCCTTTGGCAGTGGACTGAAGTTCCCCTTTATTCTGCCATCATTTTGGTATGCACTGGAGGTGTCGGAGCCCTTTATGTAAAATGTCCTTCTGTATTGTCCTGCTGACTGTTCTTTGTGCAGTCAGTCTGATGAGAATTTGAAATGTTGAACCTCGTAACCGACATAAATTTCTGTGCTTTTTAATGCCTAATAGCATATGCGGGGGTCCTTCTATATTAACCCTGAATATTGAAAGCTGCGTGGTGTCAGCAAGGTTCCCTCGTGACTCGTGGCTCCACGAAAGGAAGAGGTTTTATGTTTCTCGGTTCACAGCATAGCGCTCGTTTCTAATGCGGAAATCTTGTGTCTTGAAACTCTTGTGTGGCCGCACCGCATTAATCGTTCCTGAGTATTTTCTGCTCTGCCAAATTTTCCAGCCCAGATGAAGCCACAAAGTGTTTATTAATCAAACCTCTTTGGTTGTAGCAGAGTGATCAAAAGCCATCGCAACAGGCCTGTGTAAAGTCCAGATTGCTTGGGGAAAAGCAGTGTTGGCTCCCACGCTTATACATGGCACGGCGCAATAAACATGCTCAGTTTTACAGTCGGACCTACTGTGAAGGCCGTTGCCCTTAGAACCGGCACAGAATGTCCACACTTACAGGGTTTTTCGCCGCGGAATCCATAAAACTTTATTTTCTGCAGCTTGACTTTCTATCAGATGTTCTTCACAGTTCATTTGCCCTGGACATCTGGAGTGTTGCTTCACAGTCCACGAAGAACAGCTGGGAGCCATTTCCAAGCACTGGCCCCAGTCTTTGATTCCGGCTCTCTATTCCCACACAACAACAAGGCTGGGGACCAAACCTCAGGAAGCCGGTTTCTTCTGTCACGGCCACAAGGACACATTACGTTCGCTTGCCTCCTTTCAGACTTGGATAGTTTTGATTTATATTCTCCTTGAAGGCACCTACAAGGCTTTGGTGAACATCATATTGCTTAAAATTTGGAACAGTTGTTTGTTTCTTTTTATAGGGCTGTTTTTTAAGCTCATCAAAACATCAAACATAATCCTTGATTGAGCCAAGATGTCTGAGCTATTTGTACTAAAGCCAGATAGGAAATGCTCACGACTTGCGTAAAATTTCGAAGGAAAGTTTGTTCGTGCGAAAGCAAGATTTGTTGTGAACCCATAAACTGTATTTTCCCCCAACATTTTAATGTAAGCAAATACAAATGCAGACTTAGGCAATACACACATGGTTTTTGAGCATTGATGTTAGTGTACTGTGAAGGCTCTTGTTTACCAGTCTCCCAGGCCACTGTCAGTTCCGCAGACACCTGTTGTGTTTCATCCACTTTCCCATGTAGACAGAATCTCACCCTGTGACAATGCCCTTTTCAGACTTACTCTGTGACCTTCAGTTTGTAAATAAATGTTGACATAAAATGTCTTACTCAGATTATTCCATTACCCAGTGTCAGACTTCAGAATCTGTACATAATGCAGTTTTCTCTACACAATTATAATAACCTATGTTTTTCAAATAAGGAATGGACAGAGAATTAACTAGAATAGAAACAAAATGTCAAAATGAGTGAATAATTTTGTTCAGTACATACTTACTAGTAAGCTGTGTGACAGTTTAAATGCTTAACTGATAAACTCTATGAAAGCTTAACATGTGTCAAAGAGCACTTATCAAAACTGTTTTCCCTCCCCCTCAGGTCTTTTCCCAGCTGTGCTTAACCTGGCCTCCATGGCACAGATCACCTCCAATGCCACCTGTGGAGAGAGGGGCCCGGAGATGTACTGCAAGCTAGTGGAGCACGTCCCTGGGCAACCTGTGAGGAACCCCCAGTGTCGACTGTGTAACCTCAAAAGCGAAAGACCACACGGTACGGGTCCAGACATTTATGCCTTACGCAATTTCTGCCAGAGCTGTATGGATGACTTCATTCCATGCTGTGGAAAATATGCTTTGATTGATATGTCGAAGCTCAAAGCTAAAGAATTTGCAATGCCCTTCATATCAGAGTGCACCATCTCACATAATTCATGCAATCCAAGATCTGATGCATCAGGCAATGGTGTGGAAGTGATTTGAAAGCCCTCGCGGGCATGTGTTGTTTTCTCTCAAAAGAAATAGCCTATTTTCTGCTGAAACTCTCCGTGATGAATGACAACGTAAGAATATACGAGATAGCTTTTGTATATTTCACTCAGACATAGAATGCCGTGCTGCGTCTCCACCTTTTCTTTTTTCCCCCTCCCTTTGAGAAGATAGATGAATGCAAAGTTTTTAATAATCTGCTCTGAGTATGAAAAACAGCCTAGCGCTTACTGCATGGGAGAAACAGTATGAGATTGTTATTGGGTCGGTGATGTAGAATTTCGTGGCCAACGTGTAAAAACCGGGCCTGTCCGGATCACACAGTAGATAACTGAGACTGATGGCAGTGAGAGACAGAGGAACCTTGTTCAGTAATTACAAGTCTTTCAGACCGGCCATTATAATTCTCTCCCAGAAATTGTAATCTCACTGAGAGGGTACTGTAGTCAACCGATTTAAAACGTTATTACTGGTAATGAAGGTTTCCTGTTTTGAAAAATAAAAATCCTGTCCTTCATTTATCTTGCTCTATTGGCAATGACAGACAATTCTTTTCTTAGGATCTTTATTATACATTCCATTTTGCCATATTGACATTTTCATCCTTGATATATATATATATATGTATATATATATATATATATAGAGAGAGAGAGAGAGAGAGAGACAGAGAGAGTGTGTGCATACAGTACAGCCCAAACGTATATTGGGCTGTACTGTATGCACATTTATTGATTAACAAACCTGATTAACAAGTATAACTTTTTTTTCAACTTCTACCCTAAAATAGAAAAAAGATGAGTTTTACTTAAAAAATTATCTTAGACACGGCTGAGCTCAAAATAGCCTTCTGTCCAATCATTTTGCAAATGGAGGTGGGAGGGAGGTGGAGGGGTAGTTAAATTGAGTGAAATCTTATCTACCTTATGTTTTTTTGTTAAACCACAGGTAGCCTAACACTATTGGCTTGTAGAGCATATAAAATAGGCACTAAAGCAGCAATAAATATGGCAAAGAAGACTTTAGGCTTAGATGTCCGGTGCCAAGTTAAGATATTGTGGCAAGGTTATTCCCCGCAAGAAATTTCCAGGTGCAGAGTTCAGGTATACACTCAGGGGGGTCCAGCTGTTGGGAAGTAATGTTAACAAGAGAAGACCAGGAAGATCAAGAAGCAGTAGACAAGTATATTGAGGTGTCTAGCAAAATAAATGTTGTAAAATTGCGCCACAACTTCAGAAAGAACTAAATGCAGCTAGAAAGAAACTGGTTCGCCTGACTACAGTAAAATGGCAACTATGATTTTCTGGTCTAAACGGATGTGCATCTGCCTTTTCCCAATATTTTTGGTCCAGTGTTGATGGAGCACATTGCAGAACATTTCAAGGGGTATTTGCAGGTTCACATCCTTTTAGACCAGCAGATCATAGTTGCAATTTTACTATAGTCAGAGGAATTGGTTTCTTTTGTAATGGTTACAAATTGGGAAATGCAGCCTTACAGGCAACACTTAAATTTCATGTATTTACATATTCTCCATTTATTTATCCACAACTTTAATAGTCCAACGTTCCTTATTACATCACTGCAATGTCCTTCATCAGGGACTGTGAGTGCGGACATGCACAAGCAATCTACAACAAATTAGCTGACTTATTTTCCTGCTACAACCCACCAGCTAAGCAGTTGCTGGCATGGCACTCACCCAATCAACCAGGGTGACTGAGACACAAGAAAGTGGATACCCTACTAACAGAACCCCTTTTTACCTGGATGAAGAACTACCCCATGGGGCAATGGCAGTTTCAATTCGTTTGACAAATCAAAGTACTGTGCACCAGTGTCTTTGTTAGATCTGCTACCAAGTAGCCCAAATATATTGTGCCTCATTCTATAATTTTTGAACCTGCAACATTCTAGGTATAGTCACATTAACATAAAACTACTGTTCAATACTTCAGTAATCACTAGCCCTGTCAGCTGCACTCCTAGCTTATAAAATTCTAAAGTTAACAGCCCTGCTTTACTGATTATCCACTTTGATGGGCAGAAGGTTTATATGTGCTTTGAGGTATACAGCAATGATTTTTCAGATTATTACATTTTGTCAGTTTCAAACAGGGTCCATCTATCTTTTGAAAGAGGAATGCAGTGGTGGTCTCTCCTCATGATCAAGCAGAAAACAGGTCACGTTTGCAAGCTGATTAACAAGACTTATACATGCTTTCATCTGTTGTGAGCCTTCAATCGTTAACTGCTACAAATGAATTAGTTGTTTCATCATTCTTCATTACAGTGAACTATTGTGTAGTTTTGTTTTTGTTTTTTGTTTTTTATAGAAACATCATAACAATGCCCTTATATACATTTCAAATGATGATTATTAACACAACCTAACTAATTAGAAGATTCAGAGTAATTGTTCTGAATACATTCTGACAGAACAACCATTGGGGATTCTTAAAACTAAACTGTTTTTCTATCAGCCAATTTAAGTAGGAAGGTTAAAATGAATAATTAAGAATATAACTTTAATCTTTATCTAATTGAGAAAGAGATTATGTTTTACATTAACAAATTAATTCCTCTGGTCTATTCCAGATTGGATATGGATTCTGTCAGAAAATCACAATATCTGCATTTGTTTACTTTTGTTTACATTTATGATGGGGTCACCTCTAAGGGTTGCAGATCTCTGGCATACATGTTTGCCTTTCTGTGTAAAAGAAAAAAATCTAAAATCAAATGTATTAAAATTGCCAAACAGGGTGCGCCTTGACTGTGCTTCTATAAGCCTATAAAACACAGGCTAACTGTGTGCACTGTGCAAAATGGCCTCATCATGTCTAATACAGTAATGGAGAAAAGGTGCAGAGAGATGGTTTAGGGACTGGACCATTCTAATCCCAGATGGAACACTGCCGCTGCACCAGTCAGCGAAGCACTTAACCTGCATTACTCTGATGGAAACCCAGCCTTTTAATTGGACATTATGTAAAAGCGCAAGGTATGTCAGTCACAATGGATGAGGTTGTTTTTTGCAAAGCTAATGTCAGTGGGCTCACAAGTGCCAGGGCGGATAACTATAAAACCCATGCTCCTGTACAGTTTACTGCCACTTCCTTTTACAGTACTTTAATTGCAGAGCCGGCCGGCAGTGATTAAGGTTTGTGATGGAGAGAGAGAGAGAGAGAGAGAGATGGTAGGAGTGAAATTGTTCTTTTTGGGGTGATGAGATGACTGCTTAATGCAAGTTGGTTAACAACTGCTATTTGCTTGTTAATAACCACCTTTCATCTCAGATCCTCAAAGTCTATTGCTAAACTGTCACTCTTTCCCTGATGTAATTTGTTTTGCTTCCACCTTTATTTGTCAGAGCGGCACCCCATCAACTATGCCATTGATGGAACCAACAGATGGTGGCAGAGCCCCAGCATCAAGAACGGTATGGAGTACCACTACGTCACCATCACACTGGACCTCCAGCAGGTGAGGCCCCCAAAGGCACACACACACACACACACACACACATGCCTGTGAGACACCAGCACTGACCACATTGCATTGTGTGACCTGGAGACCTGCAACCCATAACTCAAATGACTACCTTTAAAACAAACTGATCAGTGTTAAATCAACTCTTACAGAGGCCATATGGTCCCCATCGGACTCACATGTACTCTGTTAGAGTAGACCTAACACTGGACACTCTGCAGTGCATGCAAGGCAGGGATATGGAAGGCCATTCTCGTGCGAACTTGCGATGATCCTCGGCCCAGATGCTTAGTCTTAGAGGGCTCCGTCTCCCCAGGAGCACGGCGGGGTCTCAGGAAACCCGCTGCAGATGTGCATTCCACCTGGTCACACTCGCGTTCTGTCACGTCACTTTGCTAAACAGTCATCCGTTCTCCATTGTAGTCACATGCTCCCTTTTGACTGAAAAGCTCACGTCTTAAATTGAATTACTCGATATTGCCAACCTCTCTCTCTCTCTTTCTCTCTCCTGCTCATTTTATTGTTGTTAGCCCGCAGCAGAGGAAGCTAATAAATGCGCAATCATCCTAGTAACAGTAGATTACTGAGAATAACCCTGCTGGAACAGAGAAAAGTCATTCCCATTATGCCCACGAAGCAGAATTTCCATTGGCTCACCCTAGTTAATGCTGTAAGAAAGAGCTTATACTTCTCTACCCTTCAAGCTATTGTGACCTGATGAAGTTTGCAGTGGCACTTATGAAGGGGCGACTCGACTCGAATCTAAGACTGTCCGACTGCCTGTAAGGACTGCCCTGTCGGTGACCTGCAGCTGTAAATAATTAGTCAAACTGGAAGCCCTCAATTAATCTAATGATATGTTTCAGTCTTCCAGGGGTGGGGAAAGTGTTTAACTCAGTCTGCAACAGAGGAAATGGAAAAGAAAGGATACTTTGTTGGAATGTGGCATTTGTGCGTGTGCGGGTGTGTGTGTGTGTGTGTGCATGTGTGTTCATGTGTGCATGCGTGAGGTCGGGTGTGTGTGATTTGATGTTCCCCTGGGATGCTGATTTAATCACAGATGATTCCTGATTTTTACACTGTGCACGCTCCCATATCGTTGCGGTAGCGTTTGGTTCATGGCTATTTGTCCTCCTCTTGAGTTATTTCGTGCGGGGGTCAAAGTGCCTGTCTCGCTGGACCCGGGCAAAAGTGAAAATGAAAAAATAGAAACGGGAGAGACATCTGCTTCATTATCATGAATCTGTCACAGACCAAGGGTTGCGGGAGGTGGGTCACATTTGCATTAATTGTGATGCCACTCAGCTCATTACTCGGTGGAGGGGAGGGTGGGGGAGGTGTTTTGTGATGAGGTATTGTGGAAAGTGCTATCCTCCTTGCTATCTGTGTTACATGAAGTATTTGCAATTACACGGAACGTATAGTGTGTTCATAAGCCATAACTCCCAATATTTAATTTGTTATTGAAACCTGATGTGTAGAAAAACGGCAGCTCAACCCGTTGAGATTAAACACATCAGTAACTGTAGATTCTCACCATGGTGATAAAATCACTCCGACGCATCATCCTGGAAATTTGATAGTTTGGCAGGTACCACTACACAGTGCTGGAACTGCATTGCATTATTTATATTCCAGAGAACACCGTGTCATATAAAATTTATTGTCGGCAACGTGATAAAGAAATATTTTACAAAACCTCAAGAATGTAGCTTCTAAGCGGAACAGCTGCGGCAGCGAAATAAAATAAAATAAAATAATCACGGGTATAGTGATGTAATGCACGGAATAGTGCTGCGCAGGGGTTGAGCAGGTATGTTTGTTGAACTGCATTTACTGTGCCGCCAGACCATTAACATTCCGCGGCAATTAATGACGTTCTTTTCGTTTGTGCGGCGTTCAGCGCGCGCACGCCGTGTTTTTTATTATCTCAAATTGAATCCTGTTTCTGCCTAGCGTGGCCGCGTTTCCCCTGGAGCCGTTCTATTTACTGTCGTCTGAGAGGCAAATGAATCTGAGCTTTCGGCGCCCCCGGCGATGTGTGTGAACGCTTCCGCGTCGTCCGCGACGACGGCGGGCTCGTCTCCCCCCTCGCTATTCCCGAAGCCCCCCTCCAGACTGGAAATCTGAATAATGACAGACGCTGATGGGCGAGGGCAACGTCCCGGCTACTCTCTCGCGGAGAACTGCAGTCATTACGGGGCTGCCAGCCCCGCTGCACTTCTGTCCAGTCGCGTGATGCGATGGCAGAGCCCGTCATTAGCTTAGCGCCTCGCGCGGACGTGGCTGCACTGGAGGCAGAGATCCCACAGGCTGGGGAGACATAATCACGTCTCCCGCCTCACGGCGGCCCCACCAGTCAAATCTAACCACCTTGCTGTAGGTCACCAGAGGCGCGCGCTAGACGTCTCCCCAGCAGCTGAAGTTTCACTCTTGTGCCATCGGCGTTTTCGATACGAAAACCCTTACAGCGCGAAGGCTACGACGATCCGTGTTTTAGCCAGTGACCTTTCTGTCATTAGAAAAGTGACGTTAGGACTTGACTAGGAGAACAGAGGCGACAGAGCTGTGATATGCACGGCGCTGTCACTCAGATGAGATGAGAGCAAGCCCTGTAGTCTGAAATGCACAGCTAAACAGATACATTTACAAGATAACATCTAAATGTGCCATCTCACACGTACTGCATCTTAAAATGCATTCAGGGGGAAAAAGAAAAATAAATGAATGCATGAATACATAATAAATGACATGCAATTATATCCAAGTAAAGCTGTAGACTGTAGAGTAGGGATATGCTCCAAGATTCAAATATTTTCTGTTCCTGCACTGACTGTGGTCTCCATACCCATTCTCAGGTTCGAAAATGGACCTAGCATCACCCTCTCAAGTACACTACAAATGTAGTCTGTCTATGCCAAGTGTGCATGAAGATCATTACCCTACACTTCTTTTTCCATGGCCAAGTTAGAATTTTTCAGTATGTATGTCATTGGTTGATTGCCATCAGTGTTTTATTGTGACCTCCAATTGGTTCGCTTTCATCTTGAACTGTATCTACTCAACTTTTATTGGTTTGGTCCTTTTCAGCTTTTGAACCATAATGAAGATAAAATGGCAAAACATATTTGGTTTATAACCAAACACATTACTTCCCCTCTTTTTACATCAAGTGTGGCTGGAAATTCCCAGTTGGATAATGGTATATTAGTGCTCCGTAAATCATAATCCCTCCCTGGCATAGGAGACACCGCTCACTGCTTTTAAATGATAATTTATGGATGGATGTGTGTATGTTTGCATATATGCCATGAACGGTGTTCTGCTCCATGCTGGAGTCTCAGGACTCTGTTTTATTGCCTTGCAATGTTCCCGAGATTCTCATGGGGGAAGTGTCTCTTGATTCATTTGCAAGAATCTAAAAAAGCTACCGGCTTGACTTCTACTCTCGCAGGATGTGGTGAGTAAATCGATTTGTTAGCAGAGGAGCCATGTCAGTGTGCAAAAGCAACCGCTCTCATTACGTCTAGAAACTGCCAAGGTATTGGAGGCCAACTCCTCCCGACCTCTGCTGATAGGTGGACAGGCCACATTTCACAGCTTGCGCGCGTGTGTGTGTGTGAGCGCTTGCGCGTGGGTGTATGTGCGTAAAGGCCAACCTGCTTCGCTAAATTAGAATGTATATGACTGCATATGATTTATTTTATACATGACAAGGGAGCAGAGATTGGTATGCTATTCATAGACAGGGAGCTGTTTCTCTCTGGGTGATTGCCTGAGTGTGGACTGTGAGTGAAGAGTAGCTCGTCTCCCGAGAATAGTCGCTATGAAATATGAAGCATATGCCACATACTTCAGAGACCATAGTCAGTCCTTAGGGGCACATTGCACAGAACCTGCAGGCTTCAGAACACCTGGTTCAGAGGGACTATGATACTAATTTTCTTAATACAAGTTTCACTGATGCTGTAACATTGTGTATTACTCAGTGGTCCAGTTGCTTTTAACAAATTTGAATGAGTGACGTTTTTCATATTTCCACTACAGAAGAGTACGGGGGAGAGACAGAGACAGATGTTGTCCCGCCCATCGACCTCTGACCCGAAATCCACAAATGCTTGACACAAATATCATCTCAGACTGTGATCATCAACTCACATACCTCCCTAGCGCAAACAGATGTGGCGTTTTAAAGAGCTCTGGGTCTTTTTCTGTGTACGCAGTCTTCCTGGTCCTACCGTGCATGGGCTGGAAGTTTAATCAACAACTTTTGGGAAGCACATCAGCCCCCCTTCTTCTCATTTCCTTCAAATAAAGGAAACAAAGAGCTTTTGTAGCATTTCCCCTGCTACCTGAGTGAAATCATATTCAGTTTCAGTACAGGGGATGTGTGTGGGTTCGACAGCCTTTTTCTCCATTGTAAATGGTGAAATGCAATACCGTTATCTACGGTGGATGAAAGGGGACTGTACTGAGTCATTTCTTATGTCAATTCTGAAAGTGTAGCTTTTACGTCTCTCGTGACCAGAGACACATAAACTCGAAATAGCAGGCTACAAAAGGCTGTGTTTTTTTTCTGCCCTCTTTAAACAAGGCTGAATGTCTTCTTGGCCCTAAGCTCCTTGTCGCAGAATGTTTTATTTTCTTTTTCTTTTTTTTTTTTTTTTGCAGACAGCGTTTTAGGGGCTGCTCTTCAGTGGGGGAGTGATAAGGCAGAGTAGCCGTACTGTAAGAGCAGCCTCGTCGCTGCTCAGGTTACGCAAACGTGCAAGCCGATCTGCCCCCGGGCGCTCCCGCGCGGAACACGAGAAAGGATGGGATCATGGGAATGTCTTTTTCCTTTATTTTATTAGACAGCGTCAGTTGGTTGCACATGGGTATCGCCTTACAAATCTGCACTGAAGGGACAGCCAGAACCCAATAATACTCAGGCCTGAATTCTCCATGGTATTCTCTGTATGGTTAGGATCAGAATTAACACCGCCCCTCACCATAGATCCATTCAATGTGTCAATTAACAGTTTTCTGGGGGGGAGGCAAATAACAAGAGATAACAACAGGAACACATTCCCACCATGTGTAGTTGTAGTGCAGATATACATTTGGATGCTGAGCTCTCACTGTTGTGTGCAATGTTTGTTGCTCATAGGTGTTCCAGGTCGCCTATGTCATCCTGAAGGCAGCCAACTCCCCCCGTCCTGGGAACTGGGTGCTGGAGCGCTCCCTGGATGGGGTCTCCTTCACCCCCTGGCAGTATTTTGCCATCACCGACACAGAATGCATCACTCGATTCAACATCACGCCCAGGACGGGCCCACCCTCCTACACGGAGGATGATGAGGTCATCTGCACATCTTTCTACTCCAAGATTCACCCGCTGGAGAATGGGGAGGTGAGGGGGCGGAGCCACACTTTACTTTACTCAAAGGGTTCCCTTGATCAAATAGTCTTGTCCTGTTACTTTTTCTGTAGGTGTCCGAACAGAGATTAAATTAATGCAGTTTATGGTGGTTTAAGTGCAAACCTTGAAAAAAAAATTCTAACCAAATTGTATAAACAACAAATGTAAATAGCATACAACACTGAAGAAGAAAAAAACACCAAAAAGAACAACTGAAAATGCTTTTCATAGTAGAAAAGGTAAATCAGAGAAAGCAACCTGAAAAAAGCGTTTAAAAGACCTCTAAGAATCCTGACTTCAAAAACAAGCAAATGTAGGGCACACCTTATAGAAAAAACTGAAAGAATTGAAAATAATAGAAAAGATGGAATGAAAGCTATGCATAATAAATATTTTATCAGTAGGACACAGCAGCAATACTGGCTTTTGAAGAAAAAAAAAGATAAAGAAGCATATACTCAGACTCATTAATGGTATGTCAACTTTATAACGTATTCTAATTAGGTTATTAATTAATATTACAATATACTTTGAATAAGACGTCTCCTTTTGGTTTACAAAATAATACATAATAGTATACTTTATGATTTCTTGAGCTTTGACATATCTGTAAATAACATATTGAACTCGAGTTCAGACATTCTTCTTGTGATGGTGTGACACGACTAAAATCTAAAGTCTCTGCTTTCACCCAGTTCACACAGACGCACGCGCATCTGTGCATCCAAATAGGTACTCGTGGTGAAGCCCTGTGAGGCTGGGCCAGGGCTTCCTTGACTGGCCACATGTTGCAGCGATTTCTTCTTTCAAATTGGCAATTCGGGAAGATTACCGCGGCGGCGTGTAGCCTTTCTCATTAACGGGAGGGCGCAGTTCCCGACGAGGTGGCTCACCCACGCGTTTTCGGGGCGCCCCCCGCCCACTCTCTCTTCTCCGCGCCTCTCGTGTTCCCCTCCCACTCGAGAGACGTCGCGCGTGGAAAAAAAACTCCGCCGCCTGCCTGTCAGAGCCTTGTGAGGTGGTGACAGGAACCTTCGAGGATGATCATTCCGAAACAATAACGAGTGGGTGGGAGGTGTCAAAACACGGCAAACATTTGATTGAAACTGTCCTCAATTATCTCCTCAAACTGCGCTAAGCAAACTATACATTAAAAAGCAATTAAAGTCACACTCCGCTGATTTTTTCTCTCTCTCTCTCTCTAAATAACACAGGCATCAACAAGACAGTCTGTAGAGATTTTAGCATGAGAAATGCATGGTAAAGGGGAAAAAAAAAGTAACTTTGGGGAATTGATGCTGTCGAGTCAACTTATTATTCATTAAAAATAAATATAAATATTCATTAAAATCCATCAACATTTAGCACATAATTATAAGGCACTGCACTCCATTAATATAACATATCTCCAGTGAAGATCAAATTATTCAGGTGAATGGTTTTAACATGTGTTTTCTGGCATTGTTAGTGACATCTTTAAATGTTTAACCACCCCATTCCAATCTATTTATAAGTGTTACTAATTGGTGTGGTACAGATTTTTTTTTATTTTTTTTTATTTTTTTACTTTTAGTAAAAGTCCTTTTTAAATGGAAAATTTGTCTTTATGTAAAGATCTATGTATAAAAGAGCTGCTTTAAGTTTATTGGATCACCAAAGCATTACTTGTTGGTACCAGTATTACAAATGCTGCATTCGTAGTCTGTAACTTACCTGTTGCACCGCGGGGTTGGTGTGGGGTACAGATTCACACCTCGTTGATCAACGGGAGGCCCAGCGCGGACGACCCCTCCCCAACATTGCTCAACTTCACTTCCGCCCGCTACATCCGCCTGCAGTTCCAGCGAATCAGGACCTTGAACGCCGACCTCATGACTCTGGTTTTCAACGACCAGCAGGATTTGGACCCCATCGTAACCAGACGGGTGAGCTTGTTGCGGTTGTTTACTGCGTGGTGCCAGCGATGCCTCTCACTTACGTGTTCAACGTCTGCCCGACCAAACCATCAGTCGTTATTCGCGCCTTCCACCTGCCAGATTGTAAATCTGGGACAATTTTGACTGCATATTTTTTCTCGCCTGACACCTGGGTCTTAATTAAAAATGACCCCTTTTAAGAAAGCGATTCATTTTAGGGGAATGTCCACCCCATTGTGCGCTGATTCCAGTCCAAAGTCACTTTTGACTTCCTGCGTTCTTGATAATTTGCAGGCAGATGGAGTGCGAGATTTTTCATTACTGGGTGCTATTTGATAGTCAAGCCGCGCGTTCACTGTGAAGTCATCCTAAGGGGAGTTTGTACAGCTGTATATTAAAATGCTCTTGATATTCTGATGCGGTGAAACACTGAATTCCAATGATTTTCTTGACCTGACTTGATTTCGTAGAGTCACTGAGGATCAGACATTTTTGAACAACTACGTTAGATTCTTGTATCTTGTATCTATGCATTTCACCACATTGTTCATAATGCAATGCTTTTGAAAATTTGAATGCGCATTGTTGGAGCTTATTTCATATTTTTATGTTTTATTTTTCCATTCCTGTAATATTTATTTTCAATATATTACAATGACGGGAAAAGACATTTCCTGACATGCTGTGTGACAGTTTTTCTTGTTTTGATTTGCAGTATTACTATTCGATTAAGGATATATCGATTGGTGGGATGTGTATCTGCTATGGTCATGCAAAAGCATGTCCCCTCAACAACCAGACAAAGGTTTGTGAATATTTCAGGGCTTTAATGTCTAACGTTTCTATATAGCTAGACCTCCACTTAGACACTGCAAATAGACATTGTGCATTATTTTATATCCTTATCTTCTTGTGCGTGTAAATTTTGTTGTGTGTGAGAAGGACCCATCAATCTTTAGTGGTGATGACCTTTAACCCTTTCTCACTGGTACCAGAAATTCAGCTGTGAGTGTGAGCACAACACATGCGGTGAGAGTTGCGATCGCTGTTGTCCTGGATACAACCAGAAGCAGTGGATGGCTGGAACCTTCCTCACGCGACACGTCTGTGAGAGTAAGCCAACGATACTGCCTGACAGGAACAACCAGGAGAAACTTATCATGGGTTTAACATACTGAGCTTGTAGACAGTTTGGCCTCTTATCAGCTATAAATCTTAATAAATTCTTTCCTCTGACATGACGGTACTTTGCTTTCAAAGGAGGAACGACTTTATTAGTGATACCCATGTGAAAACCGATCTCTGGTCATCATATCAAAACTGAAGGATCTCTGAGGAGTGGAGCCGTCGGATCACATGGGTGCGGCCTGCTCTGCTTTCAGAATGCAACTGTCACGGGAAATCCGAGGAGTGCTACTACAACCAGACCGTCGCAGACAGGAAGCAGAGCTTGAACGCCAACGGCGAGTACGAGGGCGGAGGCGTGTGCCTCAGGTGTTCCCGCAACACCGCCGGGGTGAACTGCCAGTCCTGCGCGGACGGCTACTTCAGGCCGAGCGAGGTACGTTTCGGTCACCGCAGTCCCCAGTGCGCGCAGCACGGATGGTCACCCTCGCTGCTCCGTGATGCCGCTTTTAAGACTTTGACGTTTCCCCTTTGTCCGGAGAGCCGCAGTTGTCTTGTGTTGTCGTCACGTTCCAGGTGCGTCCGGAGGAGTCCAACCCCTGCAGGACCTGTTCATGTGATGTCAGAGGCTCCCTTCACCAAATCTGTATCCCGGACGAATCCCAGGCTGAAGGAGGTGCGGTACATAAGCCAGCCTGTCCATACCCGGATACTTTTGAAAGTACGGTAGTTCACTCTTGAGGGAAGCCTGACCTCTCTATCGTTGACATTGATCTTTTTCGATTGCGGGTCCCTTAACAGCCCTGTCTGCCGGGTCCTGCCGCTGCAAGCCGGGTTTCGGAGGTGACAGGTGCGACAGGTGTGCCTTCGGGCACCGCGATTTCCCGCACTGCGTGCCCTGTACCTGCAATATTTACGGGAGCCGAAACAAGGACCCCTGTGTGTTGCCCTGCACCTGTAAGGTAAGCCCACGTCTTCCCAGGTCGCTGTAATTGGTAGATGCTGACTTTCAATCCCTGGCTTTAAATCCCATAGTAGAATGGGAATACTAGATGAGAAAGTACAACATCTTAGGAATTCATTTGATTGGATGTTTCTAGCATTTATTAAAGAACCTTGTGAATGTCATTGAAGCATTTATTTCAAAGGGGGTCTGATTTAAAATAGTCATTTGCTTTTCGCATAAAATTGTTTTTTAGCTGTAATTAGCTCATGATGCACTCTGTTTGATGGAGAACATTATAGTGATGAGGCTCACAAATATGAGTATTCATGCACGGGATGAATCTATTTACTTTCATTCATCGCTGCTGTTGCTGCTGCTGTTGCTGCTTCTGCGTCTGCCGATGACGATGATGATAATGATGATGATGATGACGACGATGACGACGACGATAATAATTATCATTGCCATCAATTATCTTATCTGCCTTTAGCTTATTGCTATTTTTAAAACGTATTTACATACCTACTGATAATGGTTCGAAATTGAGTGCGTAATAAAATTGCTTTATTACTTCTGCGCCAATAAAACAGTCTGCTAAAGTTTCAGACACAAAAATTACGGTAGGACTCCTCCGGTAATAGCTCTCTTTACACACAGCTGGCTATTGTTTTTAAAAAAATGCGAGCAGAAATGCAAGCAAAGAGCCAAGCTGGATACGTTCCCATATTTGAACGCGAGGCTATCGCTAGGGCAGTCCCCACGTACCAGGATAATAGCTGCACAAACATGGTCGGAAGCAAATGTATCAGGACGTGGTAATTGGAGCAGCTTTCTCGATGCTCTCCTCAGCATTCTTGTGTCTACTGGGCCCCATCTAGACAACTAACCGCCGCAAACTAGAGAGACCGGGCCCGTGTTTCCGAGGGTTTCGCGAGAATTAGCGAGAAGAACGAAAACACCACAATCCCATTAGGAGACGTTGGATGCATTTGGCCACGAAGAACGAGCTCCACCCAGGATACTGAGTAACCGATTCAACATAAAGCCATCATTTAGCGACTCGGGCACCGGTACTGTTATCTAATTGGATTTCCTGTGAGAGGTACTGTGTGATTTTGTGGAAGTTCGGAGCAGACCGTGACCTGTTGAGGTCAAAGTTCGTCGGCTGTGTTTTCATACAGTTTCTTGTGAAATAATTTTCGAAAGAATTAAGTTATGACAAAACTGGGCCGCCCAGTTCCACAGCACAGAGTACTCACTCCTTCCTCATCCAATTATTGCTCCCCTCTCATTTTTTTTCAGGACAACATGGA